>NC_133661.1:104725867-105040867 GCF_037893015.1 Macrotis lagotis | reverse complement strand
TGAGTGCAAGGCTTCATGAAGTTGGGGATAAAAGACTATAAGTTTAAGCATCATTTAGGGAAATTTGCTAATAAATTGAGAGGTTTTTGTTTTTTATTTTTTCATAACCTGGGTCAAATAAAAAGCATTCCTTTGCTGAAACTGAGTTTATCACATTTTTGCCTGGAATTGAGTTACTCGCTTTAGCAGTTTGTAATGGAATTATCTGATAGACCCTAAAGGTAGTTGGATTAGTGGGTGCTGCAAGAATATTGACAGTTTATCAGCCAAAGCCCTGACCTTCCCAGCCTTAATCAGCCTTGCTTGTGACAGAATTGCCTAAGTATGATGCTTCTTTAGCCTGATAACAATGGGAATTTCACTTTAACACTATTTCTGCACATTTAGATGGAGAGGGCATAGGCTTAGTGATTTTGTAAAATCCACTTCTGTCTTCTATGAAGGGAAGATGGATGATGCTTCTATTCTGTTCGTGGTAAATTTTGGAAGTTCATTTGCAAGAGCCCTGGGAGGACTGAGGATGTATGGTTTCAAAGACATATTCTTTGACTTCCTTTTAATACATGATATTAATTGATAAATTATTTCATATTGGACTATTGTTATTGGAGATTGGTCTGATCATAGCGTGTTAGTTCCAGAAAAGGTAGGAGTTTATGTTTCAGAATTTACAGGGGGGGCGGCTAGGTGGCATAGTGGATAAAGCACCAGCCCTGGAGTCAGGAGTACCTGGGTTCAAATCCGGTCTCAGACGCGTAATAATTACCTAGCTGTGTGGCCTTGGGCAAGCCACTTAACCCCGTTTGCCTTGCAAAAAAGACTAAAAAAAAAAAAAAGAATTTACAGGAAACTCTGCCTCAGAATTTCCAGTAGAATGTGTTTGTAAAACTTGGTGACTTTTTTTGAACAATCTTGTCAATCTTTTCTTTTGCAAATATAAAGAAAAGAGGAGGGGAAAATTGCAATTAAAATCTAAGGTGGTTTCAGGAATTGGGCCTCAAGGAGATTAAGTGGGCATATTTTCTATCCTTTCATATCCCTCCCTACCAGGTACAGGTTTTAAATGTTCCATTATATTTAGCTTTGTCTCCACTACAGTAAAGTTGAAATTTTAGATACTTGTTTGCTACTTATTTACTTTTTGATGGACAGTAGAAGCTGATGCACAAAAGAGAGCATGTAGTGACTGCACTGAGGTGGACACAACCCTGACCTTGTAGTCAGAAAAACCTGGGTTCAAAACCTGCCTCGGAAATTAGCTGCAATACCTTAGGCTAGACACTTAACTTTTCTGTGCCTCAGTTTCCTTCTCTGTAAAATGATGAGTTCACTTGACATCTTCTAACTCTAAATCTATGACCCTGTGAAAATTTATGAGACAAAATTTTACATTTCTACAGGATAACTTAGCTGAATCGCTGTCCCTCCTCCCCACATACATACAATTACTAGCCTTAGGCTTTGGGTTGTCAGGATCATAAACATTTAACTCGCACCTTCCTTCATGAATTTGCATGTCATCCTTGCACAGGGGCCATGCTAGTCTCTGTATCATTCCAATTTTAGTATATGTGCTGCCAAAGTGAGCACACTTGCACTTTCCATACTAGATGATATCACGCTGAAATAACTTATTGGGTCTGAGGACAAATAAATGACCCATCTATGTCAGGCTTTACTAATGGGAATAATGACCTAGAACAAATTTTGTAACATGAAATAGTTGGGAAAGGCAAGACCCCAAAACATGACAAGCCTGCACTTGCTGCTTAGGACTTTGGCACTAGAAAATATAAAGGGCAAAATGGGTATGAAAAGGCAGACCATGCATCTTGTGGCCAAGCATCGGGTTCATGATTACTGAGTAGAAGAGGGGGGCCCCCCTGCCCCTCCCCACCTGATCTGACTCTTTTCCATCTCCTCCAGACGAGCTCATCTGCGCCTTTGTTTGGAACGTTTGAAAGTGCTGATCCCTCTTGGACCAGACTGCACCAGGCACACCACGCTTGGGCTGCTCAACAAAGCCAAAGCACACATCAAGGTAAGCCGCTCCCCTGAACGCTGAGGGGTGATATCAGCCACCCAGACAGAAGGGCATCTGCTCTTCATTAGCATCATCTACTAAAGTGGTTGTTAGCCGCTGAGTCGGCCCACTTATGGGCCATAAGAAGTGAGCCTTTAAAAAAAATGCTACAGAGCTAAGCAAACTAGACTGGCACAGCCTCCAATTAGAAGTTGTGCAGACAGTGTGGCCATTTGGCGTGCTGCAAACAGGGAGAAAAATACCAAATATTTTTCTGATTCTAGGAAGGAAAGAAATAAGGCCCTCTGGTGGAGGAAGCTCAGATTTGACACTGCAGCCCCTCAGTATTTTTCCATCGGTGTTCAGCAAGGGAAGTCTCTTGTTCAAGGAGATTACTAGCGACTTCCCCATTTTGTACAAATAGTGCATTGAAAGATAAAGACATAGTTTTGTGATGAAAAAAAGGGTGAAAAATAGCCCTGTTTTTCTTTTTCCTTCCTTAGATGTTAGGCAGGATATCAGAATGTACAATTATTTTTGTCAGTGTAATGTGCACAAACATAAATAAACAATGTGTTATCATTTTAGAAACTTGAAGAAGCTGAAAGAAAGAGCCAGCACCAGCTTGAAAATCTGGAACGAGAACAGAGGTTTTTAAAGCGACGGCTGGAACAGCTGCAAGGGCCTCCGGAGACGGAACGAGTACGGATGGACAGCATTGGCTCTACCATTTCTTCAGATCGTTCTGATTCAGAGCGAGGTAGGCAAACTTCATCTCCCCTAAGCGTAACATTATCTTCTTTACTCACAAGTAAAATTTGGAAACATTCAGAGCTATTACTCAAGCAAAGATGTAAATCTTAATGATTTCCTTAAAAACAATCAAGAAAAGATAGTGTAATCTTATCTTCCTCTTGTCACAGCTATCCAAGGACACTTTTCTGGAATTGGCCACATTCTCCAGATCCACCAGGCAGCTGTATCTCCTCTCCTCCAGGCTCCTTCCATGCCCTTTTGAAAAAATGGTGCTCACCCCAGAAGTGAGCACACTAAGGTCCTAGAGATTCTGGGGTTTATTTGACTTTTGAGAATCTCAAAGCATTGATTTTTTTGACACCCAGACAGTGCCAAGGAAGGAAAATATTTTAGGTATAATGGTAGCAGAGGAAAGAACTCCACCTTCTGGAGAAGTCATTACAGTTAGTGAAAAGATCAGAGACTAGAGTCATTTTAACTATAAAAACAAGACTTTACCTGATTGAAGGTCAAATGCTAGACCAGATGATTTCTTAAGACTCCTTCCAGTTCTGTAATCCCTTAAGGAGAAAGATACCTGAGAACTAAGAGCAAGCCATGATCTTCATCCTCAAATACTTTGCATGTGCCTCCTGCATGTGCAACACTCTGTACTTATTCAGCAATCTTCTTTCCTCCTAACAGAATTTTAATTGATTTTATAGGAAAAGAGGAAAGGGGAAATCATTTAAATACTATGTTCTAGGTGCCAAACATTCAGCCAAGCACCTTAAAAAATTGTCTCATTTGTAGCTCACACTAGCCCATAAAAGTAGGTCCCTGATAGCTGTGGTTTGAAGTTTTATTTTACTTTTCAACAAAGGGGATGAATTCTGTTCAACATGACCTTCTGGACAGTGTCCTTAGATTCAGTCCTTTTAACAAAACAGAAGTTCAGCATGCATGCTGTTTTTTGGAATCTTAGAGCTGATAGGTTGTAAACTCTTTGAGGGAAAAGACTCTACTATGGGCTCTTCCTTTTTCTTTGTCTCGCCAGTGCCATGCATGTGGTCAGTAGATGCTTAATAAATGATGCTTATTAGGTTGGGTTGGATCAGAGAATGCTAAGTAAGCAGCATCAGAAGTGCTTTGGATGTGGCAAAGAGTTCTGTTGTATAGCTTGTTTAGACAGCTGGCTACATTTTAGAAGTAAACCTCCAAGATTTTTAAAGCAACAAATCCTTGTGAAACTCATTTCATCCTTGGGCTCAGCAGTCAGAATTCCATTTTTCCTTCAGTGGTTGTGACTTGTAATTTATGGAATTGGTGCCAAAGACAAGACTTCAAGGCTTGGGTTTATTTGTTGGAGGAGACATGCAAAATCCCAAATTTACTTTGGCCTGGTATAGCCTTTTTAAAAAATTTAAAGTAACTTATTTTCAAATACATACATATACATATATATATATGCTTATTTATGCAAGCTTATTTATATTCCGTAATTTAGCTTTTGGATTGACTGCAGGTATTTATGTACATGGACTTTCTTGTCATGAATATTTGCTTGTTTGGGTATAAGTTTCTATCCCACAAGAAGAAATGCCATTAACAGTTACTATAATACTATGATGTCTAAATCCTTGGTCATTTAATTTCAAGTAAAAGTTGATACAAAAAAATTTTAGTAATCATATCTCAAAGTGTTTTATGTATATTATCTCATTTGATCCTCAAAGCATCTCTCAGGTCATGAGGACATGAATAATTTTCCCCATTTAGCACAAGCACTAAGTCAAACTCACAGAAGTTAATTGAATTACCTATCATTATAAAGCTAGTAAGCAGTATAGCTGCAATTTGAACCAAGTCTTTTCAAAGTAATTTTTTTAAAAAACTATATCTTATTTTGGATATCTATCCTTCAAAGTTTATTATATGATTAATCTTATCTTTATTAATTATATGATAGATTTAGCCCGGGCCTTGTTGAATTGAATTGAATAGACTATGCCTAGATGCAAACATCATATATTAAAATCTTGGTTAGTTTAGTGGTACCCCCCTTAGGACTGCTGCCACTAGTCATCTGGTTAAATATATTTTCCCATTAGCCTATGTTTACTTAAGTTTATACTTTTTTTCCCCCAAGGCAACACTGATTAATAAACAACACTGAGAATTAGTTTCAAGTGTGATGCAAAACAGATGTTGTTTAACCAGTTGGAGTTGGGATTTTTTAATATTAAACACTAATTCCCAAATAGACTGAGTACTTTTGGTGGGAGGTCCAGACGTGCTGGCGTCAAAGGATTTAGTAACTTGCTCCCTAAATTGAGACCACCACTGTAACCCGGACATTCCCCTTTTCAAAAATATCCCCATGTCACTCCACTCTTACCCCCTCCTGCTTTCCAGAGAGATCACTGATAATAAGCTTAGTATAAAACAATTGTTTGGTGCCCCAAAAAGCAATTGCTTTTCCTCTCAGCCCCATTCCTTCTTAAAGGTACATACACATACTAACAAATACTAATAACCCTTTTTCCTTTTCCCCTTTGCCAGAGGAGATTGAAGTGGATGTTGAAAGCACAGAGTTCTCCCATGGAGAAGTGGACAATATCAGCACCACCAGCATCAGTGACCTTGACGATCACAGCAGCCTGCAGAGCATGGGGAGCGATGAAGGTTATTCCAGTGCCAGTGTCAAACTCTCATTTACCTCCTAGAATCCAGCATGGCAAAACAGTGCAGGGCAAATTATGCATTGGGCCACGCCAACCCAGTTTCTTAAATTGGGTTCATCATGCAGTCTCCTCTTTCAAAAATTATACTTGAACAAAAGGGTCCAACAGGCCTATATATAAGTAGACCTCCCCCAGGAGAACCAACATAGTACTTGTTATTCCTTATTGCAAAAATCATAATGTTTAATGGCAGCAGAGAATTCATGTGAAATGTCCTAGCTTTGATTTGGTTGATTTGAAAGAGGATATTGGAGTTTCAACCCTCTCTTCCTTTCCAGTTTGCTCATACTGCATTGAATGGACACATTTAAGGACTGGGCTTTGGGCCCTTCTTGAGCTTTATGATCCTACAAAAAAAAAAAAATCAAACCAACCCTTAGTCATGAAACAGTAAAACAATCAGGCATTAATTCTAAGTAACTGAGAGCTATTGTAGCTCAGCCCGGGACAGCTTATCATGAAGCCTGTGGATGATCAATTCTTTTTTTAAAGCTCATTTCATGCCCTGCAAAGGAGAGACTCCCGTGAAGCCTATTGAAAGGGATCATCATGCAGCTCCGCTTTCTGTTGGACTCCATGCTAAAGCAAGTTCTCCTCTTCCCGCATTGTTAGCACTAGGGCACCGAAGGGGCCAGCTCACTAGCCCAGCCTGGGTGACTGAAGGAAGCCCATTGGGGTCTGGGTTGGGGATAGGAAGGCTCGAGCTCCACATGCCTCCATGTCTGCATGGGCCTGAAGAGTTGTGCCCACAGCAAAAGCGGGCCCAGGTCTGAGCCATGGCAGCGTTTTTATTTCCAATTTTGATAAATGTTTGTATGTGTTGAAAAACCAAACTGACATCTTTTTAAAGCTTGTCCATAAGAAACATAGATGTCTTTTATAGTGGAAAAACACATGGGAAAAAAAATCATCTATTTTGATGCAGCATTTGATAATGATCAAACACCTCACACCTCACTCTTTATAGTGCACAAAATGAATGAGGTCGGGGCTAGGTAGAAAAAAGGTCAGAGCTAATGTTTTTAGTTTCTTTTTAGAATCATTCCCCTTGACCAGCTTTTAACCATCGGTACCTACACTATCATAGTTAACATAGTTAAGTTCAGCACTTGTCTCATGTAAAACTTCGCCTCCACTTCCCTCCGGGCAGTCTCTCTCCCTCCCGGCCCTCACAGCCTCATTGTGCAGGTGCTGTTGCTCGTATCAAATATTATCAACTATGTTAATTTTCTTCAAGGAGAAATTTTTAGCCTGCACTTTGATGTTTCATGTTCCCCTTGTCTTGCAGACTACAAGTTACCCAGTTGTCCTCCTCTCTCCCCTACTGCTTCTCTGCCCCTCCTTCCATCTCCCCTTAAAGCCTTCCTGGCAACCTCAACCCTGACATTGTTTGAACTTTGTATACCTTAAGTAATTTAACTACCCCTAATTACTAAAAGAATTACTTTATGATTTTCATAACTTATTGCTGATTTTAATGGGTTGTTAATTTCAGTCCTGTAGATTTATTTTATGTTTTAGGTAGGGCTGGGCAAGAAAAAAAAGAAATAAAGACAACCTTATTTAGCAGTGCAGTTGAGTTGTGTGTTAATGTTAGATTATCCTGTATAAGTAGCACTTTAACATCATTCACCACTCCTGTGTATGAAATGTAATGTGTTCTGCCAACTTGGTCATACATAAGGCCTTAGGATACACTTGTTCTTGTACTCTTCTGTGCCTCCAAAAATATCTTACCTTGATTATATATCTGAGTGGAAGAAATTCTTGCAAAATTCTTAGATTTTTTTTTGTTTGAATACTAAAAAAACAAAAAACCAAATTGCATGTTTTGAAAACTAGAATTCCATTATTATAATATGCTACTTCAGGCACTAGGGATTTCAAAGAAAATGTGACAAAGCAAATATTTTGCTGTGACCCAGATGAAGTATTTCTGGCTTTATTAATCTCATTCATGCCTGGGCCAAATTACAGCTCTATTCTTGCCTATTTCTGTCTTTTCTGAGAGGCACAATTTGATGGCTATGTTCACTAGCATAGAAATGCAATTGGAGCCATTGAGGAAACTTCCACAGCTATTTTCATGGCCCTGAAATGATTCACTTAGCCCAGGTTGGACATTTGTGATATTATTCAGGTAAGCCTGAGATACCACCATTTTGTTGCATCTTCAGTTGCAGTCACAAAATGGTGAGCCTGGAAGATTTTTGTTGGGAACGTACACTAAGGATTTCAACTGCCCCTAGACAACTCCCCTCCCTGGGTTATTTCCCTTTTGGGGGAGGGTGGGAAATTGTATGAAGAGAAAAAAGTATTAATTTTTTAAAAAGACAAATCAACTTTGAAGATTCAAAAGTGAAATTAATTGTAAGAAATAAAATTGTTAAAGAAGAAAACCTTTTTGTACCATGTTTCTCTGTGAAGATAAATCTCTGGAAAGCACTCTGTTCTTTGATAGACATTGACAGATTGCTTTCTCTTCTTGTTCACTCACCTCCTAAATGTGCATGTACTGATATTATATATATAGAAGTCAGGAATTAATGGCAGTTTGAATTATCATTGTTGATTCTAGACCCAGGGTTTATCTAGGTATCTAGACTGACTGACAGATAATAGAACACCACACAACCAGATATGAAATGGTTTAATGTATCCGATAACCTTAACTGCTGCAGGTCCAGCACAAATCCATCTGTCAATGCTGATTAATTGTTTTCCAACTTGCTTTCTAGGGAGCCCTTTAGTGATGACCCTATTATAACCTTTCTAAATTTACCAGGTTCTATTCAGATCACTGGTTACCAGACTTGGGGCATCCCCAAACCCTATACAAGGACATATCCCTGTAGCATAGGTAATATCCCATTATAATAACATGAAAGAAGGGTATTTTGTAACAAATTTTCATGCGCCCATGGATGGAAACAACTTGGTGTTAATTCATTTACACCTATTCTATGTAAGGGTTCCTTCTGTGGAAGTGCTTTACTTAGTCCCTCTCTATGAAATGAATAGCCACTAAGATCATTTGTATTTTTCATCACTGAAATTTAATAAAAAGGAGAAAACAGTTCTGGGTTATTTCTTCCTGGATGAAAAGCAATTATCCCATAACCAATTAAGGCTTTTCTCTTGCAAGTAAGTGGCAATTACTTATCTATTATAGCCCTTATATCACCTTAGGCCTACAGTAGAGTTACCTAAATTTTAAAAGTACCTACCATAATAAAGCAAAGCAAAAACTTGCAAGAATACAAAGGCAAAAGGTAGCAGATGCAAAACACCTCCTGGGTCTCAAGTACTTCTCTCCCCATCTCTTTCCTGCTATTACTACTATAGTAAATAGGCTTCAGCTCTGTTTCAATTCCAGGTTTTGGATGCAGAAAATTGTTTCTATCTATGAATTTTTCTTTTAAAAAATCTGTGATTTTTTCTGATAAGTGTTCATCACCCTCCCAAATACTTTTAAGCAGGTGAGTCTTGACCTATATACCCTTGCCTCCAATCCACACATCACCCAGCAGCCTGCCTTCCATAATAAGTCTTTCTGGACTACTTAGGTTGGTCTTAGGCAATAGATAGCCTGTTGCTGACCCCAACCTCAAAATTTTACCAGTCTGATGACTTGCCAAACAAAGCATGTGCTTAAGTGTTAGAACATTGAATAATATGGGGTCATTTTCACATCATAATGAGGTATCAGACAAGTTCATTTTAACAAAATTCTATGACAAGTTGATTCAAAAACTCAAAAAATGCCTTGTGGAATTTGTTATAAAGGTCTGTACTATTATTTCAAAGGCAGATGAGTCACAATGGTGATTTCATTTCTAATTTTCAGTGAAAAAGCTACAAGTGAGGCCATGAGGAGAGCATTTTGTACATCACTGGCACTTCTGGCACTGGCATTAACCAAGTGCTCCTGTTCAGTGTTTTTGGCATTGGTCTACAAATTCAATGTCAAGTCTCAATATATTATTTCATAATGGAAGCTGTTAATATTCTGAATAGTTGCACCACAGAGTTACATTGGCTCCCAAATGAGTGGAATTTTGAAGAATATCTAGGAACTATCATGGAATTAGATTATATCAGGGCTTTTGAGGATTCTTTAAGTTTTATCATAATGGCTTTAAATGGCCAAGAAAAAAACATGCATCCCCCTAGAGTTGTCATCATAAAGATGGATTTTTCTTATGGAACTGGATATTGAGTCCTTTTAAATATGAGGTGTGGGACTGGGTGTCTGAATTCTCTTAAATGTGAGGTATGGCACATGGATATGAGTCCTTGATGAAATATTTCTGGTCCAGTTCTAGTATGAAGTAATGAGGTTTTTGATTATTAATTTCTTATGGCAATAATTTTAAAAAATTTTAATTGTGTTCGTATACATTCTACTTGAAAGCAATGGTATAACTGCATTGTCATTCCTGGCTTTCTTAATGATCTTGGGAAAGAGCTCCTTAAAGTATTGACAGCTAGCTTTCTGTTATTTCTTCTTTTCAGGCTATTAGTCTATGGGAGAGCCTAAACAAAGCTTCATTTCCAGGGCAACTTCTGGCTGTTGGATTTATTTTCTTACATATTTTCAATTACACCTCTGGTGAATACATCATTTCAGCCTACTTGTCATTTTTAAAATTCCTTAAAATACAGTAATTTTTAAAGCTCAATCTGAAGATAGCTATCTTGAGGTTGACTTGTTTCTAAGTCAGCAGCTTTATTCAGGCTCCTTTGTGACATCTGTGGTAGCTTCATCCATCCTGCCAACTGAAAGGTAGGTCAAATAAATCTGACAGCCCTTCTGGAAAAAAACACTCCAGGCAAGGAGACTGAAGAAGTACCTGCTGCTGCCTTCTGCTTCTGAGCAATGGACAACACAGTAATTACCATCTCTGAGACTAGCCAGGTCTTTTAGTATGTGGAAACTGTCCCTTTCAAGCCTGGCTTGCTTCTTTTGCAGGTCAAAAATTCATTGCATTGCCTTACTGAATTCATTGCAGGTCTTATGGGTATTGGAGAGAAAAGGAAGAAGAGGAATGTATCACCTTTACCAAGCAGAGGAAAAGGACTGGAAGACCATTAGGTCAAGCAGATTGGAGAAGCAGTTTTTGAAATAAAGAACCTGCCTCTTCCCTAATGAGTGGAGCAGTGGCCTCTTTTCCCTTAGGCTTTTCCTGTGACTGATAGGGAAACTGATTTTAAGTTATGGATTTTGAGGACTTAAAATGAAAAATGGAGAGACTATCTAATCTTCTAGCTGCTTTAACTCTTAACATTTACCTTAATCCCAAAATAAGAGATGCCTTTTTTGCTGGCACCTGGGTTAACTCTAGTACCAGTGCTAAGAATGACTTTACCAGTGATAACACTAATTATCAACTTATGCAGAACAGAAGACACAATGCTAAAGATGAATACAACAACTCAGCCCTTATGAAAGCTATATCTCCTTTCATTATTTGGACCTCAGCAACCAAAACTTTATTAATGATGTGCTGTGCTGGTGATTCAAAGACAGAAATTAAATTTTACTCCTTGGACCAAGGAAAGTTCATCAAATGGCCTTACTAAAGTAGAGGTTTCTGAACCTCTCAACAGGATTTGGGTATTTTTTTTAAAAAAGGTATTTATTTATAAACTTGAAAAATGTCAGATTAGGGGATTAACCACAAGGTCATATTCTGCATGCCAATCTCTTTTGAAATAAAAATTTAACTTAATTTACAACAGGAAAATACTGGATGTCAACCAACAATGTATAAACGTATCGAGCTTGAAAATTCATTTCCATTACTTGATTGTATTATAGTATGATGTACAAATGTAATATGACTTGACTATTTGATTCCCTTAAAGAATTGCTCAGAGTTAACAATACAATTATAAAAATGGTAAAAATCAGATCATTTTGAGAAGTTGGAAACTAGTCCTTTTCCTTCTGGGGAAATACCTATATAGATTGCCAGATTAAGCCCTTGCCAGACAAAATTATATTAGTTTTATATCCAAGGCATTTTTCTTCCATGATTTCTTTCTTTTGTTTGTTTAAGTTTTTGAAAGGCAAATGGGGTTAAGTGGCTTGCCAAAGGCCACACAGCTAGGTAATTATTAAGTGTCTGAGACTGGATTTGAACCCTGGTACTCCTGACTCCAGGGCCGGTGCTTTATCCACTGCTGCCACCTAGCCGCCCCTCCATGATTTATTTCTAAACAGTTTTACATCATTCTTGAGTTTTCTCAATATCAATTATTTTAAAACTGTCTTTAAAAAATAATTTTAAAATAAATTTTAAAAATAATTCCAGGTGTACAGTAAATCTTCAATATTTCAGGGTGTAGGGCTTGCATTGGAATGCAGAATACACCAATCTAGTGATACATCTCTTCAAATATGATAGGTCTTCTGATGAGTGCATTTCTGAATCTATATATTTTTCAAAAGGTTTTCTAGTTTTCACTGATTAGAGCCTTTGCTTTCATAACTTTTGATAATCTAAGGTAAATATCAAAAGGTGTTGAATAAGAAACTGGGAAAACATGTCTGATAAGGAGAAAATGCTACAATAATCTATAGAATTTGATTATAAGTACTTCGCTATGAGAATTACCATGGTTGGGCTGTTTGTTTTTTTCCCTCCAAAAATGTTTTGCTCTTATCCAGAAATATAGAGTAAGATTTGAAACACTATTTTGACTTGAATAAATTAACTGGCTCATAAACTCATGTAAATTTTTCATAGTTTAGAATTGGTAATTTGTGCCTCATTGCAAAATTCCACACTTCAGATAACTTAAATACTCTAATCACTTGACAACAGATTATTAAAGAAAAACATGAAACCGAAATTACATATTCTTGACAAAAAACATATTTTCATGACAATTTTGTGTTTCTGTAACTTGGAACTCTAAAAACCAGACAGGTAATGACAGAATTGTAATTATAATTCTGCAGCATTTGACTTTATTGTCACCTTGGCTCATTATCTTCCTCCTCCTTTGGTTTTACTCCTACCCATCTACCTGTTCATTTTCCATTGCAAGTTCCTCTTCTTCCATCTGCCCTGTCAGTTTGAGTTTCTTCCAAGGCTTTTATTTCTCTCTCTGCATTCTCTATTGAATTTGCTTAAATTCACCACATATTTATTAAGCCCCTACAATGTTAAAAGCAGTATACTGGGTACTGGGAAAGAGACAAAATCTTATTAAAACACAAATCCTGCTCTCAGAGTTTTTAGTCAGGATTAGAAGGAAATAAAAGTTTTGCTCTTTTGAAGTATTTTTGTAAAGTGGAGTTCTTAATATTTAATAAAGCCTATTGGGAATTCTAAAATATAGAATAATAGTGTATAATTTAGATTATACATACATTTTTATATTATAATTAAGATTAAGTGCCCAAGTACCTACCAAAATGTTAACAAAGGCTCTATGTATCCTAGAGGGATGGCATTATCAAATAAAGGCTTTATAGGGATGGCATTTCAGATTTAAACGATAAGTAAAAAAATTTAAAAAGGGGGATCAATTACTTTATCAGTCAAGTATTTATTAAGCACACCTACTGTGATTAATACCACTGATGGAAAAAGAGAGAAAAGACAATTCCTGCTCTCAAGGAGCTTACATTCTATGTACACACCTAAATCTAAGTGTCCATCCCTGATCTCTCCATTCCAATTTTTATTTCCAATCACCCAAACTCAAAAACCTAAGACACCTTGGACTTTTTCCTTCATCCAAATTGTAAAATCCTGTCTCCACTATCTCTCTCCTGTCTATTCTATTCCCCCCTCCATTCTCCCTCCACTTATATTGTGATGATCTTAACTCAGACTTTTATCATTTCTCACCCGGATAACCCTAATAGCCTCTTAATTGGTCTCTCTCCAGGTTCCTTTCCACAACTATCAAAATAATCTAATGCATAGTTGTTACTATTTCTCTACTTAAAATCTTTCAGTATCTCTCTACTTATTAGGCCTGACATTTAATGCCCTCCCAGTGTGACACTAACTTTTCATTTTATACAACCAAGGTGGTATAATGGATAGAAAATAGGCCCCTCCATTCCCATGGGACTTCTCTTTAAAAAGCTAGAGCTGGTTGTCGTTGCTTTTGTGCTTTCCTCTGCTTTTGACTCTCATTCTGTCCTAGATTGTGTCTATCCCTTGCATCTCTGAAAGATTCTAAAGATTCCCAAATTGGGTGAGGGGAGTCTAGACATGATTCTTGCTAGGCCCTGGTAGAACAGTGCATCTCTAAACCCCTAGATGGCACAGGGGTTAAAATACTTGGCCTGAAGTCAGATTCATCTTGGGCATGCAATCAGGAAGATCCGAGTTCAAATCCTATCCTACATGCTTACCAGCTTACCAGCTTACCAGAAGTCACTTGACTGCCCTGATTGCAGAATGAGCATAATAGTACCTATCTCATTCGTTTGTTGGGATGATCAAATGAGTTAAGTATGTAGACCTTAAAAGTTCTTTATATATGTAGTAGTTGCCAATCTTATCCTGAACTTTTTAAGGATGAATAATTAAATAGAAAATGGAAGACAGATGCATTATTCCAGTATTTTCTTCAGTTCAGTACACATGACAATGATAAGGTAAAAGTTCTAGTTATCATAAATTAAATTGTCAAGATTTTTCTTCCAGATCTAAATTGAGCATTAAAGGAAGAAAAGCATTCTTGAGTAGTTCAGCTAATTTGTTATATTTATGCCTACAAATAAGTCACTTTATATCTTTCTTGATCATGACATATGAAGAATAAAACATTAAATAAGTGAACAAAACAAGCTATCATAGTGCAAATCAAGCACTTTCCTGGCTTTATGTGCAGTCTGCATTCCATACCTATAATGGACTTCTTCCACATATCCAACTGCTAAAAGATGCTACCTTCATCCAGGAGTTCACTTATCCTTCAAAGACATGTTTTTTTCTTCCCTCCTCAGATTTTCTTAGAGCATGTTATACCTTTCATTTGCTACCTTCACATGTCATGTAACTTATGTAAGGGATATAAGGACCATCTAGCCCAAGCAATTCCCAATTTTGCAGATGGTTAAAACTGGAGCAAAGGAAAGAATATGAACTGCCAATATCAGACAACCAAGTGGCAGATCTAGGATTCCAGTCAAGGGTTTCTGACTTAATCATGTACTTTTAAAACTATACCACAATGACATCCTATTTTGTTTGCAATCCAAATGAGGGAAGTGATTATGATACTGTTTTGGTAGGTCCATCCCTTGCATGAACATGCTTTGAACATGCTTGCATGTTACTGAAAAAAATATGAAATTGAATATCATCTTAGAATGGTAGATTTAGAGCTGAAGTGGAGCTTTAAGGTAAAAAATATAGCCTCTCGTTTCACAAATGAAAGAGACCCAGAGAAAAGCGATGGCTCATTATTAAAACCTAGTTCCTTACTGCTCAAATGAAAAATTTTGACTTTTCCTAGAATGAATTTCAAATTTACAAGATACTTTTAGCCCTACAATTTTTGATTCACTTTTAGATTGTTCTTAAATTGCTTTTTACAATCAGTCATTTTCATATATGCTACCCCCAATCACCATCACCCAATAATCTTCTCTTTTTATCAAAGAAGTTTAGCAAAACACAGTAACTGCATCTGATGGCACATGCAATATCCTCTATCACCCTCTTCCTAGAAAGGAGGAAAGTGCATTTCATCTTTACCACTGCCAAGTCACTAAAATTATACAGCTCTCAGCTTATCTTATTACTCATTTACATTGTTTTCTTAGTTCTTACTTCCTTCTGCCTCAGTTCATAGAAGTCTTGCCATGTTTCTCTGAAAGTTTTCTTTTGAATAGAGCTAGTTAACAAAAGAAAACCAAAGCTTTTATTTCTTTTAAACCCCTGACTTCATTTTAAACTCATTGAGAATTTAAAAAAGGGAGCTTTCCTTCCCAGTTACAAAGGATGAAGATGAACAATTAGATATGGAAATTCATCCAAAACTGATGGAAGAATTTAAAGGGAGGGAAGAAAATCAAAGAGAAATGAGAATCAAGAGATTCCTTTCCTTCCAGATTCATGGTTTCTCTCCCCAAATTCCTTAGAGGGCATGGCAAGCCTTCTTTCTGAACCAGAACTCAAAACACATGATAAATTACACATTTTTATGATTTTCAAGATAATGATCCTTGTATCCATTACATGTATTAAGGATATAGGCACAAGAGAATGTAAAATAAACATATAAATTGATGAAGAAAGGGTTAGGGTTTGGGAAAAGGGTGAAAAATTTATTAAGTCAACAAACATTTATATGACAAACACTGTTTTAAGTGCTGGGGATTCAAAGAAAAGCAAAAGATAGACTCTGCCCTTCTAGGTCACAAAGGGGAGCGACAATGTGCAAATGATTATGAACAAGCTATATACCAAATAGAAATGATCAGGGGAGGCAAGGCACTAGAATTAAGGATTGGGAAAGCTTCACAAAGGTAGATTTTTGGTTGAAGTGGAGATGAAGAGGAAGAACATTCCACGCATGGGGGATAGCCAATAACAATGCCCCATGTTCTTTGTTCAGGGAACCAGTAAGAACAGTATCACTAGATCACTGAGACTGAAGGGTTAGAAGGTGTAAGAAGACTTAAAAAGGTGTTGGGGTGGAAGTTATAAAGGACTCTGAATGACAAATGGAAGATTTTATGTTTGATTCTCAAGGTAATCACTTTGTCCATTAAATGGATAATGAACTGAAATGGGGAAGAGATTTGTGGCAGGCAGAAACCCAACAGGGTATTGCATGATCCAAGTATAAGATGGTGGTAAGGATCTGCCCCAATGCAGAGGTAATGGCAGGAGAGAAAAGGGGGCCTTATGAGAGAAACGTTACTAAGGTAAGCTTGACAGGCATTGTCAACTCAGCCTGGGTTTGAGGAGTCAGAGAAAAGTTCAGGAGGTCATGCGTAGGTGGTATCTAAGGAAGGGAAGTACCTACAACAGTAAAAGCAAAGATTAAGAATGGGGAAAAGGCAATAAATTCAGGTTTGGATAAGTCAAGTTTAAGATGTCTCCAGGAATCTACAATTCAAGATGCTCAATAGTCAGTCAGAGAAATGATACTGGAGGTCAAGAGACAAATTAGGGTTGAATCTGAACATCATATTATGCTTTGATAGACTCTTCAATAATTTAATCATGAGAACTGAAGAGATCACCAAGGGGAAACTGTAAAGAGGGAGAAGGAAAGAACTTTGTGGGAAACCTATTAGTGGGCATAACACAGAGGAAAATATATTCAAAAGATATTGAAAAAGGAGCAGCTAGGTGGCACAGTGGATAGAGCACTGGGCCTGGAGTCAGGAGTACCTGAGTTCAAATCCGGCCTCAGACACTTAATAATTACCTAGCTGTGAAGCCTTGGGCAGGCCACTTAACCCCAATGCCTTGCAAAAAAAAAAAAAAGATATTGAATAAGAGGGGGTCAGATAGGAAAGGGGAGAACTACGATATAATTGTGGAAATAGAAAATATCAAGAAGAATGTGACTGATAGCACCTATGTCCTTCCAAAGGGTAGTCTCTCACTAAAACCAGTTTATAAGAAACAGAATTTATCATGAATATTCCCATTTATATTAAAAAATATTACTATCCGTATTAGGCATCAAAATCTCTCTTCTATAACTAAAAATTTATGTCATATTGTCTTAATTACTAAAATGAGTCTGAAAGCCCATGACTTCTTTTATCTACACTCATGCTAAAGATTTTAAAAACACTTTTTATTTGGAATTCTCCATTTCAACTTTCTTTATAGTCCATTTGTTGTTCTGCATGACCTGCTCATGATAACATAAAAAGGTCTCTCCTAGGATTGGTAGGAGAGGAAGTTCTTCCTTTTAACTCATTCAGGGGGGCAGTTGCTATCTGTCAATAGTAAAATGTTTAGAAAATTGAAACATACTCTTGCCATTTTCCTTCCTAATATTCTGTTGTCCCAACAAAAGTTCATTAAATCACCTATGTCCTTTCCTACCAAAAGGCACAGTCTCTCACTAAAACCCCAGTTTCTAAGAAACAGTATTTATAAGGAAGATTCCCATTTTTATTAAAAAAAAAACAATTACTATCCTCATCAGGCATCAAAATCTCTCTTCTATAACCAAAATGTATGTCATATTGTCTTAATTACTAGAATAAGTCTGAGAGCCCATGACTTCTTTTCTACACACATGCTAGAGATTTTAAAAACACTTTATTTAATAAAAGTTAAACATACAAAACTGAAATTAACACATTTGTCATAAAAATCACCATCTTCCATTAATAGGAAGTACCTTTTTCTATGCATGTCATTCTAAACTATCAGTTGCATATATTAGCTTGAACTGAATGCAACTCAGGTAATTGTGATGGTCACTTGCATCAATGAATGCTGACAACCTGATCTAGTAACAAAAATTACAAACTCAGCTACATGAACATAATATACAAGGAAATTATGGTCAGATTAATGCACAAGAAATACAGTAGAATTTAATGGTGAAAACATTCAGAGTACTCTTGTTCATTAATTCAGCCTTAGTCTTTACAAAAATAATATCTACAATGTATACAGGGCTATACATTAGCTTTCTTTTTTCTCATATAAACATTACACATCCAAAGGTGGCACCACTACCAGAAGTGAAAGTCAATAAAGGAAAAAAAGCAAACAGGTACAAAACTTATAAAAGGTAGCTGTCTTCAACATGGTTTCTCACACAAAATAAAGTCTCAATGAAAAGTGTTAAGAGGATTGAAGTAATTTCAGAAAAGGCTAGAGACTCAAGAAGTTATTGGGGTGGGGTGAGGGAACTTCACAACAAACTTTGCCATCTACAAATGGACCTGTATCTAGGCATAATTTGATGACAACAATTAGGGTATAAACCGAAATTAAAACAAGTTGGAAAGAAAAAATCTGCTTGGCAGGGTGGTGATTTACCATGAAGCTCCAAAGGCTGCTGGAATACGTAGCAAATTCAAAGCATCTGAAAGTTGCAAGTTATGACTTGGAAAGGGTACAACTCTTAGGTATGTGGCAAAGTCTGATATCTGGAAGGCAAACACTTCATCTAAGTGCTGAATTTAGGCAGCTTCTGTCTACAAAAAGTTGCGTTACAGGATAAATTCTGGGGGAAATGGTAGTAATGAAGAAAGTCAACTGAAAAGCAGTTATCAAATGCAATTTCTTCAAGTCTCATTCTATTGTTTGAAGTCAGATAATGATGACAATGGTCTCTTCCTTACTATCTAACAAATAATTTACCTTTAGAAAAATATAAGGATAAAAAGGTAAATGTAAAGCCCTGCAGAGATGAAATCCACCAGTTTCTCTGATTACTGAGGCATCAAATGCCTGACATTGTATTTAGAGGTATCTTGATACTGTGTCATGGGTTTATCAGCAATTCCACAAGTTCCTACTCCAACTTTGCCAGTAACACTCTCAGGTGAGGCAAAAATACTCCTTTTTACCTAAGGAAATTAAAAAAAAAAATTACTGATTAGCCTTGAACAAAATGTAATTCTTAAACCATAAAATACTATATACATTTAGGCTATAAAAAAATCATCTTTTAAAAACATTACCAAGTAGGATAACCAAGTATCAATGTCAAAAGCTAGGGGGAAAAAAGTTTCCAGGCAAAAGGCATCTCAGTTTGGGAGAGGTATGAAGAAACAAAAGTGTTAAATATGCTGAAGGGAGTGAGTAAATACTCCTTTCTTCAAAAACTATTAGTTAAGTCCTCATAAGTTATTATTAAATTTTATTTTGACAAATTCAAATTCTAAAGTCAGTTAAGATAGTCTTGTATTTCATATCAGTCATTCACTTAAAGTTTAAATTCTGGGCTGCCCTACTCCTTGATAATTGCAAAATAAACCTCAAAAACAAAAAGGCCCTTTACCCATAGCCTATAAATGGACTACATATTAAACAATAATAACAACTATGATATGCAGAAATACTTGACTTCCTATATTGTTATCTTAAATATCATAGTCAAAGGATTTTGAGTTAGAAGGCAACTAGTAATAATCAGTATGGCTATCTTCATTTTACACATGACAGTGAGACTCATGAGTGGTGAAGCATATCAACACCACTATAGAGTTAATGCTAGAAGGGATCTCAGAGGCAAAATCCCTCAAGAAACTGAGACCCAGATAGGTTTAGTGATTTCTAAAGGTCAGATACCCAATATCAGAAACACGATATGAACCCAGATCTCTTGACTCCAAATATAGTATTCCACTGCCTTCATCTACACTACAGCTGTTTCTCCATCAATTAATGTATACTTCTGAGTATAAGTACAAGATACTAAGCATTAATGTGAAACTAAGTGAAGACATAATTATAACCTGGGAAACAAAAATTCTTAGAACAGATAAATCACGGCATTATTTAATCATATGTTGCATAGTACAGCAAATTTCCCTTGTGCAAAAAAAACATTTTTCAAGTTTCACATTTTAGAGAAGGATTATATCTTAGGCTCATAGACAATTCAGTTTTAACTTTAAAGTATCCAGTAAGACATCAGATTTTTCAGATTTATCTCCAATTCAACCTACTAAAGTTTTTAAGAAAAAAAATTACTTTTATATTTCTTGCCCAACCTTTTTTTTTTTTTTTACTCGTCTACCAAAACAAAAGCACAGGGGTGGCTAGGTGGCACAGTGGATAGGACACCAGCCCTGGAGTCAGGAGTACCTGAGTTCAAATCTGACCTCAGACACTTAATAATTACCTAGCTGTGTGGTCTTGGGCAAGCCACTTAACCCCATTGCCTGGCGGGGGGGGGGGGGGGGGGGGGGGGGGGGGAACAAAATACAATGAAAGAACTTACTAACCTGGCCTTTTTTGTTTTTAGAATAGGCTCTATTGTTGAACTGTTGCCATTTCACCTTCTGGTCCTCTCTTTCCTGTTCAAGTTCTTTTATCCTCTGAGCTTTTTTCAATGCTTTCTTCTTTTTATATTCTCGCTGCTGGGCAATCATTTCTTTTCTGTGTGAAAATAAGAGATGAACTCTGAAGTCAGTGATTACCAAAAAAAAAAAAAAAAGGTCTAACCTTCTGTATAAAAGCCATTAATTCACTAAAACCAATGCCAATCAAAAGGAAGAATTTAAAACCTTTCCTTAGTTAAATAGTGTCCATGGAAACCCCCAACCATAAATATAATCTCAGTTACCTGTAATAACTGAGTCTAGTTATGAACATTTTACTTGATCCACAACTCGTTAACTTTTATTTGAATAAAGTATTAATTTTTTTATTGAAAGCCAAGACTTTTCCATTTTCCAAACAGAAATGAAGTGATAGCTAGCAAGAAATGTTATTCACATTACTTCAAAACATATGAAGGGAAAGAAAAAGCAAAGAAACAGATAAATTTATCACAAAGAAAAACAAACCTTTTCAATTTAAATCTGAATTTATAAATATGTAACCAAAGTAACAATATTATGCAGATTTTACTTTCAATAGCACCAGAAATACCAAGATATCTTTAATCATTGTTGCTCATGAGATTTTTCACAAATTGAAGAATGCAAGTCAATGAAGAAATAATGATAATGGAACAATTATAGCCTGAACCCCAAGCCTGAGAAGGGGCAGAATAAGAATAAGTACTGAGAACAGGAACAAAGTCATGATAAAACACAGCTATTACAACATGAAGCATCACATGAGTGGTAATAAAGGCTGTGATGCTTCAAGATTTACTTAAAATGGTTCCAAAGCAATGTAATGCCCCAAATCTATTCATGTAGCAACTTATTCTCAGTTAAAATTTCAAACATTCATTTCCTAGTTCTGTTCTCTGCTTGGGCCCAGAGGAGAGGAAAGAAGTGCGATTAATGGGTGGAAGTTATAAGGAAGAATCCGTTTTGATAGGTGGAATAAGTTCTTAAAAATAAGAGCCAACCAAAAGAAACAGAATGGCCAGAGAGTAGAGTAACTACTTGGTACTAGAGGTCTTCAAGAAAATCTGGATTACTGTCATCACTTGTAAAGAATTTAATTCGAACATTAACTGCCTAATATCTAACAGGCATTAGTGAAGAACTATGCCCCCCCCCCTTACCAAATAACAATTTGTGTCCTCAAGGAGCTGTGGGAATTCATGTATTATGTAGAGGTTGAAACAGATGACCTCAGTGGAACATTCCTACTTGAGAAATGTTTAATTCTATGTAATCCAACAGTGGCACTAGTAAATCATAACAAAAAATTCTCATTTATAGTTAGGAATCAAAATGATAAAAGTGACTTGTGTTCAGGTTAACATACTTCTTTACTTTAAATTCTTGTGACTTAAAATTAAAAAGTTTGTAGAAACATATACTTTCTGACAGAAATAGATCATTTAGGCAAAATTAATCCCACACCAATTGGAAAGGATTTTCTTAACAATGGAAATCAATTAGAGGTTAAAAATTTTTTGCCTGAACCACAGGCATTCTGTCTACAATTATGTAAAAGAAGTCAATTGGAGAATATATAACCTAAGTTCATATGTCACATATTCATCACTTGGCCACTTACTTTGACATGGGCTTATTTCCACTGTCCTCCTTTGCCTTCCTTCCTTCTTCTACTGGCTTCAAATTGAGTAGAGGTGTGACTTCAGCATTACCATAACCCGCAAATGTGATAGCAGCGGTTCCATTTTCTTCATCTATCTCCTCAATCTCTGCTTCATAACACCTGTAAAGATATCATGACTGTAAGCAGGTGAGTAAAGGTTTGGTACTCAACCTTATAAGATCTATATTGCAGTCTCTCAGTTATTAAATAGGAAGTTAAAATAATTTTCCATAATCAATTGGTAACATATATATATATATATAAATATACATGTATGTATGTAGCATATATTTCAGAGTAGTCTGGGATGATCTACTCAATAACAGTAAATATTAAGTTTAAAACTACAATCTAGGGAAAAACTAGCTTGTTGTCTTATTAAACAGCCAAGTTAACATGAATTATCCCTCTCCTTATAAGAAAATTTTCAGTTGTAAATTTTTACAGGTAGCTCAAACTGAATGAAAATCTCTTACCATTGGTATTGTAATAATTCATGTTACAGTTAGAGAAGTTTGTTTCTACACTTACTGTCCATCTTCACTCCAGATTGCCATACATTTGTCCCCTACTTTCCAGGAGTGAGTAGGTTGAGCAGAAGCAAAACTGTCAGAACTTGCAAGGGTTTCCGAAGGTTGAGTTGAAAGAAGATCTTTGGTTAGTTCTATAACTTCCTAAAGGGAAAAGCAAAAGTGATATAAAACATCATTACTTTTTTGATTATCCCTATCAACAATTCTCAAGCAGAAGAAACACAAGAGACACACACATCAAACTTTGAAAATCCTATTAACTACAAATATTAATGAAAATGGGCTGGCTTATAACTATAGAAAATAGCCTATTTTTATATAGCATATTACAAGTGGCTAATTTAGCAGATCAGTATTTCTTAAAGAACAGAAAATAGGATCAACCATTCAAAAGGGAAACATAGTTGGCATATCTTTTAATGCAATTGTCCTATTTAAAAGAGGTTACCAGGTAACAGAACAGTACTGACTGAATTGGAATTGGAGCTTGACATCCATCCCGCCCTCCTTCTCTGCAAAAAACCAAAATGGCCAAAGCGCATATGAAGTAACTTATTAATACCAAAAATATGCCAACACACACTAAACTTTTACCAGGATATCCATGAAGTTACATTGATAGCAGTAAAAACCAACAATCTCTCCTTTTTGTAATCAAATGACATTTTTCAAAATCACTTAAGGCATTTCAGTATCATAATAGTCATGCAATTCAGCACAGATGCATAAAAAGGTATTAGGTGGGGTTTTTTAAGCAATCAGGTAATAAATGAGCAATCATTTGCTAAGAGTTGCTCTCCAACTTCAGGCTAACAATAAGATAGATACTGGTATCAAAAACTTTCAGTTTATTAAAAAATATTGCAGACATGCATTTTTATAACTGTACTAGATTACTCAGATGAACAAACTATTCTTCATCAAGTTACCTAATTTCTAACTTTTAAAACATTAGTTAACTACCTATAATGCATCAGAACACAAATACTTCTAGCAAATACATATATTAATAATCTGTTCCAATGCCATGTATAAATTCTATTTTATATATTTTATTGAGGGCCTGGGGTGAGATATCAGCAAAGTTAGATCAGTACAGAGTTTCTTCTGGCTCCTATTGTAGTTGATTACTTTGTACCTCACGTTTCCAAATCTTCCTGGCTACTCCTAACATACTATGTGAAGCCACCCAAAAGTAACATCAAACCCTTGGAGAAAGGTAAAAAATCTTAAGCATAGAAGCAAAGAATCAGATGTCTTCACTAAAAGAAAAACAAAAGCTAAAAGTTCAATGTAGTTATGCTAATGAAATTCTCTCTGTTGCCAAACAGCTATACAAGCAGCTTTTAATAATAATATAACTTTCTGTGAATAAAGTTTACAAATTTTTATAGCCTGATTTAGAGGAGTTAAGTGAACTAGCATATTCTTCATAGCCAGCTACTTAAGTACTAGGAATAGAACCCAGAAAACCTATTTGTATTGCCTTTTAATTCCCTAATCAATGAAACACACTATTTTCTGGCTCTTTTGGATTGCCTCAGAGCAAAAAAAATAAATTCTCAATCTAAATGCCCCACATTTATAAAAATATATAGATATATATAGATATATATAGTGAACTCATATTTGAATAATTATCTTTTGGATTATTTCATGATAAAGATATTTGCAATTAAGAGAGGCCCTGAAAAGCTATAACTCTTAAGAAAAATCAAAATTCACAGAGCATAGCTCCGAAATGATCCAAACTCTAAATGAAGATTGTTTACCCCTATAAAAGGTTTACCTAGTGCCTTTAAAAGTTTGCCAATATTTGAATCCTTATTTCACACACAATTCTAAAAGTCTTCCCCAATTGTGCATGTGGACCAAGGTATTAGAAATATAAAATATTTTACATATGAGGGAGTTCTTGAAGGTACATACCATTAATTAACTTTTCCTCCCCCAAGTCTGAGTTCTGAAACTGCTCCTTCATTGACAGATGGGCAGCAGTTACAGTAATCGGCAATTCCAGGAAGCATCAGGAGTTGTGATATACATATCAGCAGGTCAAAGGGGGTGCACCCAAGCACTGTGCTTACTGAAGGAAGGCGTTTCGGGGATGCAGAGAGCCACTGTAATATATGAGACAGGTGACTTGACCCCTGCCTCCTTTAGAACCAGTTTATTTAGCAAAACAGCTTAATATATAGACTATTTCTGTGAATATCCATAGACTTACTGGGCAGCAAACCTTGAAGTTACTATACCCACTTTATTTGAAGGGAAAAGAGAATGCAAAGTATGACTTACAAAGGATTAATCTGCTGTCTGCTGAGTAATTTTACTGGCCATAAAAGACAGCACTTAAAGGACAAATAGAGAAAATTCAATGGCAAGAAGAAAAGCCAAGACATTAAAAGAAATATAGAAAAGGGCATCTCATGACAAAGCATCAAATGGATGGATGGCAGAAAATTAAAAATCAGGTCAAGTTCAGAAAAAGAAAAAAGGTGGAAGCTGTGAAATGGCTTGAATACACAAATGCAAAAAATGAAAAGGGCAAAAACTTAATGAAGAGGAACTGAATTTCAACAGACCAACTGTTAAGGGCATACTGAAATACTAAAGGCTGCAATATAAACTTTAATTGTGTAGTTTCAAAGAGAGGAACAAATCCATATATTTCTCAGTACCTTTTGTCTTAAATGATAAAACTCATCTTTGAACAACTGTTTCGTTCATAATGGGGCTGTATTTTGCAGTGACATTTTTAACTTGTTACAAAGCGGGGGGGGGGGGGGGAAGACCATACTGTTCTAATTTTGAGAACAGAATTTATATAACATAGTTCTTTGAGGACTTAGAACTTACTTTGGTCTCTTATATGAGTATTTAAAATTAATGGTGGTAGTGTTCATTTTACAATAAAAAATTACAAGGCTGGGTTACTGGGTATCTAAAATTAGTACAAATGACACTGGCATAAGGCAGTTTTACCTTGGATTCTGTTGGTGTTTTTCATGGCAGTACAGGAAGGATCTCATTAAAAAGAAGGATCTCATTAAAAAAAAAAAACTATCCCACAGCAAGAGCTTCTAAGGGCAGCATTAAACTGAAGCCAACCTCACAACATTTTATCTTCTTCAAAGTCTCTAAAAGGGATCTTTCAAAAATGATTATTCATTGCTCAATGGTGGTCACTAATTTTAGGCCTACTGATTTTACCTATCAATTTCATTATTTTAAAAAATAAAAAAAAGAATTGTTTCTAATAAAATGATTTCATGAGGAAGTGGAGGAAACAATGAATTATTGATAATATTCTAACTAATTAGATATCACAAGATTAAACTCTTGGTAAATTAGTATTTTCAGTTTCATCTTTAATACCCATACATGCCCAGGTTATTATGGGGTATCACAGATATATATATAGGTATAAAAATGAAGGGAAGGTAGAAGGATTTGCTTATATATCTTCTCCAGTCTTTGCACATTCCCTCTTCCCAAAAATGTGCAAGTTTGACTTTTGTATAAATTAAATCAATTATATAGATCTTTTCTGTAATGATTTTTTTAAAACTTTAAAAATTCCTTTATATGTGTGTGTGTGTGTGTGTGTGTGTGTGTGTGTGTGTGTGTGTGTGTGTATATATATGCCTATTTAGAATTTATTATAAATAAACAAAGCATCTCAGATGAATTCTTTAAGAACTCATTCTCTGGAACATATTTAGAATAAAAAGTTTAATTTTTATATCAATGTTAAGGATAATACCAGGAATAGTCTTGTAGGATTTTATATGAACTGGTTTTGGGTGAAAAAACTAGTTGATGGTGAGTGATTGTTAGACTCAAAAGGACAACTGTCTAATGCTCTGTGTGTGATTCAGGAAGGAAATAATTCCTGTCTAATTATACTTCTAAACTAACTATAAAACTCAAGATATCAGCTACTCAAAATATGAAAACTCACCCTTTTTTTTAAACTTACCCTCTAAAATGAATGTCAAATTTAAAATTGCAAATTAAGTTGCAAGAAAACATCTATCTAAGTAGTAAAATATTATCTTAGCTTTTTAAATTTAACTTATAAAAAAAGTTTCTGGTAGTAACTTGATAGACAAACTAAGGGGTTGAGATTTACCAAAATCTATTGGAACTATAATTTGCGATACATCATGACTTCAATTCAGTTATTATTCAAAAAATTTAGACTGCCAACAACACAACATTTGTAATCTGTATGAAGCAAATCGGTGCATTGTAAACTCTTTTTAGGTTCAAATGTATAACATCTCCTATTCAGAAAAAACCGTGACAAAATATAGTTACAATTTACTTTCAATTAAATAACAAAAAAAGGCAAAAGTTTTGAGGGGGAAAATGCTATACCATAGTGCTTAAAACTCAGATTTACCCCAAGTTAATTTTTTTCCTTTATTCATTAAAAGAAATTCTAGTTTTAAATTTCCAATATGCAACTAGCTCAGTCTTTTTGACAATCACTTTGGATTTCATTCCTAGGTATATATGATTAATTCAATATTAGTTTTCTAAAGAACACAAATATTGCAATTTTTAAAAGGTGTATCTTGCCCAAGAGCTCTTAAAAAATTCTTATGATTTCTTTTTTAAAATAATAATACAAATGAAACCATTTGAAAACTTTGGAAGAGTTCCTCATTTTGAATTTATGCAATTTCATCAAACTGTAGCAACTTTTAACTATGCAAACATTCTTCAAGAACAAGTTGTTTTGTGTTGATGTGTTTTGCTGTATCTGTGTCTCCAATAAAAAAGTATTAACAATGTAGAAATTAGAGTCAGGAGTACAGTTTTTCAAGTAATATTTTCTGGTGTCCCCCATACTCACTTGTAAATCTTTTTTCAATTTTAGCAAATCTTCATTTTCTCCATTTCCGGATAATGCTGCCTCAACTTGTTGAAGTTGAGCCTTGTAGCTGGCCAGCTGCTTTGCTAGATCTTCAGACATCTTCAAAAGAGGGGGAAAGGAATATTAAATAGAAATGAATACAACTAAATCAAAAATACAACAAAATGTCACAACCAGTTTTAAAAAGAGTTCCTACAAGAGTTGTTCCACAGTACCTTAAAATAATTACTATTAATCCCTTATTCTTCAAATATTCTTGAAATTATCCCCAACTTTATTTTTTAAAGGAAAGGGAAAACCAAAATATGGGGGGGGGGGATTAGAATATGAACAACTTGCTTTTAGAATGAACTTCCAATTTATTACTATAAAACATTGGGGAAATAAAGACCCACTGAGTCTCAGTTTCCTTATCTGTAAAATAAGATTGGACTCTTTTTCTCTTCCAAATCTGAGAGATTATAGTTTTTATTAAGGCTTTTCCTAAGGTCTCTACTCCAAAGGAGTCAGCATTTATCTACATTTACTTAGCTTTTGATCATATCACTTCCCAGCTGAAAAAAATCTTGAGAGACCTCTAGCCAACAGCCTAGCTCTAAACTTATTGCTCTCTTCTACAAAAACTGGACAGTTGTAGCCCGATTTTGGATCACTTTATTGCATTCATTATGCTGTCCTTATTGCTCTCTTGTACAAAAACTGGACAGTTGTAGTCCAATTTTGGATCACTTTATTGCATTCATTATGCCATTCCTCAGATCCAGAATGCATCACCTTCCTCATTTCTCCAAGTTAGAATCCTCACATATGAAGGTTTAAGTAAATGTGCTATTTGCTCTATAAAGTCTTTTATGACCCTCCCCAAACCAGGAGTCTCTCCCCTCAAATTTTAATAGCTTACATTTATGCCATTCTCTAGATACATTATGCATGTACATGTCTGTGTGTGTGTGTGTGTGTGTGTGTGTGTATGTATATAAAAACACAATCTGGGAATTAAGAGATACTTAGAACATCATTTTATAGATGGGAAAACCGAGGCTCATAACTTGTGCTTATGGTCACATGGGGCAAGATTTGAACAGATCTTTTCTGACCCAAGGTGAAACATGAGAACACCTTGTCTGAGGTTCTCCCTTGCCCCATCAGTCTGACTCGTATGAAGCTGCGTTTTAAAGGTAAACAGGTGTCGTTTTGTGTTTATATCACTACAATCTAACACAATACCTCGAACATAGAAATTTCTAAAAACAAAAATTTGAATTGCCTTCTATCTCTGATTTTACATTAGGATTAGATGTACAAAAACAGCATGAAAATGAAAATATCCAAAAGATGTGGGGTTTAAAAAAAACTATATAAATCTCAAAAATTTGTTTATATTTATTTGCCTACCAGCGGATCTTCGGGAATTTGAAAGGAATACCGGTTTTCCTACATTTACATCTCACTAACTCCGACAAGACTCGATTCAAAATGTCATCTCTTCCATGAAGCCTTCCCAGAGTGATCTCCAGGCTTACATCGGCATTTATCTCCTCTTTCTCAGACCTAGTGTTATCTACGCATAAAAGTCCTTCCGAAGAGGGAGAAAGCCCCCAAACAAAGCGCGTTTAAGCGGAGGGCCGGCGCGGGGTGTGTGTGCCCCCCAGCCGCCACCCCGGGGCGCCGGGCGCTCGCACAGTGCGGGCCGGGGAGCGCGGCGGCGCCAATGGGACGGGCGGGTGGCAGGGGGCGCGGGGCACCGGCGGGGCCTCCCCGCGCCGGGCTCTCCGCCGTCGGGCACGCCTAGTCCTCCAGACCGGGGCCCCGGCGAGCGGAGCCGGAGGCCCCCCGGGCTCTCCGTCTCCCTCCTCCCTCCGGCTTCCCCGGACAACCGGCCGCGGCCCTCTACCAAGGCCGGGCCGAGAAGGCCTTAGTTTCTCGAGCGAGGCCGCGGCTTCCGGCCGGCCCACAGTGGACCCGACTAGGCCTCGTCCCTCCCGCCCGTCCGTCCGTCCGTCCGTCCGCCTAGCCGGACCATTACCTTTTACGGGGCCGGGGCCGGAGCCGGGGCCGGAGCCGGGGCGGCGGCGGCAGCAAGAGGCGGGGCACCGAGGCCGGACGCTGGCGGCGGCGGCGGCACCGGCTCTTTTCCTCGGAGGCGGCAACGGCGACGACTCCAGCCGGGGGCCGAGAGGAAGGTGTCGGCCGGTGGGGAGGGGGAGGGGAAGAGCAGAGCGGGCTGAGGGGAGAGAGGAAGAAGGGGACGGAGACGCGAGGGAAATCTCGCGAGATCCCCGACGCCTCGCGAGGCCACGGATCATTTGCGGGATTTCCTGGAGTAGATTCCGCCTCTGTTTTAGGTCTTTGGAGAGGAAGTGACGGAGCGGAAAATTACAGTTGAGGCGGGGACTTTGACGTCACGTCCGGCATTGAGTTGGCGGCGGTTGGAAGGTTGGCCCGCGTCTCTCTTCTTGCCTGGTTTTCCGATTCTTTTTTTGCCCTGTGACGTCGGGGCGAGGGTACTGTATGGGGAGTATCCCCTTTATATGGATTAGGGGCTTGAGGCCCAGAGGGAGAGGAAGCGCTGGAAGCCTGTGGGGACTCGAGATGCCGGAGGATTTTTAAAGAGCTCGAAGTGAGGCGGGAGGGTCCAGGCGGCCGAGAGTGAGTACGGGAAGGCCGACGAGTCCGACTTGGGATTGATTCAAGAGCCCCGACTTCTCGTCATTTTTTTTCTTTTATAAAGACTCTATTTATTTTGAGTTTTACAATTTTTCCCCCCTGATTTTACTAATTTGCTAATTCCCCCAAGGCAATTTGCCAATCTTAACATCCATGGTATACATGGATCCAAATTGAATGTGATGAGAGAGAAATCACATCCTTATGGAAGAAACATCAAGTATAAGACATAGCAAGATCAGACAATAAGATATCAGATTTTTTTAAGGTTATTTTGAGTTTTATAATTTTTCCCCTATTCTTCCCTCCTCCCCACAGAAAGCAATCTGTCAGTCTTTACATTGTTTTCATGGTATACATTGATCCAAATTGAGTGTGATGAGAGAGAAATCATATGCTTAAGGAAGAAACAAAAAGTATAAGAGAGCAAGATCAATAAATTATCAGGTTTTTTTTCCCCCTAAAGTAAAGGGAATAATCCTTGGTCTTTGTTCAAAGTCCACAGTTCCTTCTCCGGATACGGATGCAGACCGGCTTCTCTTTATTGGACCATTTTAGGACCTGGGCTCTAGCTCGGTGTCAGATGAACCTGCCCCCCCACCCGGGGGGACTTTTAAAGTTGGAGACGCTCGCAGAAACCTGTAGCTAAGTGCTAGAAACTTGGGGACATTTTGTGACCCTTCCTGGAGGTTTGGGGGAGATGGCAGAGAGTCTCCGTCCCCTCACTCTCCTTCCCATCATCATCCCTGCCTGAATTACACGTAATGAGTTATGTGAGGCCGAGGCTTCCTATTCCCAGAGCCTGTTCCCTCCGCTTGTTTGTGGAAGGAGTATTAGCATCTGGTTGGCAGGGGGCCGGAGACTTTGAGTGGCATCTAAGGAAATGTTGAACGTGCAGGCTGCTCGTTATTTCAGTCGTCCAACAGCAGGGGGCAGCAGTTTGTAGGTACCAGCTGCCTAGTCCCAGGCTGGCTGGTGGAAGCTGAGCAGACAGTGTTACTGAGAGAACTTGGTGCCCTTGGCTCTTTTTATTTTAGCTTGCAAAAAATAAGTTGGAAGTTGAGGAATCCCGACAGAGTGCTTGTCTGCACAATCTACTACACGTCATCATTTTCTCCAGCTCTCCCTTTCCATTGCATACGATGAATGGGCAGATGTAATATAAGGATGGAACTTAGCAAGGCATGTTCAGTGACACGATGGCTCAAGTGGTTCTTTTAGGGAAAGAAGGATGACTTGGGTATCATTTTGAGTTTTGTTTTGAGGCATTTGGGGTTAAATGACTAGCCCAGGATCACACAGCTAGTAAGTGTCTGAGGCTCAATTTGAACTGGTATCCTTCTGACTCCGGGGTCAATGCTTTATCCATTGCAACCATCTCACTCCCCTGAGGGATGTTACTGTCATACAAATGGTGTGACAAGTTTAGGGAATGATGAGAGAGTGTAAAATCACAAGTCTAAAAGGACCCTCTGGAGAAAAGCTGGGACAAACAAAGGATGGTGGGGAAAGATAAAGGCAGAACTGGAGGCTGATGCAGCTCTGAAGATCAGGAAAATGACTTGGATTATGTGCAGAAAAGTGACTGCCACATACCTTTTTCCCATAACCACTTGTTATGCGTGTTCAGTATCGCTACTGAGTGAGAGATGGAAGATAGGAGGGGAATTGAGAATTTATATAGTTTCTACATTGAATGTTTAGCTTTACAAATAGCTCATTTGATCCTGAAATAAATTTGGATTTAGGGATAAAGACTTTTTAGCTTACCAGATTCTATTTTGGAACAGTTGGCCCCCTAAATAGAATTGATTACCACAAAGATCACACGAATCCTGGAAACTCCATATTCTTTAAAAGTAGTTTTCCTTTTCCTTTCCTCTAAGCTTTCCTTAGTGGATACTGAAAGCATATGAACAAGCACATACAATCCTTTATATATGGGGTGTACATAGCGATCTGACTTTCCAGAAAAACAACTTGACCTAACCCTCATGTGGAGAGGAGAAAGAAAGACCTGTTTGCATGTCTTTTTCAAAAGGTAAAACCATCAGCACTAGCATCCTTAGGAATTTCTTGGAGTTGTTTTTTAATCATTAATCTACAGAGCTAAATATATAAAATGCAAGAAAAGGGGGAAATTTTACCTATTGCACTTGCAGAATCTCAATGCTCCAACTTTCCATTAGATGGCAGTGAAAATGCATAAAAACTCATGGTGTCTTGTACTACAGAAAAGAATCCTGTTTAGATTTTTGTATTACAAATCTTCCCTTAAGGACATCAACAATTTTGTTTATAAATGAAAACCTTAAATGCATTGTTCACTGCTCCTGCTGTACTTATTAAAGGTTCCATTTGCAGTAGTTTTTTTAATCTAGTCTTTGTTGTGTATTTTATATTTATTGTTTCTCAAAGTCCTTCCAAATTGTAAATTGCCAAAAGGCTGGGACTATCTCACTCACCTCATGACCCAACACTAATCCATACAGAAAATGTTTTTATTTCACTTCCATATCTATATATCCATTAGAGTTAAGCAAGTGACTTTTTGGAATCTCTAGGGATGATTTCACCTATTGACACACCCATTACTTGTTTCTTATATACCTCTTCTCCAGATTCAAAATTTTAAAAGAAATACATTAAAATAAAATCAGTATATTAAGTAATACTTTTGTGTTTTTTTCCTCAAATCAAAAACTAAGGGAAAAATATTTCTGCATTTAGAGAAAAAACATGTCTAACTCTGAGATGAATGATGTCATGATGTTCTTTCCAAATTGATATTTGATAAATATTTGACTGGCCATCTCAATTATAGTTATAGTTTAAAAAGTATATGTACAGCATTGAGAATTTTCCAAACTCTTAATAGCACAAGTAGAAGTTGTTCAAGCATATAAAAAGCATATGACATTGAGATGAATTAAAGAATAATCAGCAATAGAAAGTGAAGTTTTATGAAAATAGACTTCTTATAGGTTGTGTTATCCCTTAAAGAAATTTTCTAAAGGCAATTTTCCTAGTTGGGGGTTTTTGCTTCTATTGATAATGAATAGTTCATTATCAGTGTTCTGCTGTAATCAGTAATATTTCAATATCAGTTTTCTGCTGCTGGGAAAATTGGAAGTTAGTATGGAAGAAACTTAGATTAGACCAATACCTCACACCCTTTACCAAGATAAGATCCAAATGGATACAGGATTTAGACAAAAAAAAAACAATTCTATAAGCAAATTAGAAAATCAAGGACTAGTTTACCTGTCAGATCTGTGGAAAGAGGAGCAGTTTATGACTAAGGAGAACATCACCAAAAACAAACTAGATGATTTCGATTACATTAAATTAAAAAGCTTTTTCACAGACAAAACCACTGTAAGATCAAAAGAAATGTAGTAAACTGGGAAACAACCTTTACAACTAATGATTCTGACAAAGGACTCATTTCTAAAATATACAGAGAACTGAGTCATATTTAAAAAAAAAAAAGCCATTCCCCAGTTGACAAATGCTCAAGGGATATGCAAAGGCAATTTACAGATGAGATCAAAGCAATCCATAGTCATGAAAAATTGCTCTAAATCATTAATTATTAGAGAAATGCAAATTAAAGCTTCTCTGAGGTACCACCTCACACCTCTCAGACTGGCCAATATGACCAGAAAGGATAATGATCATTGTTGGAAGGGTTGTAAGAAATCTGGGATGCTTACACTGTTGGTGTTCCTGTGAACTCATCCAACCTTTCTGGGGAGAAATTTGGAACTATGCCCAAAGGGCAACAAAAATGTGCATACCCTTTGATCCAGCAATATCACTACTGGGTCTATACCCTGAAGAGATGATGAAAAAGGATAAAAACATCACTTTCACAAAAATATTCATAGCAGTTTGTGGTGGCAAAGAATTAGAAATCAAGTAAATGTCCCTCAATTGGGGAATGGCTTAGCAAACTGGTATATGTATGTCATGGAACACTATTGTTCTATTAGAAACCAGGAGGGATGGGAATTCAGGGAAGCCTGGAGGAATTTGCATGAACTGATGATGAGTGAGATGAGCAGAACCAGAAAAACACTGTACACCCTAACAGCAACATGGGGGTGATGATCAATCTTGACGGACTCATTCCATCAGTGCAACAATCGGACAATTTTGGGCTGTCTGCAATGGAGAATACCATCTGTATCCAGATAAAGAACCATGGAGTTTGAACAAAGTTCAAGGACTATTCCCTTTAATTTAGAGGGGGGGAAAAAACCAGATGTCTTATTGTCTGATCTTATCTCTTAATACTTTTTGTTTCTTAAGGATATGATTCCTCATCACACTCAATTTGGATCAATGTACAACATGGAAACAAAGTAAAGACTGACAAATTGCTTTCTGCGGGGGGAGGGAAGTAAGATTGGGGGGAAAATTGTAAAACTCAAAATAAATAAAATCTTTAATAAAACAAAAAACTCCATTTTTCTGCCACAAAGAGTAGACAAACTTTAGTGACAGAATTTCACTTGTTTAGAAAAAGTACCTAATATCTAGAGATACCAAGTAGCAAGGGATGAATCATTTATAGAACCTGTGAACCTTGCAGAAATTTTACAGGAACTGAGAGTTTTATATTTTGTAAGCCTTTTCGTATCAGGTGTTCTATTAACACCACCAAATTTGTACACTGGGTCCAGTGTGTGCTGAAATAAACACTAAGAAGTGTTTATTAGGTACTTATTTTGTGCCACTGTGCCAAGAATTGGAGATTCAAATACAAAAACAAAGATTTTGCCCTCAAATAGTTTACATTCATTGATCCTAGAGAGGGTACTAGAATTTTTGCCCTGTGGTTCCGCTTGCCATCACTGCAAATTTCCAAATCAAAATATTTGGCCACTAGTAATAGGGATAATAGGATGATGAGCTGAACCATAGGACAAAAATTCAAGCACCCTTTCCAGGACCAATTACAGTTGATTTGTGGTTCTGTAGTGATGAGAATTGGGGTATCCAATAAAGAGAGAGAGAAAGGCCTTGAATCGTGAATGAATTCACATGCTCCCTAGGATTTAAAGCTGCTCAGGATTTATTATAGAAGGCTTACAAAGGATACAGATTAAAACTAGAAAAGCAATAAGCACTTTGAAGACAGGCTAGGCAAGTTTGAGTGAGAGAAAGAGAGGAAGGACAGAGAGCCAAGAGGGCTAGCTTATACTGAGGGCCCATGTTGCTCTAGAGGAGCAAGTCTGGAGCACATGGTCTAAGAGAGAGATGGTCATCATTGCAGGTAGAGTCCAGAAGAGAGAGCATGAGGAGGGGTGGTGCTGCTTCTTAAATACACTTCTGTGCTTTAAAGGGGTGGGGGGACATCTAGCACCTACCTCAGGTATTCTTCCAATAGGCAAGCTACTGGTCTTTCCTGTCCCAAGGTGCTTGACCTCTAAGTTCAACATGTCATTTCCTGTCAGGCCAGCATCAATGGGCAAGGTCAGGGAGCTGGAAACTGGAAGCTGGGGGAAGGAGGGAAGCTAGAGGAAAGTTGAACACTAAGGCCACTCCCATCCTGGAATGAAGTCACTTTGAACAACAGAATCCTCCAGATAGGTACAAATAATATTTTTCCTTCCACAAAATTTGTTTCCAGTCACAACACCCCCCATGTCCATAATACCCTGCATCAATTTCAAGAGCTAGAAATTAGGAAAGGTAAAGGGTATATTTAATGACCAGTAAAAATGAGGCCATCATTCAGAACAAGGGGACCCCAAAGTGGAAGTTCAGATATGAAAATGTTAAGCTCTTTGGAGTTGGTTTTGGAAGCCTTCAACATCAAAACTTAAGTGATATGGCAAAAGATGAAAGGGGGCAACTAAATGGCATGGTGGATAGAACACCGGCCCTGGATTCAGGAGGACCTGAGTTCAAATGTGACCTCAGACACTTAATAATTACCTAGCTGTGTGGCCTTGGGTAAGCCACTTAACCCCACTGCCTTGCAAAAACCTAAAAAAAAAAATATGAATCATGCCTGGAGCTGGCTATAACGGGTAACTGAAGACAACACCAGTACTTCAGGGGGGACTCTGAGGTAGGAACAAAGGCTACTGTCCATTAGCACCCTTGATACCATTTCCTCACATTGCATCCATAAAGTTAACTTTTCAGTGAACCCATATGTCTGTAATTTTCAATTATCTGTTGACTACTGACTATAAACTTTGCCATCTCTATCATCCTTAAAAACCTTTCATTTGACCTTATCATCCCCTTATGCTACAGAGCTAGTTCTCCTTTTATAGCCAAACCCCACCCTCCACCAACCCCGCCACTGCAAATGAAACATCTCTGTATTCCTCAAACCCTTGTAAAATCTGTGCACATTCCCACCACTCAACTGAAACAGCTCTTGTTGAGGTTACTAATAGCCTAACTACTGATTGAATGACTATCATCTTGACTTGTTTTTGGTATTTGATGACTCTTTTCTAGATACTTAGGTTTTGAGAAGCTACACTCATTTATCTGCCACTTAAAGCCTTTCACAATCTAATTTCTTTACAAATCAGATACAGAATCAAGAAGATCTGAGTTCATACACTGCCTCAGACACTTAGTAGCTGTGGGGCCCTGGAGGAATCAAGTCTCTGCCTCAGTTTTCTCAACTTTAAAATTCCCCCAGGATTGTGCAGAAATTTGTAAAGAGCTAGGTAGACTTTAAAATATATATCAGATGATGAATCCAAGTCAAACATGTCTGCTTGCTATTCTACACATATAACACTTCATATCTCATCCTCTTACCCCCCTTACCTTGCCCCCCCTTTTCTAGATTGCTTTTTCTCCTCACCACTGTTAGAGAATCCCTAGCTTCAAATCACAGTTCAATTTGTACTTCTCATGGGGTGTCTTTCCTGATAGTTTCCATTACTAGTGCTTCCCCCAAATTAAGCCAATCAAGATCGTATTGGGCATTGTGCTATGTACTGAGGATACAAAAATGAGACAAAAGACAAGTCCCTATTCTCAAGGAGGTTGCAGTCTATTGGGAGAGATAATATATAACTAATATATACAAATGAGCTATATACAGGATAAATAGGAAATAACAGAGATCCTGAAGGAATTGAGAAGTTGGAAATGGCTTTCTGTAAAAGATAGGATTATAATTGGGACTTAAAGGAAGCCAAGATGTCAGTGGACAAGTTGAAAACAGAATGTATCAGGCATGGGAGACCACCTGAGAAAATGCCCAGATCCTATATGGAGTGTTTTTGTTGATGGAACAGGGAGGAGGCTATCAACACTAAATTAAAGAATGTGGTAGTGGAGAGGCTAGTTGCGCAGTAGATAGAGCACTGGCCCTGGAGTCAGGAGTACCTGAGTTCAAATCTGGCCTCGGACACTTAATAATTGCCTAGCTATGTGGCCTTGGGAAAGCCAGTTAACCCCATTACCTCGCAAAAAAACCTAAAAAAATAAAAATAAAAATAAAGAGTGTGGTAGGGAGTAAGATGGGAAAAGAATAGGTTACAAAGAACTTGAGGGTGGTGATAGAGGCGACTGGACCTTGCTTTAGAAAAATAAAATTACTCTTTATTTTGTATTGTGTATACCTTTTTTATATGTCTTTGTATGTGTTTTCTCCTGGTAGATAGAGGTTGGTTTTTTCCTATCTTTGTGTCCCCAGCAGCATCAAGTCATCACTTAAATGCTTGTTAAATTGAGACAAAAGGGATATAAGATCTGTACTGTGTATTAAAATGAACAGGAGATCTAAGGGAAAAGAATTGATTCTAATCTGAGAGCTGAGTTTTTTTTTTCCTGTCTCTTCAATTGAGCCTGGTTTAGTGAAGGGTCTTCAATTCATGTTATATTTTTAGGAAAGGCTAGATGACTGCTTGATGACTTTTTGGGGGGATCCTAAGTTTAGTACTTTAGGATCTCCCTTTACAACCCTTAAGTCCCAGCTTAAGTACCATTTCCTTTGTATAGCGTTACCTGATTCCCTTGTCTTAGCCTACATCAGAAGTAATTATTCCTTCCTCTGATTTCTCATAGGACCTCACATTTCCCTTAGTGACCTTTTCATATTCTACTTTATAGCTATTTGCCCCTCTCATATTTCCTGACTAAACTAAGTTCCTCAAAGAATCAAAATTTCTCTATTTCATTATTTCCCACAGTGCTTTTATCCATATTAGCTGCTCAATAAACATTTGCCCTTTACAAAATTATCTTTTACATATTCAAAAGATTAAGTTCTGTCATCAACCTTTTTGTTCTTTTAGGTGAAACAATCCTAATTTTGTTTCTTGTTTTAAATGAAGACAACATGGTATAGTGGAAAGTCTTTGGAGTCAAGAGACCTGGGTACAAATCCTATTTCTGAAACCAGCTATATGTCCATGAACAAATCATTTAACCCCTTGGAATTTTATTTTTCTCATCTACAAAACCAGAATAATAATTTAGGATCTACTTCACTGTAGTGTGGTGACTCAAGTGAGAATGTGTGTACAACTGACAACTTTAAAGCATGGGACCAACCATCTTTGAGTGTGGGTAAGTCAGTTCATGTTGAATTTCTTCAATATAAAGCAAGGGTTAGAATAGAAAGAACTATGCGCCAAGTACTGATATCCTTAGAAATGAGGGAGAATGTCTTCCATAATTTTAGAAAACTAGGATATGGACCGTGTGATATATTTGGAAAGAGTCAAAAAGAAGTTGCTGAGTTGTTGCAATTTCTGGAAGAGGCAATGGAGAGCAAGAACACACTTTTCCTCTTAGACCAAGTTCCAGAAGGAAAACATCTAAGGGAAATTTTTCAAAGAATTGAAAACTAGGAATTTTAATGAACAAAATGGAATATACAGGCACATTGGAACATAAGAGATGAGCTGAGATAGATGGGTTGAGAAAACAGGAAGTAGTGACAATGGATCCTCCTGCCCAGATGAACTTTTCCCTCCTATGAAGTACTTCCATACTCATGCTCATTCTCTAATGATACCACACTACTTTGTGTTTATATTTAACCATTTCAAGTATGATTGTTATGTATGACATGTCCAACTAAATTATAAATTTCTTTAGAACAGGTACTGTGCTATGTCTTTTATCTCTTGTATTCCCAAACAGATGATTCACTGTTAAGTTCCCTCTTCTCTTTGCTTCTCAAAAACCTTTTGATATTTCCTCCCTTCTCACCTTTTTTACTCCTTTCTTCCAGGCTCTGTTTAAGAGATAGTCTTTCTCTTAAACAGGATATTTGTATCCTTAATCCCATCTTCTATCTCTTCTGGCAGTTTAAACCTATAATCATCCTCTGTCTGTCTCTGTTAACTCCATTTTCATCCTGTTTATTGGCTTATTCTCTGCTATCTACATGCTTAGTTCTTTAAAAAAAAAAAATTGATCCTCAAGCTATAATCCTAGATCTCTCTTCCCTCTTAAAACCAAACTCTATTTGTTGCCTTTATTTTTTCTCTTCTCATCAACTTCTCAATCTCATTTTGGCTTCTGTAATTATCAACTGAAACTATCCTTTCAAAAACTACATATAATTTCTTAATTTCTGGAACTAATTTTTCCTCAAACTTCATCTTTTTTGACCTCCCTGTAGCACTTGCCATAACTGGCTACCCTATCTTCCAGAAAACTCTGTTGTTTTCATGACCCTAAACTTTCTTGTTTTTTTCTGCCTGTCTCCTGTATCATTCACCTCTAACTTACCTAATTATAAATGTTTTTGTTCTCAGTTCCCTTTCCCCTTTACCTTATTTCAAGACCTTAATGAGCTGCATATCCTTTCTGTGTGATGACTATGTAAATCTTTTCTTTTTAACTGTTTAGTGACCTACAAGTGCCACATTTCTTCCCAGCATCAAACCTGAACAAATAGGGTGCCAGGATTAAGCCATGCTTATCAGTCCATTGCTCTGCACTCACTCAGTTAAGTTTAAGCTTTCATCAACTATCAGCTAAACTATTGCAATAGGCTTTTCACTGGACTTACTGACTCATCTGCCTACACTCCAATGCAATCTATCCTCCTCTATACCACTTTTAAAGTGATATTTCCTGAACAATATTTTTGACCATGTTACTTTCCAACTCAGTAAATTCCAGTGGTTTTCTATTTTCTCTAAGATCAAACTCAGATTCATTTATTTGGCATTCACAACTTAATATGATTTGATTTCAACTGCTCTTTTTAACTTCCTACAATTCTCTTTTTCATACACTTAAGGTATACCCAAACTGGCCTTCTTCATGTTCCTTACATATCATACTTCATTTCCTGTCAACATGCCCAAGGATTTCACCCATTCCTGGAATAGACTCTTCTTTTTACTTCCACCTTTTAAATTCCTTAGTTTCCTTCAAATCAATTGCTACTTTCTACATGAAACCTTTCCAAATTTTCCACTGCTTTATCCTCAAAATTATCTTATATTGTGAGGATTGGTTGGAATATTAGCTGTGTTCTCTACAGAGCTTCATATCTCATACGTGTATACCAACTTACTCTTTGAAGTGGCTTGCTTATTCCAACTTTTTCTTACACAAGCAGGTCTAGGTTTCTTGAGAAGGATCACACTATCATTTTCAGATTCTCTCAGGGTCATGGGAAGCCCTAATTAGGGGGAATACAGCATTCCTACTCACCACCTTAGCTCTTAAGCCCCTACTGATTAATTTTTATGGTTCTACAAACCAGCTACTAACAATATTTTAAAATCTTAAAACATAGCCATTTGGTAATCGAGCAAAAGAGGAGATATTAAAATCTTAAGTATTTAGATTGAAGTAGATGCATAAACAGTACAGAACATCACAATCCACACAATTACCTGGGTCATACCTTCTCTAACTATGGGGAAGAATAAGCATACATGTTAGGAGTCTGGAGGCAGGCATATGAAGAAGGAAAACCCATGTAATCAGTGTAAAAATTCCAAATATTAGGCTTTGATGTGATTGTTGCATTCAAGAACATCATAAAGCATGTTGAGTTCTCACTGCTCTATAGTTGGGCAAAGCTCTTTTATATAAAAACTGACATCAATTTCATAAGCTCTTTCAACATATATTTAACCCTTTTAGAAAGTATTACCCCTTAATTTTAATAGCACTTTCCTTTAAGCCAGACAAATATAGAACTCATCAAGCTGCCTGGCTTTATGCCCTGCATACCAGCCCATCCAGTTCTTCACTCGTCACGATGTTTCATTGTCCATTTGAAACAGAACTCATAGCAAATAACTCAGCTTGATTGTTTGAGACAAGCTTAACTGGCTTTTCATTCACCCAGGTTCCATGTCATCCAGTTAAATCTCAACACCAATAAGGTAGCCACAAAAACTTTCCTTATTCTATTTTTCCCTCTCAAACTAGAGGAGTCAGAAAAGTGACAGCACTCGTGAGAGGGTTCACTACTTTTGAGCTCTAGGTAATGATGAAAGAGTAATTGCTGGAGTGAAACTTATCCAATGAAGTTGAGCCTCTCTCAGGACCCAAAACAGATAAAGTCTTTTTGTCAGCTGATGTGCTCCTGTTCTCTTCAAACAGCACCAACAAAGCTGCTTTTATGATCTTTAGTTTCTTCAATCTTTTCTTGTTCAGCATCCTATCTCCAATATCCCTTGTACCCATGAGTTATTTTAAATCAGCTCATTTGATGTTTTATATATGTGTGTGTGTGTGTGTGTGTGTGTGTGTGTGTGTGTATACATATATATATATATATATATATATACTCAATAACTTACTTTTGACTTCTAAGGTAATAACTAACCAGATTTCCTCCTATGAAATCAATACCCTTTTACAATCATATCTTAACCCCAATTGATAAATGGTCAAGGGATATGAAAAGGAAATTCTCAGAGGAAGAAATCAAGCCTATCCATAGTAGTACAAAAGCTTGCTCTAAATCATTCTTGATTAGAGAAATGCAAATTAAAACATCCCTGAAGTACCACCTCACACCTCTCAGATTGGCCAATATATCTAGAAAGGAAAATGATCAATGTGTTGCAGGGGATGTGAGGAAACTGGGACACTAATGCATTACTGGTTGAGTTGTGAACTGATCCAACCTTTCTGGAGAGCAATTTGGAATTAAGTTCAGAGGGCAATAAAAATGTGCATGTCCCTTGATCCAGCAATGCCACTACTGAACCAGTATCCTGAAGAGATAATGAAAAAGGGTAAAAATCCCACTTGTACAAAAATATTCACAATAACTCTCTTTGTAGTAGCAAAGAATTGGAAATTGAGTGGATGCCCATCATTTGGGGAATTGCCAAACAAATTGTGGTAGATGTCTGTGATGGAACACTATTGTTCTATAAGAAATCATGAGGGATAGGATTTCACAAAAGCCTGGAAAGACTTGCAGTAATTAGTGCCAAGTGAAATGAGCAGAACCAGAAGAACATTATACACACAACAACATGGGGTGATGATTGACCATGATGGACTTATTTCAGCAGTACAATAATCAAAGACAATTTTAAAAGACTTATGATAGAAAATACCATCTGTATCCAGAGAAGGAACTGTGGAGTTTAAATGAAGACCAAAGCTTATTATCTTCAATTTTTAAAAATTATGTAGTATGTATTATGTCATTTTTTTCTCTCTAATGTTTTTTTTTTCTGTTTGGATCTGATTCTTCTCTCAAAACATGATCATTATCACATATGTTTAGCATGGTTATTAATATAGAACCAATATCAGATTGTTTTTTGATGAGGGAGGGAGAAAAATTTTAAAACTCAAAACTTTGCCAAAAAAATATTGGTAAAACCTACCTTCCAACATGTAATTGGAAAAACAAATAAAATATGAAGAAAAAAAGAATTACCTCTCATATAAGAGGATGCAGAGGAATGATGAACTGATTACTATATGAAGATAGTCCAAATGTGAAACACATTGTATTAAATCTGCACTCTTAAACATATAGAATTTCTGTTCAATAAAAGAGAAAGTGCACACACACACACACACACACACATACATCATCATCATCATCATCTTAGATTCCCAATAATCTTATGATCTTTGTTTTTTCTCTTCCTTTTTTCCATGCTCCTAAAACAACTTTATACCAATGAGTTAATAGATCATAATGCTCTCTGCAATTCTATCTACATGTATTTCATTTTGTATAAATTATGCTCATATTTGTTCAATTTTTAATAAAGAGTTCTTTCTCTGACCCTTTAAATCACTAATCTGCTCAAACAAGTGAAGGTTCATCCTAATTCTTTTACAAGATTATTTAATTGTTTTACCACAGTGTACAAAACTGTCCAAATCACATCTGAGTATTATTTCTTCATACACATATTTTGGCATTTTTTATTAAGCCAGAGTTCTTTCTATTCTATTTTAAAGTACCAGAATGTTCGTCCACAATACCAGCACTAACTTACATCCTTTGCCAAGTGATTTAAAGTTTTTAAACAAAAGAACTTTTTCAGTATGAAATTATATGAAAAGGGAACAATACTTTATATGCTCATTTTGTATTTATTTGACATATTTAAATATATACATGCTATACATTTTTCCTATCAATGGAATATAAGTTCTTTGAAAGCAGGAACTATTTTATCTTTGTTTTTCCAGCATTTTAGTACATATTGGGTGCTCAATTAATGCTTGTTGATTGATTCATGGAGGAAGTAAAACTTCAGCTAGGACTTTGAAAGATGGGGAGGATTTAGTAGTGATGGAAGAAAAAGACATTCTCAAGTGAAGGGGCACAACATGAGCTTGTCCAAAGGTTGAAAGCTACAGAACACCACAAATTCACCTGTCACGTTTGTGACTGATTTCTGTATGGTTCCAATTATGTGTAATGTTGGAGGAAAGTTTCCTATCTTTTTAAGATTATAGAATCTCCACTACAGAGACTTAAACCCAAATAATATGGCCTGTACTTTGCTAACTGTTGTAAACATGAGACCACACTTCCTCTTTAAGCTTAAAGGGGATTTTAAGAACCTATGATAAGAACTTTAATTTTTACAATCAGATACAGCAGGTGGAAAAACCCTATTAGATCACCAGGGCCTTGTGGAGCCTGCAGAAAGCATAGAAGACAATCTTTTGATTAAAATTTTTTTTTCAATTCCTACTAAAAGTGAGCAACTACAGACACTATCAAATTCAGTCTAGCTACAGAAATGATTAAGAGGACAGTAAAAACAAACTGTGGAATATGGAGAAAGCTCTGATCTAAGTTTGTAAATTGGCTGACAATCAGATTACATTAGCAGATTCAATTAGTGGAAGATGTATTATAGAGTTTTCTTTAGTTTAACTAAGAAGCATAAGGCTCGGTGGGGTAGGCTGATAAACTAGGTGAGTCATCAAATGCTGGATTACTCATCCAGGCTAAGATAAATGTCACCCAGTTTATTTTGATGGATTTACCCCATACATATAAATATGCAGACATATATCGATTTTTTTACATGCTACTGTTAGTCAATATTCTTGACATCTAATTTTCTGGCCTCAGGATTTTTTGCTTTTGTTTCTGCCTGAGTTTTCCAGTGAATTCTAAAAGAGTCTTCCCTGTGTTGAGAGTTTGGCAGGAGGAAAAAAGAAGGATGGCAGGCTCTAAATGAGATTTTACTTTATGATGCATGACTTGGGATATGCATTCTGAAGTATTGCCTCTTCTAGGATTTGAGAGCCCTGCCTGTGTTAACAATGAGATGAGTTTTCACTTTGTAGAAAGGGAGTTCAGGGTTTTAACCCTGAGATCAGAGTTCATTTATGAGCACCTGACTGCTAATTTAATTTGCTTGCCCACAGTCATGAATTCATAACACACCCTCTTCCCTCTTTTTTCCCTATTAAGTAGGAATGATAACAAGCAGTTCTATAAGAGAGTGATTATCCAATCTAGGAAGATTGGACAAAGCAAGACAGGATCATGGTTCTTTTTGGATAAAATACAAAGCAGTAATGCTAATTCATGGTCAAGCCAAGAACAGAATATTTTCTCCCAGTACCTAGTTCTTTGTTTTCAGTTGTTTTGTTTTGTTTTTGCTAGACAATGAGGTTAAGTGACTTGTTCAAGGTTGCACAGCTAGGTAATTATTAAGTGTCTAAGGGCAGATTTGTACTCAGGTTCCCTTGACTCCAGGGCCAGTGCTCTATCCACTAGATGATGCCCCAGTACCTAGTTCTTTAACTTAAATAGAACTTAGGTACCAAAAAAAGGACAAGTAGGAGAGTTAAGTCCCCAGAGAAAAAGAATAGAGATTGATTTTGAAGTACAGGAAAAAGAATATGAGTTGATTTTAGGGCAATAGAATACAATGGAGGTCACATGATCAAGTTGGAGAGGACTCCCAGAGGTCATGTAAGAGAGAAGTGTCATGCCTGGAAACAACATTACCAAATGGCACTCAAATCAGTTTAAAATCCAATTGGGAAATATGGAACAAAATAAAATGCAATAAATCATAGATAATGTTAATATGTGGTTTTCGGAGTCAATATGCAACCTGTAGGAATTTTTATGAATTTAAATGGACCCTGTTTCTATTTGAATTTCTACCATGATCTAGCACAACCCTTTTATTTTGCATATTAGGAAAATAAGATCCAGAGAAGTTAACTGACTTCCCCAAGATCCTATAATGGGTAAGCAATTAAATAGTACTTGAACCCAGATCTTCTCAATCCAGATTTATCACAGGTGATAAAAACATTCCGTTAGATCTCTTCACCCAGAGGACAGAATATACTGATAAGAGCAGCTGCTTAATATTTAGAAATGCAGCCCTAGATAATTTTGACTACCGTGATATAAAAATCCATTAGACCCCCAATATTCTTAGGTTAAGCAAAATCTATTGACTAACAAGACAAGAGTTTTTCCCCAGGATTCAGTTTTTGAAGGGGAGAGAAATGGAGTTAGGTTATTTATCCAGCAATAGAAGAAATAGAACTGAGGCAATTTACCATTATCTTTATAAGATAAGTCAGTGGATCAGAGAACTTGAAGGATGACCTTTCATGGAAATTATAGGATCATAGGTTTGGAGCTGGAATAGCTATCAGAAGTCATCTAGTTGGGGTGGCTAGGTGGCGTAGTGGATAAACCATGGCCCTGGAGTCAGGAGTACCTGGGTTCAAATCTGGTCTCAGACACTTAATAATTACCTAGCCGTGTGGCCTTAGGCAAGCCACTTAACCCCATTGCCTTGCAAAAATCTAAAAAAAAAAAAAAAAGAAGAAGAAGTCATCTAGTCCAGTCACCTCATTTTACAAACTCAAAGGAAACTAAGACTCTAAAAGGATGAATATTTGAGGTCACACAGGTAGTAAGCCTCTGAAGCAAGATTTGAACCCAGTTCTCTGATGCCAGAGTCATTGCTCTTTCCATTATATCCACCAAATCTTTCAGACTAGAGCAGACATATATTTTCCAAGACTATTTTAAGTAAGTATGGGCTTAGATATATATATACAAGAATTTATGTTAGACAGTTTCTATAAGATCTTATTCGGTTTCCCTGAGCTCAGGAAATGTAAGGCACTAGCCAATTTTATACCACCTGAGTAAATATATCACAGCAAATTAAAATAGGGTAAACTTGCAAAGGTAGTAGCCTAAACAATATACAGCACATCAGGTCTTAGGCAGCAGCAGGCCAAGGAGTCCTGGAAAGGACTGGGAAATTAGAAAGGTAGGAAAGGTACTGGCAGTTTCCTTATATCTATTAGAAGGAAGCTTAAGTCTAGAAAAAGAAGACAAATGCAGCTAGTCCAATTCAGGCAAAGAGTAAATCCCAGCAGTTTAAGCAGTAAGATTCAGAAACTTAGACATCTTGCCACATAGCATCAAGAAAAGTGCTTGATGATATGTCTTATACTGCAATAACAATATTTTGAGGCAAGGGTCTTATATAAGGTGTTTAGTTCAGTTTTCAGTTATTAAAGCTTTAATATTAAATGTTATATGTGAAATGTAATAATAATAATAATAATAATAATAATGCTTTATTATTTTAAAAGTACACCAAGATTTTTGGCTAAACCTGTATGATACTTGCCCATAGCCAAAACTGGTCTTAGACAATGAGCAGACGAGAATCTAAAGTTTTGTTTTCCTTTCATGTCTGACTCTTCATGGAGAACTTTATTGGCTAAGATTCTAGAATGGTTTGCCATTTCCTTCTCCAGCTCATTTCACAAATGAGGAAACTGAGTTAAATGATTCACCTAGTAGTCAATGTCTAAAGCCAGATTTGAACCCAGGAAGATGAGTCTTCCTGACTCTAGGCCTGGCCCTCTATCCCTTTTACCACCTAGCTATCCCAAATCTAAAGTTAGAGAAAAGAAATTAAAACTGATTGAAACAAGAGTGAGAGAAGAGGGAGTTAGGCAATTCCTGAAAATAGGTTCTGAAAATTATAGGTTCTTCTATAAACCACAATGTGTCCTGGTCTCCTGAAACAAGAAAGCAAGCTGGATCATATTATAAACAATGTTCTCTTACTTCATTATGGGCCATCCTTGAAATGTTCCAGAGAAAAGCAATAAGAATCATGGAAGGAAGAAAAGGAGACTTGCCAACAAAGCACAGCAGTATAATTTAAATGTGAAGAATGGAATATTTCTTGATGATACAAGGACACCGAGAGGATCAGGATTCATTGTAATGAGTCATGCTTGCAAACTACCAAGTAAGAAGAGTATTAGAGTGGAAAATACATAGCACTAGAAGAAGTCAGAAGGTCTGGGTTCTAGTCCCAGCTCTGCCACTAACTAGCTATATAAGCTTGAACAAATCACAATATATCTGGGTCTCAATTCTCTTAGCTGTAAAATAAGGAGATTAGTATAGATGAATTCTTAAGCTATCTTCCAGTTTTGAAAGTCTAAATACAATTTCTTGTACTTAGATGGAGTCATTTTGAAACCTGAGTTGGTCTTTTGGCTTTGGGAATTGATCCATTTTTGGCACTCCCCTTTTTTGAAAAACTTAGCTGGCATCTCCATGGTACTACTTGGAAAGCAGCTGTGAAGTTAATGATAGTACAAATAAAAAGCTGCTAGTAATTAGGCTGTTGGATAGTCAAGCATTATTGTAGGGTTTTTTTTTAATTCAATTAGCTGAATAAGAAAATGCCATTGAGACAGACATCCTCCCCTCCTCCAGGATGATTCCAGCTGGGTAAAGGATATTAAAATCTTATCCTATTAGGTGAAAATGCAGTTGATCTATAGAAAGTTGCTCCTCAATACTTTGGTGGACTCAAAAGTCTCCCAGAAGTTGCTGGTAGAAGAAAAAGAAACATTTCACAATAAATTATAAGTACTTTCCATATCTTTGCAAAAATTGTCTTACCTTCCAGTTAAAAGGTTTCTAATTCTGATACTCTGCCAACTGCCACAGCCACATTTACTCAGAGCAGAAGGCATTTGATAATAATAGGGTGTTTCTAGAAAAGACTGATTATATCAATCAGTAATCCTACCTTTCAGATAATTCCTGTATAAATTGATGGAGATTTTTTCTTTTAGGACTGCCTGCTATATTTAACTACATATATATATTTGATTTATTTAACTAAAGAGATTGAAATTGAAAAGAGGAGGCATTTTTGATCCCTGAAGGGAGACAGGTAGGTGTTAAAGAGAAATTCATCACTGTTTTCCTCTGTTTGCCTTGGAAATTGTTGAACAGTGATCCTTGACTACCCAATCTATTCCCTCTCCAAACAAGAACCATCACGCACTGGAGGCAGCTTTGAAATTTCTGTTTATTCTCATTTTTCAGACCTAGTTGTTGCATTTTTACAATGCACAAAGAGATTTAGAGAGATGAAACCAAACGTTCTTTAACTTTCACTAAGAAGTGTTGGTCACAACAGCTAGGTATATGGGACTTAAACATAATGGAAAGGGATCTATTTTTCTGACTGTATGGCATTACTCACCCATCTCCCCCACATTCACAAGGAAAAGGGGAAAAAACCAGCATAAACTGCCCAGGATGGGTCAGGTTTCAATGAAGCGTCTTTGCTCAAAAAGCAGAAACTGCTTATCATTTTATTTTCTTGAGACTGGAAATACAATGCAAGACCTATAATGTAATTCCCTGAGCTTCTGCCTCTTTCGTGGTGGGTGGAAAAGGCATTTTTATTTTCTTCCACTCTAAAGGATGAATGAAAATAATACTCTTATAAATGGTTTTTGTCAGACAAAGGGTAGGCAGAACAGCCTACATAGACCATCTTTTCACTCAGCCACCATCCTTTCACTTGAACACAATTAAACTGCTAGGTACCCATTTTTTCCCCTATCAGCCCCTTTGTCTTCCTGCAGTTTCAGCCCACATTTGAATGTTCTTCCCATGCAGGAAGTGTGCTGGTAATTGTTTAACAGGCTCTCCAGGAAAAAAAAAATACACACATGATATACTTTTAAGTTTAATCTTCATTATTGTGATTTTTTCTCTTAATGCTTTCTTAAATCTAGTCGGTTAATGAAACAATAAATTGTGGTTTGATTTGAAGTATTTGCTAATTTCCAAGATAGAGATACTGTCACTGATAAATGGTACTCAAGATACAGTTCAATCTGGCACACGCATTTGTTCCAGCAGCTTCCATGTTTGTGGCAGTTTCCTAATGGATTCTCTATGAATGAGATTATATAGCATTTCATGTAATATCTTAAGTATGGCAAAATTTAACATCTATTGTATTTCAATTTGGTTTCTTTGTGTCCAAATATGGATATAGTATCTATCTAGATGGGGCAGGCTATCTTGTCTAACTCCTCCATAAAACATGAAGCTTTATATGATGATATATACAGTAGTATTAAGGGTCAAGCGAGTAGTAGATATTAAGCTCTCCTTGGACTGGAGTAATAGGAATTTTTGTTTGGGGATTTTTTTTTCATTTTCTGGAATTTGTAATTAATTGTGTCCTGAATGTGTGTCTCTTTAGTTAATTAAAGTTGGTATTATGTATTTTTGGTTAGGGTTGCTTTTTTTTTTAACCTGAAAAGAGAGTGGGCAATGAACATCAGAAGAGATGACTAACAAGGTAATCGCCATGCAATTACAATGTGGGCTGCCAGGCCTGGCTCAGTCCTTGTGTTGTCTCTGCTTTTATCCAGACGCTACACTGAAATAATTCTGTTAATGATAACTAGGTTGCCTGCTTCATTTGTCACATTGCTACAAACCATGCAAAGGATATCTTTTGTATTCAAAAGCAGGAACCAGTTTGAGTCCTTGTACAATTAGCATGATTTGAGGTGGCTCTTTCTACCTCCTTCCCTGTCCTTTTGTCCTTTGTCAAACATTTCCTCTATAACCCAGTCAGTATTTCTGTAATATGAGAGGGTAGCAAGATAGTGTCTCTTTCTCGACTATTTCTCATCCTAATAATTGAAAGCTGAGGAGCAGCTTTAGAATATGAGTCAGGAAAATTTATCTTTTTAATTGCTGTATATGACCCCTATATGTTAGTCTATAAATACCCTGGAAGGCAAATCAGGAAAAGAAAGATTTTTTTTTTCAGAACAAGACATATTTGAGTGATGTCAACAAATATGTAAGTCAACAAGCATTTATTAAGTACCTACTGCATACCAAATTTTGTCTTAAGTAGTGGTGATACAAAAAAAGGCAAAAGAAAGTCTCTGCCCTCAAGGAATTCATAGAGTAGTGGAGGAGACAGTATCCAAATGACTGTATTAACAAAATGTACACAAAATAAATTGAAGACAATCTCAGAAGGAAGGTATTATCTTTGAGAGGGAACAAGAAATGTATATTACATATGGTGTTATTTTAGCAGAAATATGAAGAAAACAAGAGAAACTAGGATGTGGAGATGAGAAAGAAGAGAATCCCAGGTCTAGGGAATACCTAGTAGAAATGAATAAAATAGAGAGATGGAGTTTCTTGTATGTGAGAAATAGCAAACTAACTCATGTTTATATTGTGCTTTACTATTTCTAAGTTCTTTATACATTTTATTTGTTTCTACAATAACTTTGTGAGGGAGGTAATAGAGAAATTATCCGCATTTTGCATATGAGAAAGGGATATAAAGAATAAGTGACCTCTTAAGATAATGTGTCTATTAAGTAGTGGAATTAATACTATAAGACCAATGCTTTATATACTTTACTGCCTCTCCAGCATTTTTTTTCTGTGTGTGGAAAACTTATACCAGAATGATAATTTACATTTAAATGGATTATATATAAAAGTTTCAGCATTTTTTAAAAAAGGTATGCAGCATACTATAGTTATTAAAGGAAATGATTCTGAATTTGTCCAATCACTTCATACTGAAAATCAGATAATATAACAATAAGTCAGTTGATGTCGGACTGATGTGGAACTAAATCTTTGACAAAGAATAGTATGAACAGGTTGATTGGACAATTCATGCTTAAGATTCACTTTCATTTGAGATCCCTGAGGTCAATAAAGCTATTCATCATAATAGTCATGGCCTAAAAGAGCATTCTGAGTAGTGGTTATGTAAATGAATACATCTTGCTTACCTTGCTTCATTATTTTAGAAGTTGATATTTCATAGAATTATGCTATTCTAAACAACTTATATGTTATTTCCTATACCAACCTTTCCTAATCTCCCTTAGTTGGAAATACTTTGTCTTGAAATTTCTCTTTAATTTTTTTTGTTTTCACTTTTATATGTGTGTGTGTGTGTATTGATATTATATCTCTCTTCCCAGTAGATTTTAAGCTCTTTGAGGTGAGGGTCTATTGCATTTTGCTTTTGTATATATCTAGTACTAAGCACAGTATAAGTGATAAATAAATGTTAATTGAATTGAATTAGTATACAGGAATGTAATTTATTACATGTAATTTATCATCATTTAATCTAGTTTTTATAATTTTGATATTTTCTATTGAAATATAAACTATTTCATTTTCTATGATGTTATTTGGTGCTCTCTATGTCTATTATTTTCTCCAAATTATTTTCTCTAAAAAGGTCTTCATGATATAAAGTTTTGAGACTTTATTTCTTCCCAATCTTATGTTTTCTCACCTTTTGTATAGAAGTAATTATCAGATATACATTGGATGGTAAAACTGAGTTCTTCATAAACTTTCTCTCCTCTTCATCCTAAGCAACCAACATTGATATATAACCTCTCTCCTCCTTTTCCCAACCTCTAACAAAATGATGGATGATGCTTTTGTCAAAGTCAACCCTTCATGTGCACTTTACCCCATCCCCTCCCAACTTGTCTAGTAGATTGCCTTCTCAATCATCTCCCCTTTCCTGAACCTTAATCTATCAATTGGTGCCTTTCTTACTAATTTAAAAATATGTTTTTCTCCCCATCTTTAAAAAACCTTCAGATAGATACTACTATCTTTTCAAGTTACCATCCTTTATTTCTTCTGCCTTCTTAGCAAAACTCCTTGAAAAGTTGGGCACACTTGCCACCTGCCTGCACTGCTTTTTCTCTCATTTCTCAACTCTTTGCATTCTGGCTTTTGACCTCATCTCTCAACTGAAACTTCTTTCTTCAAAGTTTACAATGATCTCCTAATTGCCAGATCTCAGTTCTACTCTTTCTTGATCTATCTTTCTTCTCACTGGGTTTTCATGTCACTATTTTCTTCAGGTTCACCTCCTACAAATTTGGCCACTCCTCAGTTTCTTTGCTGTCTCATCATCCACATCACTCCTTCCTTAAATCTTAATATTCCTATAGTTCTGTACAGGGCCCTCTTCTCTCTTCTCATATGTTCTCTCGATCTCTCTCTCTCTCTCTCTCTCACTCTCTCTCTCTCACACACCATATTAGATTGATTTTAGATTAGATAAGCTATCATATCATTATATCCAGTCCTAGTTCTCTTTCCTGTGCTTCCATTCCAAATCATAAGTTGCCTATTGGATATCCTGGAAATACCTTGAGCTCCACATGTCTAAAATCTATCACCTTGCCCCCTAAATTTTACCCCATACTCTTCTAAACTTACCTACTTTGATTGAATGCACTACCAATCCTTCTAATGTCTTGAGTTCATAATTTTGGGATTATTTTGCATTCTACTTTTTTCTCATCCTACATATCCAATCAAGTGTCAGACTTATCATTTCTACTTCACAATGCCTCTGCCACCTAACCCCTTCTTTTTGTTCACACAGCTACTACCTTATCTCTTATCACAATAGCTTTCTAATTGTTCTTTCTTAAGTCTCTCCCCACTACACACTTCCATCAAAGTAATTTTCCTTAAGCATATTTGTGACCATGTGACTATTTAATTCCAATATCTTCCTCTTGCCTCTAAGATAAAAATATAAATTCCCCTTTTTACCCTTTGAAGCCCTTCTCAACCTTTCTCCAACCTATCTTTCCAACCTCACTGAATACTACTCTCCCTCCTGTACTCCATGATCCAGCCCACTCTGAGGGCCATGTGGCTTAGCTGAATAGCCTAATCACAGGCCTGGCTGCTTGGTTTATAGCTCTCAGTAAGAATTCAGGAATCCCTGTTGGGAGTCCCTTTGATAGTTAGTTTTAGTGCCAGGTAGTCAGTTAATGACTAAGGAAGCCCCCTCCCCCACTTGACTTACCCAGTGAATTCCTCCTGGGAAAATTGACCTTTGTTTTCTACAACTGAATTCATAGTACCATACTTCTCTAGCACTGATGTACCTGCCAATAGGTTGTCCTTCTCTTTAGGGACTCAGTTTATGAGCTAACAGAGGGTAATATTAGGGAAAAACCTAGAGACTATCTTCTTTTTATAGTACTAGAAAAGAAGAGATTGTTACAAATACTAGATACCAGTGCTGAAGTTCAGAAAATTTTTTTACTATAAGCATGTTGTTATTCCCATATCAGCCCTGAATGCAATCAGTTTAGAATGTCAAAAATTTATATTTAAAAATACATACTTACATTATAAAACCATTGTATAAGAAATATTAAGAATTGAAAAATTCAACTCTTTTTGCCTTTTTAATGCTATTTTATTTTTCAATTATATGCAAAGACAGTTTTCAACATTCATCTTTTTGTAAACTTTTGAATTCCACATTTTTCTATCTTCTCCCTTCCCTTCCCCTCTCCATGATAGCAATTAATTTGATAGAGATTATACATAAACAAACATGTTTATAATATTGTTAGCCATATTGTGAAAGAAGAATTATACTAAATGGGAAAAAACATGAGAAAAAAAGAAAAAAAAACAAGTTTTAAAAAAAAGTGAAAATAGTATGCTTTCAGTCTGCATTCAGACTCCATAGTTTTTTCTCTGGAAGTATATGGTATTTACCATTACAAGTCTTTTAAAATTATCCTTGATCACTGAACTGCTGAGAGGAGCTAAGTTCATTATAGTTGATTATCATACTACGTTGCTGTTAATGTGTATGTTGTTCTCCTGGCTGTGCTCACTTCACTCAGCATCAGCTCATATAAGATTTGCCAGGCTTTTCTGAAGAGCATCTGCTCATAATTTTTTTTATTTTTTCTATTGAAATTTTATTTTATTTTTCCAATAACTTGTAGTGATAGGTTTTCAACATTCATCCATTTGCAAATTTATGAGTTTCACATTTTTCTACCACCCTCCCTTTGCTCTCCCCTCCCCATGGTGGGGAACAGTCTAGTAAAAGTTGTACATTTACATTCATGTTTAACATATTTACATTTTAGTCATGTTGTGAAAGAAAAATTAGAACTAAGGGGAAAGAAAAATCCATGAGAAAAAAAGGAAAAAAAGATAAAAGAAGTGAACACAGTATGCTTATTCAGTATTCAAATTTTGTAGTGTTTTCCTAGCAGATGTCTCAAGATTGTCCTTGATCTCTGAACTGCTTAGAGGAGCTGCATCCATCATGGTTGATCATCTCTCAATGTTATTGTTAACGTGTACAATGTTCTTGTGGTTTTGCTCACTTTACTCAGTGTCAGTTCATGCAAGTCCATCCATGCTTCTCTAAAGTCCGATCTCTTAGTAGTTCTTTTTTTTTAAAGGGAACACATTTATTTTATAAGCTAAGAAGCAAGGGGAAAAAGAATGCACACGTGTGATCAAGGAAGAGGAGCTCCCCCCCCCCACCCAGACTCAGTTTTCTATTTGTCAAGCAGGTATCAAAGAGACAATAAATAAACAGTACAGCTGGAGGGAGGCATGTGGACAGGGAGCTTGTCCAGCAGGGCTCCAAGGGCTAGACCTCAGTGGCCTGGCCATTGATGATTCTGATGTGATGGATAATGTCCTGGATGGCTTCAGAGGTGGTGCCTTGGCCTCCAATGTCTGGAGTGTGCATGTTTTCATTGTCCATCAATGTCAAGACAGCCTTCCAGATGGAGGTGACATATGAGTGGAGCTTCAGATGGTCCAGCATCATGCAGCTGGCCAACAGGGTGGCCGTAGGGTTAGCAATGTTCCTATTGGCGATGCTTGTACCTGTGTTTCGAGTTGCCGTCTCAAACACTGCATATACATGTCCATAATTTGCTCCAGCCACAAGGCCTGGGCCTCCAACTAGGCCAGCACAGACATTATTGACAATGTTGCCATAAAGATTGTGGTGCATTGTGGTGTTGTCCACAATCATATTCTCAAAAGTTATATTAGGATAGCCTGCAGCTACCTCCTTACAGCACTGGAGAAAGAGGCCATCTCCCAGTTTCATGATGTTGGCCTTGTGCACAGCGGTCACTTTCTTGCGCCCAGTTTCCTGGGCCAGACGGAAAGCATACTCAGCAATGCGCAGGGACTTGGCCTTGGTGATGATCTTCAAGCTCTCCACTATACCTGAAACACTCTCATGTTCCAGGCTGCCGTATTCTCCCTCTGTATTCTCCCTAACAATGAGGATGCCTATGCCTTTGTGGCAAGTCACCACGTCTGGCAGGGTCTTACAGTGAATCACATTGGCATAGAGGTCTAAGCTGGTGCGGAGAATGTTGTTACTGGACTTATAAGACGGTGGCAGATTGTGGTTGGTTTCAATGTTTCCTTTCAAAGCTACACGATTGCGTTGGATGGCCATGATGGCATTGCGGATGATCTTCCTCATCAGCATTAGAACTCACTTGCACCTCTTCAAAATCCACAGGCACATAGGCATGTCTGAACACAGACTTGACATGCAGCATGAGCTCGGGTCCGATGTCATCACCAGGAATCATGGTCACAGTATGTTGGTCTCCATACTTGGCAGACGGAGGCTCCCAAGGGCGGCTAATAGCTCCTAGCTTTAAGATGGCCTTGCCATGCTGCTGGCACTACTTTAGTCGCCATAGTTGAAAGTCCTCTTATTAGTTCTTATAGAACATATTATTCCATAACATTTATTTGCCATAACTTGTTCCTGCTCATAATTTCTTACAAAACAATAGAACTTTATCACATTCATATGATACACTTTGTTCAACCATTCCCCAATTGATGGGCATTCCCTCAATTTCCAATTCTTTGCAGCTAAGAAAAGAGCTGCTATGAATATTTTCGTACATGTGGATCTTTTCTCCTTATAATTTATTCTAAATTGCTCTCCATAATAGTTGGATCAATTCACAATTCTACCAAAAATGTATTAGTATTCCAGTTTTCCTATATCCTCTCCAACATTGATAATTTTCTTTGAAAAATGCAACTCTTGATTTGGAAAGGAGTAGAATATTGAATCTGCAGAAAAAAATTTATCTAGATTCTGAAAAGCAAAAGGTTGTATCAATAAAAGTTCAAAGTAAAAAGTAAATTAAAAAAATAAAAAAGTAAAATTTAATTTGGAAATATGTTTTATGTTATTTCTTTGACTGATATAATAGAACTTTGTTATTTGAACAGAGCGGGTATTTTGTAAGCTGTTAACTAGGGCCAGGAAAACTTAGACCCTCTCTCCTATGCCTCAACAGAAGGGATAAACATCACTGCAGGCTTCCTGCATTCTGTTCTATGTTTAAGAATTATTAGAAACTTGAGTTCAACCATCTCTATCATCTTCTTCTGACTGCACTAACTTAAGAAAAAATGCCATTATAGTTAAATTCATGTTATGCTATAAAAGTTTTTATATCTGCTAAAAACATCTTCACAGAATTTTGGAGGTTTGGAACTATGATTAAGATTAAGATAAGGGGCGGCTAGGTGGCGTAGTGGATAAAGCACCAGCCTTGGAGTCAGGAGTACCTAGGTTCAAATCCCGTCTCAGACACTTAATAATTACCTAGCCGTGTGGTCTTGGGCAAGCCACTTAACCCCATTTGCCTTGCAAAAAACTAAAAAAAAAAAAAAAAAAAAAAAAAAGATTAAGATAAAAAACACAAATATCTTTCCCCTTACTTGGAGGTAATAGATATATCATTCTAGTTAAGGAGGTGATTTTACCTACTATTTGAAGCTAGTCTGAAATAATTATTTGACTAAATCAGTACCCAAGTCACCTATAGACTATGTAATAGTCTATGTAGTAGATTATGCAACTCAAGTAAAATGTTTTGAGTTCTGAAAGAGGAGTTTGAAGGACGTTTTTGATCTCTTGAAATAAGAAGACTTTTTGAAAAACCTTATGTATTTATTCTTTATGATAAGGAAACTGTAGGAATAAAATTACAGTATGAAATTCCCAGACTCCAAAGCAGAGGGATGGGAATGCAAAGTTGCCATGTGGAGCCTCTCACAGTCTCTCATCTTATAACTGAAAAGTCTCCTGAACAAATGAGAGAGTAGGTAGGGGCTATGTTATGAACACAAAAGGAATTGTGTTCCTTTAATCCTTTGGGTGATTTAAAAGGAAATAGAGAAAAAGTTATTGGGAGCTAGGAGTCCTGTATGAACTAATCAATAACAGTGGGCTTTCAGTTTTGAAGTTGCCAGAAATTTTTGAAATTTTAAATATTACCATTAGTGGTTATATAATCCAGATTTGATTTGATCTAAATTTGCCCTGAAACTAATTCACAATGAGGTTTAAATGTATTCTCCTATTAGGATAATTGCTATTTGGTATCAAGAAATTTATAGGTTGTGTGATCTTAGGCATCATATCTCCTCTATTTATCTCAGCTTACTAATTTGTAAAGTGGTTAAAAATAGTACCTGCCCCTAGGATTGTTGGGAAGACCAAATTGTATGGCTGTAAAGTGCTTAATGTATTAGAAATAGAAAAAAATCCTTTTTAACATCTGGATTTTTTGAGTTATAGATTAAGTTGTTAAAACTTTTTATTTACAAGTATAATAGATAATGTTAATAATTTTCTGTAAATTTTCTATAACAAAAATTTCCTAATATGTCCTCATCTGAGTATTTGAGAATCCACCTGCTAAAACAAATCCAGGAACAATTTGAACACAATTACAAAATACTTTTCACACAAAATCAGATCTACAAAAGTGGGTTGCCTGAGTCAATATAAAAAAAAAAATTACAATTCTCCCTAAATAAGTTTACTTATTCAGGTCATACCAATTAAGCTACCAAAAATTATTTTGCAGATTCAGAAAACAATAACAAAAGTCATCTGGAAAAACAAAAGGTCAAGGGAATCAATGAAAAAAAATGTAAAGGAAAGTAACTTAACTGTATCGGATTTAAAACTGTATTACCATAAAATGGTGTAATCTAATCATCAGAATAATCTGGTGCTGAATAAGTAATAGAATGGTGGATCAGTAGAATAGATTAGATACAAAGTACACAATTGTAAATGATCATGGTAATCTAGTATTTGACAACCTCAAAGATCCAAACTTTTGGTGTAAGAATTCACCATTTGACAAAAATTGCTGGGAAAACTGGAAAGCTGACACTAGGTCTCGACATCTCAGCTTGGCATCCTTGTTAAGGTCAAAATGGTTACATGATTTATACATAAAGGATGATATCATAGGGGAGCATAGAATATCTTAACTGTCAGAACTATGAATAAAGGAAGAATTTATGATCAAATGAGAAGGAAAGCAATACAGGAATAAAATTGACAATTTGAAATACATTGAATTTAAAAAGATTTGTACAAATAAATCCAATGGAGTCAAAATTAGAAGGAAGCAGAGAATTGGGGGGGGGGGTTATAGTAAATTTCTTTGATAAAGACTTTATTTCTCAAATATAGAGAACTAAGTCAAATCTATAAGAATATGAGACATTCCCCAACTGATAAATGATCAAAGGATAAAAAAGGCAATTTTCAGAAGAAGAAAACCAAATCTATCTTTAGTTATATGAAAAAAATAAATCACTATTGATTAGAGAAATGCAAATTAAAACAGGTCTGAGGTACTATCAGATTGGAGTATGATACAAAAGGAAAATAATAAATGTTAGAATGGATATCAGAAGTTTGGGACACTGATGGTGGAGATGTGAACTGATCCAACTATTCTGTAGAGCAATTTGGAACTTTGCCTAAAGGGTTTATGAAATTATGAATGCCTTTTGATTTAGCAATGCCACTACTAGGTCTGTTCCCTAAAGAGTTGAAGAAAAACAAAGAAAAGGACTTATATGTACAAAAATATTTATAGCAGCTCTTTTTGTGTTGACAAAGACTTGGAAATTTAAGAGATATCCATTAAATGGAGAAAGGTTGCATAAGTTGTGATATATGATTGTGATGGAATATTGTTGTATTATAAGAAATGATGATCAGGAGAAGAATCTGAGAAGACTAATATGAACTGATACAAAGTGAGCAGAACAAGGAGAATATTGTAACAGCAATATTGTATGATGGTCACCTGTGAATATTTCCAGCAATACAATGATCCAAAGACAATTCCAAGGGACTTTTGTTGTTGTTGTTGTTGTTGTTGTTTTTGCAAGACAATGGGGTTAAAGTGATTTGCCCAAGGTCACACAGTTAGGTAATTTATTAAGGATTTGAGACTGAATTTGATCTCAGGACCTCCTGACTCCAGAACCTATCTATCTGCACTCTATCTACTGCACCACCTAGCTGCCCCTTCAATGGATTTCTGGTGAAAAATGCTTTGGAATTCGGATGAAATCTGAATGCAGATCAAAGCATACTTTTTTAATCTATTTTTCTTGAGAATTTTTGGGGGTTTTTTGTTTTAGTTTTTTTCCTCTGTGTTTTCCTTTGCAACATGGCTAATATGGTAATGTGTTTGTATGACTGCACATATATAATCTATATCAAATTGCCTTCTCAAAGTGGGGGGATGGAGAGAGTGAGAGAGTTTGGAACTCAAAGTTTTAAAAAATCAGTGTTAAAAATTGTTTTTACATATAATTTGAAATTTTTTTTAAAAAAAGTTGGTCTTATCTGTGAAATGCAGAGTCCTAATATCTTACAAGCTTTACTGACAGTTTATAATGATTAAGTTCAAGAAATAGTGCTGGAGTCTTACAACAACCCAGTAACAGCAAAATTTCAAGTCCTAGCTCCACACCTAGGCTAGAATATGGTAACTTAATTTTGGTTGGGAATAATAATAATAATATATTTTAAGGTTTTATACATCCATAAATTCATAGGTCTATCTTGAAATTATAAAAAAAGGAGAGATTTACTTCATACCTCTGCCTAATTCACTTCACATCTCCACACTACCCTAATGCTTCTGCATAGTCATAAGAGTCATGAAACCTTAACTTCTTAGTATACTAGGCAACTCTTCTAAGATTAAACAAACTACAGGGTAAATCTTACTACTGTGTGGAAGAAGAAGCTATCTAGAGTAAGTTAAGAAAATGAAATACGTGTTCCTGACCTTGCCATCCACCTGCTAGTAAATATACTCCTTATATTACTATAAGGTGTCCTTTAAATATCTTGGATAGTATAGGAATAATTAGATAATGTTTTTAAAAAGTTTATTGGAAAACAACTATTATGTTAAAGATCAGATTAATTTAAAGATCATTTTTCTGTTATGGTTCAAAGAAAAATATTCCATGAATCAATTATAATTCGAGGAGAGTGACAACCTGTTTTTGTCTTTTGTTGATTGTTATAATTGAAGTTAAATAAGCATCTTTTTAGTCTAGTCCATCCACTTCGGAGAGCTGCTTCTGGGGAAAAATTGCCTGTACCATGTTTAGCACAACCCTTGCCCATATCATATATATATAAATGTTGGCTATTGTGATGACTTCATTCACAGAGATAATTATATAGTAAGATTGAGATGTGATTATTGATTATATCATGTAAATTAGGAGTCAATGTATTATATCTCTTTAGATTCTCTAGGTGCTATACTTCAGCATAGTCATAATCCCTGTTAAAATTCTCTGGGACAGCAGTGTGAGGAAATGGGGTCAATACCGACACCAGACTTCCTAGAGGCTTTTACTTAGGTCAAAAATCATAATACCCTACCAGTCCTCTACCTGGAAAGTAGGGAACTTTTATAACAACAATTTAGAATATTAATGCAGCATTGACCTAACAATAATAGTTGTGAATTTAAATCAGTAGAACCTTAAATGTATTTCCCAGTAATTTTAATGCAAGATTCATTTGTCTCATATGACTTCATTTATGAGACATATATATATGTATATATATATATATATATTTCTATTAGGATAACTAATAAATTGATCATGCTTGGAATCTTGTCTCACAGTTTACCTTCATTTTCAAACATAAATAACGCTGTGGGTGGAGCTATGAATTGATTCAACTACCCTGGAAAGCAACTTGGAATTATACAAAGAAAATGATTAAGGTATCTATATACTTTTTGATTTAGAGATTTCATTCTTGTGCTCCACTCCCCATCCCCCCACACCCACACCCATGCCCAGGAGGGCAGAGATAGAAACATCATATATACAACAAAATTTTTATGCTAGCATTTCTTATAGCCAAAAAAGGTGAAATATAGCAGATGTCCATCAACTGAAAAATAGTTAAATAAAATGTTAAATATGATATATATATTTCAAAATTATAAAACATATACAAGTTAATGTAAATGAATTAATATTTTACATGTTCATTTTCTCCCCTAAAAATAAGTACAACCATTTCTTTTCATCTTTGATCCTTGCCAGCTGCTTCTGTTTTTATACTCAAATTCTTCTCTCATCTCTTTGACTTGAATAAGCACCAGTAAATTCAATGCTGGGAAATTCTGGCTTACACTCTACCAAATCTTGTGCTACATTCTATTTGAGTCTTATTTTCCCTTTTGACTCTCAGTGTCTCTTCTCTGATTTTGACCCAACCTTAAAAAGAGTTAACATCTGGCTGAGTGAGATGAGCAGAACCAGAACAACATTGCACACCTTAACAGCAATATGGGGGTGATGATCAACCTTAATGGATTTGTTCATTCATTCCATCAGTGCAACAATCAGGCACAATTTTGGGGTATCTGTGATGGAGAATACCTTCTGTATCTAGAGAAAGAATTGTAGAGTTTGAACAAAGAACAAAGACTATTACCTTTAATTTTTAAAAAACTGTTATCTTATTATATAATTTTGGTATCTCTTATACTTTATTTTTCTTCCTTAAGGATATGATTTCTCTCTCCTCTCACATTCAACTTAGATCAATGTATACCATGGAAACATTGTAAAGACTAAGAGACTGCCTTCTGTTGGGGGTGGGGGGAAGGAAGCAAGATTAGGGGGAAAATTGTACAATTCAAAATAAATAAAATCTTTCTTTTATTAAAAAAGTATTAACATCTGAAAAGAAATTCACAACCCCCTTTACTTAGACTCCCACTCGTTTTCCTCACTCTTCCCATTAGTTTCCAGATTGATGTTGTGACTTTGGAACAATAATCTAAAACTTGAGAGTTCCAAGGAACTCTTACTTTTTAAGAGAATAAAGATTCTATCCAACAGGAATTCCTTCATGTCCCCTCCTCTTCATTTCCCATCAGCTCTACTCTTTTAGATTTCATCATATTCCCAGTATCCACATCATCTTGCACAATCACATCAGGTCCAGAATTCAAACCTCTACAGTACCCCTTACCTCTGGGAGTTTATGATCTCTCTGACTGAGAGAGAGGAAGGTAGAGAGCTCCTCCCAGATCCTTCATTTAAGACAGCACCCAACTATCCATCTCTTTGTTTCTCACCTGGCCACACTGAGCTTATCATACCTTGGTCCTCCTGCCCTTCACCACCCCCCCCCCCCTTTCAGTCTCCCTTGATTGAGAGTCCCTTGAAGGCAGAAATTATTTATTGCCTTTTTTTAATTTCACCAGGGCCTGGCACAATAGTTGATGTTTAATAAATGTTTATTTTTTGACTGATGTTTCAAATTTATAATATTCTCTTCTGTTTCTTTTGTCTCAGAACAATAGATATCTTAACTTTAAAACTTATCACTCTACCTCTATCTGGATCCTTGGTCCTATATCCTGCCTTCTCTATAATTTTGCTTCAGGAATCATCCCCTCTAATATATCTTTTTCATTGCATTCACTCCTTTATATCACTCTAAAAATATTCTCAGGTGTTCCCAAAACCTACACCACACACACACACACACACACACACTCACTAAGTCAAAAAAAACAAACCCTTCCCCTTGACACTTCTATCCCATCCTTCAACCATTACAGCTCTCTTTACCCCATTACAGGAAACATTTCTTAAAAATATAGTCTACAACTGATGTCATCACTTGCTGACTCTGCTCAAGCTGTTGAAATCTGACCTTAATTCTCACTTCACTATAGAAAGTGCAATCAAAGTTTGCCAGAGAACTCTGAATCATTCATTCTCGTTTAATTTTCTACTTTTATTTCTCTAAAATTGATACGGTTACTTACTCCTTTCTTCTAGATATTTTCCTCCCTTGGCTTCAAATGAACTACTTCCCTAACTATTTCTTCCCTGACTTTTTCTTTCTTATACCTAAAGATAGCTATCCCCTCTAAATTCTGTTCTTGGTCCTTTTTTCTCTTTATACACTCTTTGAGTGTGTTTTTTTGTTTTTGTTTTGTTTTTATTTTTGGCTTCCATAGCTTCAACTATTACCTCTAGGCATATAACATTTTATTTATCAATTCTTGTATTTTTTTTTCCTCTGCAAAGGGAATGACCTTTCCCCTGGAAATAACAGAACAAAATTAAATAAAAAAGGAGTTGCTATCCAAGACAGATAAGGATATAGTAAAAGAGCACTTTTATGTACTTGATGAATTCAAGTTTCCTGACCCAGATGAACCACATCCTTAGATACTGAGAGAATTGGCAGATATGAATGCTAAGCCACTGTCAGTAATATATGAAAGATCGTAGATACCACAAAATTGGAGAAGGGCAAAAGTCTCAGTTTTTCAAAAATAAAGACAAGAACTGAAGCTACAAACTATAAACCAGTGAGCTGAATTCATTTCTTCAGGAAATTCTCAAACAGATATTAAAGAGATGATTGAAAACCATTAGAAAGAAAAGTAGCGATTACAAAGAACAAGCACCTCTTCATTGTCAACAGGCTTCTCCAGACTAATTTCATTCCTTTTTTGACAATATTACTAATTTAGCAGGTGAGGGGAATGCTGTGTATATATTATACCTATACTTTAGCAAAGTTTTTTATTCATTATTTATTTATTCATTTTTAGCAAAACTTTTGATAACATAGATCCTACTTTTCAATAAGGGGAAATGGGGAGCTGTGAATTAGACAATATATTCAGATGGATTCAGAGTTAATTGAATGACTGGGTTTAGAGAGTGCTTGTTAATAGTTCCATATGAGAGTGACCAGAGGTTTCCAGTGGAGTATTCTAGGGATTTGTGTTTGGTATTTGGTTATTTAGCATTTTTATCATTTATTTAAATGATGACATAAATAGTATGCTCATCAAATTTGCCAATGATACAACGGTGGGAAGTATGACTAACACACTAAATCTAATTAGGTAAAATTCATGTAATCTTTTTCTTTCTTTTTTAGTAAAGGTTTTTGCAAGACAATGGGGTTAAGTGGCTTGCCCAAGACCACACAGCTAGGTAATTATTAAGTGTCTGAAGCCAGATTGGAACTCAGGTACTCCTGACTCCAGGGCCGGTGCTCTATCCACTGTACCACCTAGCCACCCCAAAATTCATGTAATCTCAAACTTTAGTACAAAGAAATCAACTTCATAGGTATAAGATATTGGAGGCAAGGTTAGGTTTCAACTATTATGGAAGAAAGATTTGGGGGTTGTAGTGAACTGCAAGTTCAATATGAGGCCACAGTGACATATCAGACAAAAAGGCTAATTAGGCTGCATTAAAAAGAGCCTAGCTCTTGGGAAGAGAAGCTGATTGTCTCAATGTACACTTGCCTTCAACAGACTTCATCTGCGGTATTGTGTTTAGTTCTGGACAAAAATGTTTAAGAAATAAATTGATACAGATAACAGACTGGATTAAAAAACAGAATCCTACAATATGTTGTTTACAAGAAATACATTTGAAGCAGAGAGATACACACAGGATAAAGGTAAAAAGACTAGAGTAAAGTATATTTTGCTTCAGCTGAAGTAAAAATGATGTTTCCCCTTTCCAGGAGAAAGGTCATTCTTTTTTGCAGAAAAATAAAACAAAACAAGAATTGATAAATAACATTTTATATGCATAGAAGTAATAGTTGAAGCTATAAAAGCAAAAACAAAACCTCACTTCTGATCTCAGACAAAGCAAAAGCAAAAATAGATCTCATTAAAAGGAATAAGGAAGGAAACTACATCTTCTTACAAGACATTATAACCAATAAAGTTATATCATTATTAAATATATGTACCAAGTGGTATAGAGTCCAAATTCTTAGAGGAGAAGCTGAATGAATTACAGGCAGACACAGATAGCAAAATGATAATAAGGAGTGCCTCAGAACTAGATAAATCTAACCATAAAATAAACAAGAAGGAAGTTATGAAGGTGAATAACATCTTAGAAAACTTAGGTATGATAGATCTCTGGAGAAAGCTGAATGGGGATGGAAAATAATATACCTTTTTTGTGCAGTATATGGTACCTATACCAAAATTGATCATGTACTAAGGCATAAAAACCTTACAATCAAATGCAGAAAGGCAGAGACAATAAATGCATTCTTTTCAGGCCATGATGCAATAAAAATTATATATAATAAAAGGCCATGGAAGGATAAATCAAAAATTAATTGGAAACTAAGTAATTTAATTAAAAAAAACTAGTGGATCAAACAACAAATCATAGAAGTAATCACTCATTTCATCCAAGAAAATAATATCAATGAGACATCATACCAAAATTTATGAGTTCTGCAAACTCCTTTTATGACACCAACATGGAGTTGATACCTAAACCAGGAAGAACCAAAACAAAGAAAATTATAGACCAATCTCCTTAATGAATATTAATTCAAAAATCTCATATAAAATTTTAGCAATGAGACTAAAGCAAGTTATTACTAGGATAATACCCATGATCAGGTAGGATTTATACCAGATAGGCAGGGATGGTTCAATATTGGAAAAACACAGTAGCAAAACCAACAAAAATCTTATGATAATCTCAAGAGATGCTGAAATAGCCTTTAAAAAAAAATAGCCATTCCTATTAAAAATACTAGAGAATATGGAATGGAATTTTCCTTAAAATAATTAGCAGTATCTATCTAAAACCATCAACAGGGGCAGCTAGGTGGTACAGGAGGACCTGAGTTCAAATCCCATCTTAGACAATAATTACCTAGCTGTGTGACCTTGGGCAAGTCACTCAACCACACTGCCTTGCAAAAACCAAAACGATGTCTTAAAATAAATAAAACCATCACCAAATATATGTAATGGGAATAAACTTGGAGCATTTCCAATAAAATCAGCAGTGGAACAAGGATGTCCATTATCACCATTACTATTCAGTATAGTATTAGAAATGTTAGCTTTTGCAATAAGAAGAAAAAGAAATTGAAGGAATCAGAATTGGCAATGAAGAAGCAAAGTTTTCACTTTTAGCAGATGATATGATGGTATACTTAGAGAACTTAAGAAAATCATCTAATAAACTGCTTGGGAACAATGAACAAATTCAGCAAAATAGTAGTATATAAAATAAATCCACATAAATCATTAGTATTTCTATATATGAACAACAAAGCCCAAGAGCAAGAGATAGAAAGAGAAATTCCATTTAAAATAATTCCTGACAACATTAAGTACTTGATAATCTACCTCCCAAGACAAACCCAGAAACTGTATGAACACAATTACAAAGTTTCAAACAAATAAAGTTAGATATAAACACCTGGGAAAATGTCAATTGCTCATGGTTAGGTCAAGGTAATTAATAAAAATGACAATCCTACCCAAATTAAATTACTTATTCAGCGCCATACCAATCAAATTCCTAAATAGTTGTTTTCCTGAGCTAGGAAAAATAGTAACAAAATTCATCTGGAGCAACAAAAGATCAAGAACCATCAAGGGAATTGATGAAAAAAATTGTAAATGAAGGTGACCTTGCTCTATCAGATCTAAAATTATACTATAAAGTGGCAGTCATCAAAACTGCCTGGTACTGGTTAAGAAATAGGATAATGGATCAGTATATTAGGATAGGTTCAAAAGAAACAGTAGTAAATTACCACAGTAATCTACTATTTGAGAAACCCAAATCCACATCTCACACCCTATACCAAAACAAGGTCAAAATGGGTACAGGAATTAGACATAAAGGGAGATACAATAGATCAATTAATCGATCTTTAAATACTCTGTTGGATCAATGGAAAAGGGAGAAAATTATGACCAAACAAGAAAGAGTACATCATAAATTTCAAAATGGATGATTTTGACTATATTTAATTAAAGTTTTTGCACTAATAAAACCAATGCTGCCAAGATTAGAAGGAAAATGGGGGATGCTGGGAATTCTGGGAAACAATTTTCACAATTTTCACAACTAGGGGTAATGATAAAGTCTCATTTCTAAAATAAAAAAGAATTGAATAAAACTTATATGATTTATAAGTCATTTCCCAATTGATAAAAGGTCAAAGTATATGAACAGACAGTTTTCAAACAAAGAAATTAAGTCTATATATAACATGTGAAAAAAAATGCTCCAAATCATTACTGATTAGAGAAATGCAAATAAAAACAATCATGAGATACCACCTCATACCCATCAGATTGGCTAAAATGACATAAAGGGAAATAAATCAATGTTGGAGAGGTTGTGAGGTTGTGGGAGGATTGGGACATTAATGCATTGTTGGTGGAATTATGAACTAATCCAACCAATCTGGAGAGCAACATGGAACTATGCCCAAAGAGTAATAAAACTGTTCATAGCCTTTGACCCAGCAATTCCAATACTAGGCCTTTGTCTAGAAGAAATCACAAAAAATAGGAAAAGTCCCACTTGTTTCAAAATATTCCTAGCAGCAATTGAGAGGATACCCATATTGTGGGGAATGCCTGGACAAATTATAGTACATGAATACTATGAAATATTATTGTTCTAAAAGAAACAATGAATGGTCAGACTCTAGAGAAGAAGGGAACGAATTACAGGAACTGATGCTGAATGAAGGGAGCAGAACCTACAGAACTTCTAACACTTTAACGACAACATTGTGTTGATCAGCATTGATGGATGTGGCTCTTCTCAGCAGTTCAGAGAATTAGGACAACCATGGGAGACCTGTTATGGACAATGCTACCCACACCCAGAGGAAGAAAAACAAAAAAGACAAAAATCCTACAGAATTGAATGAACACTATGTTCACGTTTTTAAAATTTCTCTTAAGTTTTTCCTTCCTATCTCATGGATTTCTTTTTTTTTCCCTTAGTCTAAATTCCTCATACAGAAAATGACTAATCTATAAACAAGTTAAACACAAATGTATATGTACAGTGTTCACCAGACTGTTCACCACCAAGGGGAGGGAGGTGGGAAGGGAGGGTAGAAGGAAATTATGCAACTTATAAAAATGCACATGCTTGTGGATGAATGTTGAAAAGCTTTCAAAACATGGAAAAATAAAATATCAATTGGGAAAAAAAAAGAAATTGATGAACTAGAAAGTATTCAGAGGAAGACCGTGAAAATGGTGAAAGGTTCTGAGTTCATGTCATATGAGTATTGATGGAATACTGGGGGTTTTCATATAGAGAAAAGAGACTCAATGAAGACATAATAGACTGTCAGTATTTGAGAGTCTGACATGTAGTGGAATCAATTCTGTTTGACATCAGGAGGCTAAACCAGAAGAACTGGGTAGATATTGCAAAAAGGCTTATTTAGGCTTAAGGTCAGGAAAAAATTCCTGGGTGTTCCAAGATGGAATGAGTTTCTTCCAGAGGTGTTGGATTCTCTTCTGTCCCACAACGTTTCTACTCTCAGGTCATTAGGGACTGGACAGCCACATGTCAGGTATTGATCTAGTGGTGATTCCTTCCATATTTAAGTAGGACTAAATGCTTGCTGAGGTTCCTTCCAACTCTCAAATTTTGTGATTGTGTAAACTTACAAATCTCTTTCTCCAGCCCTGACATCTCTTCTGAGTTTTATTTCTTTATCTTCCAACTCCTTATAGAATATCTCAACACATTCCCAGTACTTTAAACTCAACCAGGCTTTTTATATTTGCCCTTAAACTTACCCTTCCTTCTAAACTATTTCTATCAGGGGTACCACCATTCACCCAGCATTCTAATATTTAAATCCTTATTATAGTTGACTCTTACCTCTTCTTCCCTTTTCAAATCCAATTATCATTTATAATACAAATTAATTTATCCCTTGAAATATATCTTGCAGCAGCTTACTTCTTTGCCAAATGCTACTGTTCTAATAGTAAGTCAGGGTGTCTTTGATCCTTTTTTAAAATTTTTGTAATAAGTTTTTTAAAAATAAATTTTTTTAATTTTATTTTTTCCAATTTCATGTGATATAATTTTCAGCATTCATTTTTGTAAGATTTTGAATTTTACATTTTTCTGCCTCCCTTTCCCTCCTCCCTCCTCAAAAGAGCAAGCAATCTGATAGAGGTTATATATGTATATCATGTTAGATGTATTTCCATCCTTGTAATGTTGTAAAAGAAGAAACAAAACTAAGGGGGGGAACCCATTAATCCTCTTTGAAAACAAAAGATGAACAACTCTAATATAGGCCTTCATTACCATTTGTCTGCACTCTCACCGAGCATTTTTTCTTCTATGATTGTATCTTCACTGTGGCTAGATGCAAATATTTATATCTGTATCTATATTTATATATATATACACATATATATTTATATATCTGGTACAAAACTCTTCAGTTCAAAATCATTCATACTTTTTTAAGTTAGGTTCAGAAAATCAAAGATTTTGAAGTAAAGAGATTTTAGAAGATTTGTAGCCCCAGATTCTTTTATTATAGTTAAGAAAATTTTTAATTTCTTTAGCTTGGCATTGAAATCCCTTCACAGTCTGGTGCCATCCAACTACATGCTTAATGCTACAGCCTTTTGTAACCCCTCATGTTTTTTTCACCTCTTTGCTTACAATATCTTATATGATTGAAACACCTCCCTGGAATGATATCTATACTGATTTAGTTACAGACTAACTTTAAAAGTCCAGCTCAAATGCCACTTTCTCCAGAAAGACCTTATTGTTTTCCTTCCCATCTTCCAATGAGTACTGTGAGTGGCTTTTCCTTCCTTCAATCCTCAGGTAGCACCTTAATATATCCCCCACATACTCTGATCATAATTTTTTTTTGCATTATGCTTCTTTGTTTAGGTGACATAGTTCCATGCTAAACTGTCATCTTTATGAGGCAAGGACTACAGCTTGGTTTGAAATATCTCTACCTACCCAGGCTAAGCATTGTGTTCTGCATCTCCTAGGTGCTTAATAAATAATTCTTTAATTCAGTTGAACTAGAGCTAGGGAGGTGTATTTAATTCTCCCACTGTTGATCTTCTCTCTTCAGATTGAGTTTCACTGAATTTATTCTGAAAAAGTAACTAAAATTTCTTGGAAAAATAACTATGATAGGAAAGAGCCTTAGGCTGTATGGCCTGGCATGAACTTCCGCTGAGCAGTAGAGAGAGAGAAGAGGAGGTTCTAGTACAAATTCTGCCACTATCAAGCTGCCTGAACATCAATAAATCACTTCAATTTTCTGGTCCTCAGTTTCCTTATTTGCAAAATAGGAAAAGAATGCTCTACAGGATTGTTTAGTAAAATGAGATAATATATGGGAATGTACCTTGAATAGTTAATTAATTGCTATAAAAAATAAGACTTCGTTTAAGTTGGGACTATTACGAAAACAGGAGTCACACAATTAAATTCAATCTAATGTCATGTTAGAGGATTTGGAACATGTCATTTTAAAAATGTTGTTTCAAAATTCTGGCTAATTAATATAGTCAAGTATACTAGGAGGGATAAAAGAGATTAGGTGCATAAATATGACCCATATTTAAATCTCCACGTCAGTTTTCTAAAATGTTCCATATTGCTTTCATTGTCAAAGGAAAAAGTGTTGATGGAAGTATAGACACAAACACTTCTTTTACACTATCCCTTCTCCCTCCAAAAAAAAAGAGTTTTGAAAGAGTTGATAAAGAAATTCAAAAAAACCCAAGATCACATTTGGAAATTAATGATGAAATATCTAATGAATATGTCAGCTCTCTAAGCAATTTACAAGTCTTCCCAGCTAGCTACCTCAACTAACTCTATGGGACTAACTCCTCCCTCCTTACCCTTCATCATCTCTCTCCTGATTTACTCCTCTCAAATAATAAAAATTTGTCAGAATGCCTATGACCAATGGACAACCAGCTCTGTTTGATGCCAGGCAATCTGTTGCCACCTTTGTTTTCCTTCACTCAGGAAGTGCCAGAGGCTTTTTTAGAGAAGCTGGCACCAGAGGGAAGTAGAGAGGGCCAAGACCAAGACAGAAGGGGGTGAAGAACAGAGGAAAGTAGGCAGGTGGGCAGACAGGCCTGTTGAGATCTACCCAGATGTCCAGAGGGAGGAAGCCAAAGTATTGTCTTGGATCTTTCCCAATTCCTGCAGAGATACAGCCTACCCCACAGGGGCCTTGTTTTCCTGTTTCCTTCCTCTAATTTTTTTCTTGCTCACAGGACAGGGGATAGTTTTTCATCTCCTTGACTTTGTTCATCCTAACACTGAGTCTTTCCTTCCAGTTGAGTCATTTTGTGCAATGACTCCCCAAACTGGTTTTTTGAAATCCCAAGGGGACTCCCATTATCTTAAGCAGAACTAGTCTTTGAAGATCTTTGCTCACTCCTGCCTTGAAATTTCTTTACTAAGTCTTGATGCTTTTCCTTGACATAGAACTGAAGTATAACACACAGTTATTTGGCATTAGTGCCAAATAAGTTGCCATTGAATCAATATTGATGCTACTTAATTCAGTAACTTGTTTGCTAATTGAAGGTAAAATAATTCATCAGAATAAAATTGTTTCACCTCCTGGATGGAGTAGAGGGTGGGGTGGGAGAGATGAAATAGCCCATGGAGACAAGGTGATAAGTGGGAAAAACTCAGAGCAAGAAACCTGAGTACTAGTTTTGCCTCTTCCATTAATTTAAAATATAACCGTGAGCAATGATAACTTTTCTGGGCTTAACTTTATTTATTTTAAAAATGAAAGAGCTGTACTGATGATCTTGGGCACCCTAGAGTTTATAATTCTTCAGTTTCTGTATAATCACTGGCATCACTGACTCTTGGTCTCTTCCTTCAGAGAAGTGATGTAGTAAGGCTGGCAGTAGGACTGGGGAATAGTAATTAGTTTTAAGGAGAACTACATTTTAAACATCTGAGGATGTTCATTTTGAGCCTCCAGTTTTCAGGACACAGTATGCCTTAGGAAATTAACTTTTTTTCTGTGTCTTGAGAAAAAATTAACTGACCTAACCTCTCACTTCTACCTCAGTGCCTGTGATTTGGGTATGAGCATTTATGAATTCACTGGATAAGGTCTCTTTATGTCTTTCTGAATTATGAATCACAAATCCATGAAGTGTGAAAGAAAATCTTCCTCCCCAGGATCCTCTATTAGTCATTCATACTCCCTTGGGACTTTTCATCATTTTTTCTTCAGTACAAAGACAGCTTCTCTCCCGTCCTCTTTAGAGCCTTTATCATCACTTGCTACCCATAAATATCTTGGTGGGTTTAGAGTTGGTGAGACAAAGAGGCCTCTTCTTTCCCTAGAAAGGACAAAGCTCTGGTTGTGCTGCACTAATAAGCACAGAAGGAAAAACAGTGCTAGTTAATCAGCAAGTGTTTTCTTTTTCTTTCCCTTTGGGAAACTTATCATAGAGTGACAGATGTAATCCTCAGATTGTTACCATCTGGGAAATGTGAAGCATTTTGTACTTAAATGAAGCCCTTGCTGTTCATTAATAAAACACAAGTTAATTAATACCCTTGTAACCAATAGCTATGTTCTATTTTTTTTAAAAACTATGTTCTATTTTGAAGGGGTGCAGTGGATTGGGAAGAGATAAGAATAGCAGAAATAAGCTAGTCCTTTATTGGTCCACTGGTTCTTGGTCAGTTTTTATATTACTTGGTTTTTAGAAAAGAGCATATTATTTATATTCTATATATTTGTATATGTGAATAAGATAAATATATATGTTAGAATAGACTTTAAGCTCAGGACTTTCTGAATATTGATAGCAAAATCCATGACTAGGACTCATTTTACCTACCATCTTCTTTAGAAAACAGAACAGTAGGAGCTCTGGAGTCAGGAGAACCTGAGTTCAAATCCAACCTCAGACACTTAATATTTACCCTAGCTGTGTGGTCTTAAGTAAGTCACTAAAACCCATTACCTTGCAAAAAAAAGAAAAGAAAAAAAGAAAAGAAAAGAAAAGAAAAGAAAAGAAAAGGAAAGGAAAGGAAAGGAAAGGAAAGGAAAGGAAAGGAAAGGAAAGGAAAGGAAAGGAAAGGAAAGGAAAGGAAAGGAAAGGAAAGGAAAGGAAAGGAAAGGAAAGGAAAGGAAAGGAAAGGAAAGGAAAGGAAAGGAAAGGAAAGGAAAGGAAAGGAAAGGAAAGGAAAGGAAAGGAAAGGAAAGAAAATGAGAGAGTAGGGGCTTAAATGTTTGTTGAATAATTGACTGTCATGATATTATAGGTTCCTAGATAGTCTCCTAGTATTTTCCTGCTTCTAATCTAGTCTGCCTAGCATGATCACACTCATCTTCCTAAAACACTTTTTTCAATATGTTTTGACCCCAGTCAATTATATTCTGTGTCATATTGTTTATTCCTGGATGATAATTGTCTGAATTCCCTTCGAATCCTTAACTTTATGTGACTTCAGTATTTCACAGTATTATGTAGTTTTCTGTCCCAACAAGGCTATAAGCCCCTTGAGAGAATGTTTCTTCTTTTCCTTTGATTTCCTCCCAATATATCTATCAGTGCACAAATCAGATAAAGGCATCTACTCAATGACTGTTGATCAGTTTCTTCCTCTATAAAATTGAGCTGGATGAAATGATCTCTCAGGGACCCTCAAGTCTACCTTCTATGAGTCTATAATTATGATTGAGTAGTCATAAGAGCCTAGTGATACCTTATAGTATATAAAATTCAGTTAAAAACTAGGGCTTTCTTTATCCAAATTGTCTTCCTTTCACTAAAAGTGTTTCATCTAAACCAAATCAAATGAATCAGCCAACAATTATTTATGAAATGTCTACTCTGAATCAGTGTGCTAGGTGCTAGGGATATAAATACACAGGAAAAAAAGCAAATCCCTTCTCAAGGACCTTATAATCTATCAGAGGTGACAGCAGGAATACATATAAAAAAGTTAAAGAATGAATTATACAGGGCAGCTAGATGGAGCATCGGTCCAGGAGTCAGGAGTACCTGAGTTCAAATCCAGCCTCAAACATTTAATAATTACCTAGCTGTGTGACCTTGAGCAAGTCATTTAATCCCATTGCCCTAAATAAATAAAAAAAATTTAAAAATAATGAATTATGCAGAATAAATGCAATACAAATGGAAGGTAGTTAAGGAGGGAGGGTGCTATCATTTGGAGGGATCCTGAAAAGCTACAAGAAATAAAAATGAGGAGGAGTACATTATAGATATGGGAGATAACCAGTGCAAAGACACAGAGATCAGAAAGAGGATTATGTGTGTGGAAAACAAAGTAAAGATCAGTTTGGTTGGATGATAGGGAGCAGGAAAAGATGTAATGTATGAATTTTGAGAGATTGGATATGACCAAGTTGAAAGGGACTTTGAAAGTCAAACAGAAGAGTTCTTACATTATTTTCTGACTCTCACTAGTTCTATATAACTCTTTGTGCATTTTTGAATTATGAATCACAAATCCATGAAGTGTGAAAGAAAATCTTTCCTTATCTGTAAAATATTAGCACTTACATCATAAGATTCTCTGAGCACCAAATAAAGCAATATGTGTAAAGCATTTTGCATACCTTGAAATGCTCTATAAAAACCATATTTATTTATTCCGGCTATTATTATTTATTTTAGGGCCAATAGGGAGTTACTGAAATTTATTGAATAGGGAGGTGACATAAGATCCAGGGGGATATTAGATACCATTGAATCTAAACTCCTTGTCTTATAGATGAAGAAACTAAAGCACAAAGAGGTCAAATGATTAGCCCAAGATCATAGAGTAAGGATCTGGGTGAGATTTGATTCCAGAGCTTCCTAAATTCCATGAGCTAGCCACTTTATAACATTGCCTCTAAGTGGTCAGGAAAGTGCTTAAAGAAAATCACTTTAGGGGGCAGCTAGGTGGCGCAGTGGACAAAGCACTGGCCCTGGAGTCAGGAGTACCTGGGTTCAAATCCGGTCTCAGACACTTAATAATTACCTAGCTGTGTGGCCTTGGGCAAGCCACTTAACCCCATTTGCCTTGCAAAAAAAAAAAAAAGAAAGAAAGAAAGAAAAGAAAATCACTTTGACAGCAGTGTGGAAAATGAATTAGAGAAGGGAGAAACTAGATGCAGAAAGACCTATTAGAAGGCTATAGCAATAATTCAGGTAAATAAAGAGGTTCCAAACTGGGGTGCTGGCCATATAAGTGGAGAGAAGGCAACAGATGGAGAGGGAGCCAAGAAGGTGAAATAAGAAGGAAGCATTATCTACACAACACCAGCTTGAATTCTGATCAAGAAACTCAAGGAGTTACAAGTCATTTTTTCCATTCCAGGGTAGTTTAGGGGAATGGACAGAGAAGTCTATAGATACGGGAGGTAAAGTCTGGCTAGGAGTACATGTTGTTGGAGAGCATTTTATCACCCAGGTACTGAAAGAGAGCAAAGACAATATACTAGGGCAGGAAGTACAGGACAAAAAAGGGATCTCAGAGGATGCCTTAACAAGTATTGGGTATTGGGGCAGCTATGTGGGGCAGTGGAGAGTCAGCCTTGGAGGCAGGAGGACCTAAGTTCAAATCCGACCTCCAACATTTAATAATTGCCTAGCTGTGTGACTTTGGACAAGTCACTTAACCCCATTGTCTTAAATAAATAAATAAAATTTTAAAAAAGAAACTCTATAAAAAAAAGTCCTGGGTGCAGGAAAATTTCTGCATTACATATCTAAGGTAGAGGGAAGAGGTTAGAAGTATGGGTCCTACCTTAGTATTGCACAAGGAACAGGTTTTGGGTAAGCAGATGATAGCTATGGAGTGCTGATCCCAAAAATAGAACATATCCTGGAACAAAGAGGAGCTGGCAGTTAAGTCACTCTGAACCTACAGGGCCTATTAGTTATCCAATAATGACTGGGGCAAGCAGTAGTCTAATGAAACTTCCAAAAAGAAATAAGATAGACCCAAACTTGAGTCAGGAATTTGATACCCTCAGATCAAAATGGCAACCTCTCCTCTGAATCATACAACTCTGAGGGCATTAAAAGCTTGTCAGACCCCAAATGGAGCTCTGAAAGTGGCAGAAGGATATAAGAGGAAAGAAACTTAGGCCTAGGCATCAATAAGTGTGCAGACCTCAGAATTAACATATAGTCCAAAGTAAAAAAGTAAGCTAGAAGAATGAGGAAACAAACAAACAAAAGAATATGACCTTGAGGAATCATTATGACAGGGAAGCTCAAGACACAAACATTAAAAAAATAGAATGACTCAAAAAAAAAAATCCACAAGCAAGCCTCAAAGAAAACTGCACCATGGAAACAAGCCTAACAAGAATTCCTAGAAGAGTTAAAGAAGATGCTAAAAAATTACTTTATAAACCAAGTGAGAATAATAGAAGAAAAAAGGAGGGAAAAGATGAGAGTTAGGTAAGAAAGTTATATTAATATAATTAACAGTTAGAAAAAAAGAAGTACAAAACATTACTGAAGAAAATAACTTCTTTAAAAATAGAATTGACTAAAGGGCAGTTAATGATTTCATCAATAAATAATAAAATAAACTAAAAATATAAAAATAGAAGACAATGCAAAATATCTCATAGGAAAAATGCCTGATCTGGAAAACAGATTGAGAAGAGACATCATTTAAGAATCATTGTACTACATATTAACAGCAATATTGTGTGCTGATCATCTATGATGGACTTGCTCTTCTCAACAGTACATTGATCAAAGACAATTCTAAAGGACTGTGATGGAAAATACCATCCACATTCAGAATAAAGACCAAAGCATACTATTTTCAACTTTTAAAATTTGTTTTATTTTTTTCATCTCATGGTTTTTCCTTTTGTACTGATTCTTTCTTTCACAACATGATTAATATAAAAATATGTATAACATAGTTAGACATGTATGATCTATGTAAGATTACTCATTGTCAAGGGGAAGTGGGAGGGAAGGGAAGAAAGGAGAAAAATGGGAAATCAAAACCTTACAAAAAATGAATGTTGAAAACTATCTTTGCATGTAGTTGGAAAATAAATTTATTTTAAAAAGAATCATTGTATTTACCTGAAAGTTTTGGATCTGTCTTTTTTTCACAAGTGACAGCAGTTGAATTCTAAAATAAGGCTCTTGGGGGCAGCTAGGTGATACAGTGGATAGAGCACGGCCCTGGAGTCAGGAGTTCCTGAGTTCAAATCCGTCCTCAGACACTTAATAATTACCTAGCTGTGTGGCTTTGGGCAAGCCACTTAACCCCATTGTCTTGCAAAAAAAAAAAAACCTAAAAAAAAAAGGAATATAAAATAAGGCTCTTGAAGCAGGAATAAGGTAGAAGGATTATCTTTAGTGAAGAATAAGAATATCTTTCTTCTATGCCAGAAGCAAGAGAAGGTAAACGCTGCTGGTGTGGAAAATCTTAAAGTGTTATTCTGCTATTGCTCCAGCTATTATTATTATCATTACTATACTACTACCAGCACCAACACCACTCTCTCACTAATCATCAAGCCTACTCTACTACTACTACTACCACCACCACCACCGCCGCCACAGCTGCTGCCGCTGCTGCCACCACCACTGCTGCTGCTGCTGCTGCTATTACTACTACTACTACTATTACTACCTCTACCACTATTACTACTACTTCTACTACTACTACTACTACTATTGTTAGAATGAGCTCGGGACTTGAATTCAGATCTGAGTTGGAGCCCCACTTCTGTAGTTTACTAACTGCTATTTCACCTCTCAGTGTTACATTATTATATCAGTTCTCCATATCTTAGTTTCCCTGGCATAAGATGAAGGAGTTAGACTAAATGAAATCTGAGTTCTCTTTCAACTATAGGACAAAGAGACAGTGAGTCTTTGAGTTGGGTTGGGGTATTGAGAAGTTTGGAATAGACCCAGAGGGACTTGAAATAAGGAGTTAGTTAAGAGCAGGGTAGAAACATGTCAAGGGTTGAACTGAAGGCTCAACACAATATGTTTGTAGTGAGTAAAATCACTTTGGTTTCATGACTGGATTCAGCAACATTTAACAGCCTGGGAGTAGGAAAGAAAAAAATGGATGATGAGAATTTTCCAGGGATTTGAATTGTCATGTCAGGAATATTAAAAAGTCAGGTTACATTAGACAGTGGAATAGAAGAAACTTAAGCTGAGTTCTACCTCACAACTCCTCTCATAGATCTAAAAAACACACCAGAATGCACTCTGATTGAGGAATACAAGAAAAAAAGAAAAGTAGAAAGTGATTTTCTATTACAGGTTATCAAAGGAAAATAGAGATCTCTGAAGACTAAGGAGACAGAATCTAATCATAGTGCTCAGAGCTTGTAGAGAAAGACAAGAAGAGATTCCAAGTCCAGCACAAAAGCACCTGATTTCATGTGGGGTGCCAGAAAAGTTATCAACTATCATCTCTGTCATTCACTATCCAATTTCAGTAACAAATGGGTGGCTAGGTGGCGCAGTGGATAAAGCACCAGCCCTGGAGTCAGGAGTACCTGGGTTCAAATCTGGTCTCAGACACTTAATGATTACCTAGCTGTGTGGCCTTGGGCAAGCCACTTTAACCCCATTTGCCTTGCAAAAACCTAAAAAAACAAAAAAACAAAAAACAAAACAGTGATAGTCAGTCCTAAGCTATACACTGAACAAGAAACAAGTTCAAAAGCAAGGTACAGCCAAGTGGCTCTGACCCTAGGAGGAACAAGGTCTCAATTCTAGCTTGTAATCTTGGTTGAAGATTACAAGGAAATAATTAGAGCAGGAATCCTATACCAAAAGAGACCCTAAATTTCTTTCACTCTGAACCACAGAGTTTTCCAGCTGCCTTGTAGTGACTGTATTCCAGCATCAGTCTACTGCAACTCTGATCAAAGTTAGCCTATAGGTGTGGTTCTCAGACCCCACTTGGCAAACTTTCAAAACTCATCAATCAAGAAACATTTATTTCATATCTGTTTAATACTAGAGACAGTGCACAGAGGCTACAAAGAAAGTAGAGCAAACAAAAAAAAAGCCTTTCCTTTCAAGGAGCTCACAGTTTAATGGAGAAGACAACATGCAAACAACTATGTATAATCAAGCTACATAGAAAAATTTGAAACAACCAACAGAGACAAGGCATTAGAATTAAGAAGGATTGAGAAAGACTTTCTATAGAGAAGAGGATTTTAAACAATTTGAAGGGATACCAGGGGAGTCAGCAAATAGAAATGAGGAAAGAGAGCATCCAGGTATGGCAGATAACCAGTAAGAAAGTCAAAAAATGAAGAATTTTACCTATAACAGAGCACTAAAAGATTGGCTTGAAGACCTGAATTATCTCTGAGATTATAGGCTAACCCAATATTCATTCCCCTAAGAAAGCAGCAGCAGAGCCAAAGAAAGCACTCATTCATCCTAGACATCCCTCCAGAAAGTGTAGAACATAGCATAAAGTCGAATGTCAGCAAGTAGGCTAAAAAAATGAGCAAATATAAAAAGAACATTACCATAAATAATAATTATGGTGATAAGACCAAGTACAACCCCCCCAAAAAAAGAATCATTCTAAAAACATCTATAAGCAAAACCATAAAAACAAGCAATAAACAAAAATCACAGCTTGGATATGATTTTATCTAGAAATCTTATAAGTAGAGATAAAACATTATCAACTTAAAACATTATATATAAAATCTTGCCCAAGTAAAAAACTATGATAATTTAAATGAACAAAATTGGAGAGTTGACTCTGAAGACAACAGGAAATAGTAAAATTAAATGAAAATACTGAAAAATAATAGAAAATATAAAATGTCTCTCTCATTGTAAAAGCATCTGACCTGGAAAACAGATTAAAGAGAAAGAATTTAAGAGTCATCAGAATACCTGAAAGCCATGACCAGAAAAAAAAGAGCCAAGGCATCACATTTCAAAAAAAAATCATAAAAATTGCCCAGATATCTTCAAACAAGAGTGCAAAGTAGTTTCATTGTTCCTGAAAAAAAAAATGCCAAGATGAAAACTTCCAGAATAATATAGCAAGATTCAGAATCTTCTAAGGCAAATAAAAAAATATTGCAATTAGCTCAAAAGAAAGCATTCAAATACCAAGAAGCTACATTTAGAAACAAAATTTGTCAGCTACCACTTTAAAGGAACAGAAAAATTACAATATGATATTCCAGAAGTCAAAATAAAAATAACTTCCCAGGGGCAGCTAGGTGATACAGTGGATAGAGCACGGCCCTGGAGTCAGGAGTACCTATGTTCAAATCCGGTCTTGGACACTTAATAATTACCTAGCTGTGTGGCCTTGGGCAAGCCACTTAACCCCATTGCCTTGCAAAAAAACTAAAATAAATAAATAAATAACTTCCCAGCAAAAGTGAAAATAATCCTGGAAGAAGAGGGAAATGTGCCTGTAGTGAAAAAGAGAGCTTCCAAGCATTCCTGATTAAAAAAAAAAAAAATGGAGCTCTGTTGAAACTCAAATGCAAACATGGGAGTCAAGAGACACCTAAAAAAGGTAAGCAAGAGTAAGGAATCATAAGGGACTAAATAAGGAGAAATTGTTTATATTCAATGTGAGGAAATGATGTATTTGTCTCCTCAGAGCCCTATAATTATCAGGGGCTATGGAAATAATTAAACAGAAAGATCAAGAGTGGTTTATGTTTTTATGATCTTAATAGAAGAATGGAAAGGGAATGAAAGAGGATTACATTATGGAGGAAAGAGAGAAAATATGGAGAAAATTATCTCATAATCAGGGTACATATAAAGAATCTATATAAATAAAGAGAAAATGTGGGGAGAATGTCTGACACTTGAACTAGTCAGAGGAGAAGAGAAAGGAAGGGTTGGGAGAAATGGAAATGGATACAGAATATATTTCACTCAAGAGAGAAATAGGCAGCAAGGTGGGGAAAGGGAGAGGGTGAAACAAGACAGAGGATAGAATAAGAAAGGACTAGTCCTAAACAAAACAAACTCTAGGAATGTATAAAAATATTTATAGCAACTTTTTTTGTAGTGACAAAAATTGGAATTTGAGAAGTCCATCATTTGGGAGAAATGTAATGGAATTATTATACTGTTAAAAAAAAAAGATGAAGGGGATGATTTTGTAGAAACCTGGGAATATTTGTATGAACTGATGGAGAGTGAAGTGAGCCAACCCATGGAACAATTTATACAATAACAATATTTTAAAGACAAAAAAAAGACTTCTAAACTCTGATCAATGTACCAACCTCAACCACAGAGGACTCATGATGAAACAAGCTATTCACCTCCTGATAAAGTAATGTATTGATAGTTCAGACTGAGACATTTTTTAAAAGACCAATCAGAAAATTTGTTTTGCTTGACTATTCAGGTTTGTAATAGGGATTTGTTTTTCTTTCTTTTTTTCTTTCTTTCTTAGTGTGTGTGTGTGTGTGTGTGTGTGTGTGTGTGTGTAGAGGGAGAGGGGAGGGGAGGGGAGGAGAGAGAGAGAGAAAGAGACAGAGAGAGAAAAAGAGAGAGAGAGAGAGAGAGAGAGAGAGAGAGAGAGAGAGAGAGAGACTTTTTTATGTAAAAAATATAATTTAATTTATAAAAGACAGACTGTGGGCATGAGATTTTAGGGCAAACAATGAAATGTAAATTTAAAAAATGGAATCAAGATTGATTTTGCAGTAAACATTGGGGAAGATCTACTAGTAAAGCAGTAATGTGTCTTGAGATTAAAAGTCAGATCCAGAATGAATTTAGTATGATTAGGAGAAGTGGAATAACAGGAAGTTACATTCAAAGAATAAAATTTCAAAGTCCAAGATCTTGGACTTTAGTGTAGTTGGTATAGTTCCATGTGATAAATCAAACTGGTATGTGACTTTGGTAGGGTGAGGAGGTCAGTGGAGTTGAAGAAGTTGAGAAAACATGTGATCAAATATTAAGGTTTGTCAACACAAGTATTGAAGTTAGCAAAAATGATGGCAGTATTTGAGATAGAGACTTTGAGGCAGTTGCTAATGTTACAGTTTCAGAATTGAACTCATTCTATGAGACCTTCTAGTCGAACCTGTCCCTAAACACCTCTATACCATTCCTGACAAATTTATCATCACTGAAAATAATTAATTCCTCTTTTGGAAATCTCTAAGTATTAGGAAGATTTTCCTTAGAATGGGCTAAAATCTGCCCATTGTGCATCTTCCCCACCTATCTACTAAGGCCACATAAGAGCAAATTATTCTTCTTACATATATAATATACTTGAAGATATGCTGAGTCTTTTTTTTTAGGGTTTTTTTTTTTGTGAGGCAAATGGGGTTAAGTGGCTTGCCCAAGGCCACACAGCTAGGTAATTATTAAGTGTCTGAGACCGCATTTGAACCCAGGAACTCCTGACTCCAAGGCCCGTGCTTTATCCACTATGCCACCTAGTCGCCCCTGCTGAGTCTTCTTTAAATATTTCCCAGATCCTTCAATTGGTGCTTGAATACAAACAGAATAAAAGGGATTATCACTTCCCTTATTCTATTCATCTTTCATATTGTAGCCTACATAACCTTGGGGTGTTTTAGATGCTATGTCACATTTGACTCATAGAGCTTGTAGTCACTAAATCCGTATATGTTTTTTTCACACAAGCTGCCATCTATCTGTCCATTCTTTATTCTGTAATTATGAAGTTTTCAAATGAGCATGGCTGATCAATCATTTCAACCAGTTTTTTTTGTATTATGGAATGTAGTTTATCAGAACCTAGTAACTTGAACTCATTAAGCATAGCTAGGTTGTCCTTTTCCACCTCTTCAATTAGCTTGCATCCCACCTCCCAGCTAATCGGTCATTTTTGTTTTGTCTTCAATCTAAAAATCTTTCTCTTTATCCTCTCTGCCCATCCCCAAACCCTCCCTCTCCTTGATCTGCTAGCATCTCATTTATTTTTTCTGCGTAGTAGTTATACTACTTTTTTTTTTTGGTAAATCTACTTCTTGGCCCAAAAAAGTTTTTTCTCTTTATATTCATTTACAGTATCAACTTGTTCTAAGCTTTAGACTTTCAGGATTCTTACAGTCCATATCAATCTTTCTTTATCCATCCTCTATCACTTTTCCTTGTATATCTCTTTTACAAGTCTTTCTTAAATGCCTTAAATTATTCAATAATCTCTTTATGCCTTCATATTACCATCTGTTGGCACTGCTCCCTTATTGGAAGTGTTTCTACTTACATCTTTAGAATTTCATTTTTGAGAATTTCTTGACATATTCTGTAGATTTTTGACCTATCTTTCCTTTGAACCCTTTGAAATTGAGTCTTTCAAAATCTTAAGTGTATAAATTATATTATGTCAGGCTTCCTCTTCACAAATTCTAAGATTCAGTAGTCACTTTCCTCTTAAAGTTAAAATTAAGCCTAGATCAATTATTTCCTCTATTTTTTTTGAAGAATGAAGTTATCATTGGATCAAGTCAAGAGTCAATAACTATTCTTCTTTTAACAAAGACAACTGCTGGTATCCATATAATTGAACTTCTGAGTCACTATATTACCATACCTCCATATCAAATTTATGTTAGCAAAATTCTTTATTTACTCCATCTGACTATAGTATACTCCCATGACTCTCAGTTTACTCTTCTCAGATCCTTGCCCTAATGTTCTCTATCTTGCTTTCCCTTTCACATGTTGCTTGTGGTTTGAAATGAAGTCACTGTACTTATTAGCTTTACTTAACTGTTTTTGCTTGGTTATAAAAGATCCCTCAGGGAAAAAAATAAAAATAAAAGATCCCTCAGGAAATGGTAGTAATCTGTAAATGGATGTTATCTAAGAACAAAACATTAATAGAGCTTGAAAGTGGAAAAAAAAAGATTAGATTTTGTAATCTGTTGTGCTAATCTACAGCCTTTTTATTCTACTCTATTCCTTTTGAATTATTCCAGGTCATAGTCCAGTCATGAATCTAATACTACCGAGTTTCCATAATACTTGAAGTTAAATTTGCTTCCTCACATTAAGATCTTTGCTTTACTTTATTACCCAGTGTTTGTATACTAGTGTATGTCAGGTCATAGGTTTTATTGCTGTTCTTTTCTTAGACATAACCTATGTATTACTGGTCTTTTGTAACATTTTTCTTTTTGTATTGTCTTATTAATAATTCTCTATAGCATCTAACTTGGCAAATATATGGGAACAATTCTCTTCTCTCTATGTCTCTACCTCTACCTCTCAACCCTACAATCTTTTCATTTTAACGGTTTCTTGATCAGATTCTCAAGACTTCAGGCAAATACAGGGTAAATGCATTAAGGCTTTAGAGACACATTATAAATTCATTTTTATCAATATCCATCCATTATACTTCTCAATCTTTCCCTGGATAAGAATCTATCATTATTATATTTTTAGCCATGATCTAAGAAATTCAAAGATTTTTCTTTTCTAAAACTGTTTTCCAATTATATGTAAAAATAACATTTTAAAAAAATTTTGAGTTTCAGATTTTCTTCCTCCCTTCCTTATACCCCCTTATTATGAAAGTAAGCAATTTCATATATTCATGTGCAATCAAACAAAACATTTTCATATTAATTATGCTATGAAAAAATCAGACCAAAGAAAAAAGAAAAAAGTAAAAAATATGCTTTGATCTTAATTCATAAACCATCAGTTCTTTCTTAGGAAGGGGATAGCATTTTTCATCATAAGTCCTTGGAATTGACTTATATCATTGTATTAGTGGGAACAGCTAGATCATTCACAGCTGATCATCATACAGTATTACTTTTATTGTGTACAGTGTTCTCCTGGTTCTGCTAACTTCATTTTGCATCAGATCATGTAAGTCTTTCCAGGTTTTTCTGAAAGCATGCAGTTTGTCATTTCTTATAGTACATTATTCTTTCATAATAATATACCATAACTTGTTCAACCATTTTCTAATTGGTGGGCATCCCTTCAATTACCAATTCTTCTTCATCATAAAAAGAGCTATTACAAATATTTTGAACATGTAGTACCTTTTCCTTTTTGTTTTTTATTTATTTTCATTCTTCGGCATCTTTTCGTGATCAAGTTTCACCAAGTTTTCATTTTCCCAAATATATCTTTCTCTCCTGAAGACTTTACCTTTAATCTAAAAGGGGGGGCATGAAAGGGGAAGGAGAAACACCTCTCAGGACTGGTAATTTCACAAGAACTTAAAATTTAGAGCCAAAAAGTACATTAGAGATCATTTGGAGCATCCTTACTTTAAAAATGAGGAAATTGAGCCCACAGTGGGCAAGTAATTTGCCCAATGTCACATAAGTTGTGAGTGTCAGGGTAAGGACTGGAAACCCAACCCAAATCTAATTCTCTTTCTAGTCCATTATGCTAGATCATTCATGTTCTTAACAAGTTTACACTCTGGTTGACGAGTTAAGACATAGAAAAAAGAGAATTATAAATCATAGTTGACCAGAATTTATAGACTCAGGATATACAAAAACTTGAAGGAATGATAGACATAATCAAATCTCCTTTATAAAGATGAGGAAATTGAATCCCCTAGACTAGTAGTGGCTTTCCCAAGATCATAGATAATAACAGAGTCAGAATTTGCATCATTGTAATCTCTAGAAATCATTTCTAGGTTCCTTCTGGCAGGTATCAGTTGTCCTCACCTGAATTACCAGGTGGGGAAGTGGTTGTCCGTTTTGACAAGTCACAGGAGATTGCCACTTCCTGGATGTACACCTTTCTATGACAATAGACTTCTGCTGCTTGACTGGATGGCAAATAATATAGTTAGCACTCTTCAGAATCCTCTGACCATTACTGGTTGACCTCTTACCTGTTCTTGTTCTATATCATTATTGTTTGGAATTCAAGACGCTGCTTTATCTTAAGAAAACCCAGTTCTCCTTACTACAAGAAAAACCTCATGCCTATAATCTAATTCCAAGGAGTATTCTCTTTCTTCTCTGTTTCATCCTTCAACCTCCTGACACAATTTAAGATTGTTTGATAGAGTAACTGGGAACTTGGTAGAGAATAGCAATAAGAGGAGAAAGAGTTACATAAACAGATTGTTGTTGCTTAATCTTTTTTTCTTGTTGTGTCAGACTCTTTGTGACCCTTTTGGGATTTTCTTGGCAAAGATACTGGAATACTTTGCCATTTCCTTCTCCAGATCAATTTACAGATGAGAAAACTGAGGCAAATAAAGTTAAATGATTTGCTCAAGGTCATATAGCTAATAAATATTTGAAACCAGATTTGAATTCAGGTCTTCCTGACTCCACACCCAGCACTTTATCCATTGAACCGCCTAGCTGTTCAGTAAACAGATTGATAGGGACTTGAAAAAAGGAAAGGTTTTTAAGGGATGGAGATTGAGGAATAGTTCAGAAATGATACTGAGGAGCAAATATACCCAACCCTCTTCTTGTCTCTGAGAGTCAGGAGCAATGAGAGAAAGATACTCTAAAAGAGATGTTCTCTCCTCAGAGGAAATCCAGATTTTAATTTTAGTGGGGAGTTGTGGACTATTGATGAAAAAATACAGGGATTGATAATAGAGAAGATATTGTTCCCAAATATAAAGTGGAATGGATTGGAAAGAGGAAAGATCACATTAGAGGGGACCTAAGTAAGATCTTTGAAGTCAGTTTTCTGTTGTTTTTGTCTCCTCAGGACTGGACACAGTGCCTAGCTCAAAGTAAACCCTTACTAATTGCTATTTTTCCCTCCCCTTTATCCCTTATTGATCAGAATCAAGATGGGAAAGGAGGTACTATAAGTTTGTATCTAAAGTAGTGACAGAGACTGGGAAACTAGTATGGTAGCAAATAAATTAGAGTACCATGCCCTGTCATAAAACTAAATAGTAAAAGAATTGAGGAACTATTATGTTCCTCAAACTTAAAATGAAATGAAACTGCTGGCCTTGGACCTGATTTCACTAGATCTCCATTTCAAATGTGCTGCTGGCTCTGTTGATGGTAGTTATGGGGTCTTTGAGCAAGGAGAATAGCTAATATAAGTCCTCATTCACCCCAGAGACATACTTCTTTGTGCCCACAAAAGGTGGCTGTGAGTTCCAAAAATTATGAAAAATATGAAAGTGATATTTTAGAATATGAAAGAAGAAAAGGGCTGGAATAAATTGTTCTCCCAGGGATAATAGGGAGGACTATGTATTTAAGTGACAAGAGGTACAGCCTTTCTTATCCTCCCCAATAACCCCCTTAATTACTAGGTATTTCCCTTTCTGAGGACAAAGACTTTGCTTTCTTTGCTTTCACCCCACAGCAACTAGTACAGTGCTGCCCATGCAAAAAGGCACTCAATCACTGTTGTTGACTGGATGCTTGGTCGTTTTTTTAGTTGTATTTATTTAGTTTTGAGGATGAATTTGAGGGTCATTTTCCCATGGTTTGGTTCAGTTAATCTGGGTGATAGGGTCAAGATGCAAAGGGAAGCTTTATAACTCTGACATGGTACAGAAATTCTTTGTTAGGCCTCTGTTGCCATTTGTGGTTGGAAGCAGCATTCCATTCCTTAGGATGGACTCCATCCTTGTCCTCTATCCCTTTTAGGAATCCCTTAGGATTAAAACCAATTTGTTTTTTTTCCATTTTGACTCCTGTTACCATTTAACAAAAGTACACTACTGTGCAAGACTCCTGTTGCTCACTGGGGACTAGAAATTATACTCCCCTGAAGGTGACTGTATTTTAACACACACATCTTCTAAAATCAGAAAGCTGGCACATGGAGACAATGGGGGTGATTTTCTGGAAAAGAGACATATTTCACAGTGCTGCAACCTTGTTACTGTGATTAAAGGCAGAGTCACTATTTGATTAAGTCAGGAATGACTGATGCTACAGTTAGAAGGATTGGTGCTAATAGCCAAACTATGATTAAGTAATAATAATAATAATAGTTTAATTAGAGGTAGCTAGAATTACTCCTTTGCCACCATTTCTCCAACCTCTGTAATGCTGATTGATACAAATAGGTTATGTATTTGATATCACCATCATGGGCTGTGACATTCAATCCATGTTATTTCCTCATACTGACGCTGTTAAAATTTTTAAGAGGAGAAAGGAAAATGGAGCAGGCACCTCCCTTTAGAGCTCATGGAACAGCAAGAGACTCACATTCCCCTTTCCTTCCTCTTCTCTCCTTCTGGGGTTCTTCAGTCTGGTTCTCCACCCACAGTTGCTAAGAGGAGTTGGGTACAGAGGAGCAGGGGAGGTGTCCTGGAAAGACAAATGATAAATTCCAAGGAGTGATTGCTTCAGGCTGATATTCCCTCCTCCCCTCCCACCACCCCCTGCCCACTTGTTTCTCCAGAGCAGAAAACAAATTGTTTTACTTTCAAATGCTCCCTCCCCTTTCTCCAAATTCAAAACCGAGGGGAAAAGTGTATAATTAATTGGTACTCTCCAGTTACTTGGAAATAATCATTCATAACTTCAATCATAAAGGAGTGGGGGGTAAGGTTGAAAAAAAACCCACCATGATACTGAAAGTTAAATGGAAAGGAGGAAAAAAGACTGGGGTATGAATAACAGGTTCTCCTGTTATTCTCCTGAATTTCATTATCTGGAGGCACACCATAGACGGGGAGATGGGGAGTGAGTGGGGAGGAGGAGGAGGAGGAATAAAGTCAGATTCCAGACACACTATTTCTATTTCTCTTAAAGGAGTCTGTTCTAGAAAAATTCCAATAAGGCTCAAACAACAGCACCCAAAGTACAATCTATCCTGAGCTGGCTGACTGAGTAGGTGGTGAGCACTTCACTTTTAGCTGATTGCAGCCTCCCTTTCTCAGTCCTCCCAGACCAAAGTATCTGAAGATCAAAGTAAAAACAAAATCAGTAAGACCAGAACCTGGGAAATACTCATATTTATTTGGCCCCACCATTCTTCTTGGTTTTTTTTAACCAGCCCTCTTCCAAGACCTGATGTGATCCTTATCTTCATGAGTTTTCAAAATAACCCTATGGGGGGGGGGGAGAGATTATGTTTATTTTCATAATAAGATTATTGTAGTAATGTGAAAATAAATCTCATGAAAAAAAGAGAGAATTGATAAACTTGTAAAAAAAAAGAGTGTGTTCCCTTATTACCAAGATGACAAACCCAAGTGGCTGAAAATTATTCTAACCTTAGGCACTATTGCAAGCTTATGGACCTTTCTCCTCTGAAAATATGAAGGAGCTATTTTAGAATATGAAAGAAGAAAAGGGCTGGAAAAAATTGTTCTAATCTGCTTCTTTCCTATTTGTGTGCCGTAGGAGGTGAATGATAGCCAATTTTTGAGTCCAGTGAATGATATATCAGAAAAACAATTTGAGTTGCATTAAGATATCTGGGGGGGAAAAGAGTATTCCCCTAGTTTTGTATATTTGAAACTTCTTTCCAGAATGGGGCAGCCAAAGAGAAGAGAGATGTGATTTATTTAAGGCATCTACTCATCAGAATACTAGGTTGTGGATATGGATTTCCTTTTTCCTAGTGAAACTCAATGAGGCCCTGACTGATGGGATTTCCAAAATGAGCCCTTATTCAAGTGTAGGGAAAAAAAAACCCCAAAATATCTGGGTGTTTATATCCATTTTATAGTTATATCATAATTGTAGTTTAGTGGCAAGGTAGAATTGGTGTTAAAATTTGATTCTGGATCCCATTTCAAATACATATTAATTGTGTGACTGTGGAGAAATCATTTGATCTCTGTTTTAGTTTCTCTGTCTCTAAAATTTGAGTAATAGAACTACTTACTTCATAGTATTATGAGCTCAAAATGAAATTATGTATATGAACTATGTAAATTCTAAAACCAATGTTGTTGTAATGTGCAGACTCTTCCCAAGTAATAGTCATTTAAATGCCACCTGTCATTACTACCCTCCAGATTTTTGGAGGGGGGGGAGAGATTTGGAGAGAGAGGATTTAAATTCTTTTTTTTAATTGAGTATTTTATTTTTCTCCGATGTATAACCTCTTGACTAATTTGCCTGCCTCCAAATTTCTTCCCTCTCTGGTCCATTGTTCAAAGAGCAGCTAAAACAATAATCACCGATTCCTTGCTGCCTATGGAATAAAACATAATATCTCATTTGTATGGAGTGTGTCTCTAAACTACCTTTCTAGACCTTTATTCTGCTGCTTATCTCCATTCATTCTATGTTCCAGCCATGTTAGACTATTTTCTATTCCCAATTTGCATTCTTCTAGAATCCTGTATTTGTTAAGACCATTCATTGTGCCTGGATTTGGATTTTCACCATAAATCCATTCATTGACATTCTCTTCAAGACTTTGCCCAGGTACCACCTCCCCGGGAACTTTCCCTTATCTCCTTCTGCCTCCACTTTCCTTTTTGTTAGCTCCCTCCTCTCATCCTCAGTGCTCATTCTCCCCCTCCTCAAATTTTCCTAGATCAGTTTGTCCTTATCACTCCTTGGCCCCTATATTACATTATGTCGGCATTTTATTTATTTATTTGTATTCATATAGTATTGATCCCTTCCCTACTACATTGGGCCTAAATTGATGATATCTAAGGTCCCTAAAGTCTATGATCCTATGACCTTTGAGGGCAGGGACTGTGTCCTCTTTTATCTTTGATTCCTCGGTACTAAACACAATGTCTTACATATATGTAATATTGATTTTTTGATTTCTTTTTATCCCCTGCTTGCCATATAATTAGGATGCACCAAATAAAGATGGAGGACTCGATTTGGAGAGATGCCTCCAGGAACATTTTCTGGGCTCTAATTGAAGAACACTTTTCTAGATGAACCTGTCTCTCTGTCTAGTGACATTTTGTAATTAAGAATATGATCAACAAGGAGAAAAATCATACACATGACCAAGGGGAGCTTGTCTTAAGAACTAACCACACTCCTCTTCTAGCTCTGGTTCAACTCACATACAGTCAATTGTACTCTTAAGATTCAGTTTGATTTTCTCCCTGAAATGTGGTTTCTAAGGAACTGAGGAAATGTTCTGAGCAAAGGGTGAAGGCTTCCTAGAATAATGGAATGATGAGCTAGAAGTAGGAAAAAGTGTCTCCTATGACTCAATCTGGCACCAACATTGATGGGAAGAACCTCTTCTCACAGTATCCATTTCATTGGCTGTCATATCAGCTCAGCTGCAGTCTGTATGAATAAATAGGACACCTCTCACTTCCTCTGAGAAAGGAACTTGGTGTTCTGATGATGTATAAAGTCAATCTGCTTTGCAAATTAGCATAGCCCCACCTTTGGGTCCTGTTGCCTCCTTACCATTAAGGTCTAAAAAAGAAATAAAGAAGGCAGCCTCTGAAAGAAATTGTGTTTTTAGTAGGAAATAATTTTTTTTCAGATTATAAAAATACAGTCCATTGTGTGAATGGGCCATCCCTGGAACCATAGAGGCAGTAGGGTGAGGAGTTTGGAGGAAACTTTGCAGGATGATAAATGCTTTGGGTAGAGGTCTTTCTATGTTTCTTCCATGTAAGCCTGAACTAAATGATAATAATAATAATAATAGAAGAAGAAGAAGAAGATGATGATGATGATGATGATACTGAAACAGTACAAATAAACATTTCCCCTGGGGTCAGGAGACTTGATTCTAATACAAGAGTCTGTTACAATTTGTTGTATGACATTGGTCAAGTCACTTTATCTTTCTAGGTCTCAGGTTTTTTAACAATACAATAAAGGGTTGAATTAAATTTCTCTAAGTTCCTTTCCAATTCTATTATTTTTTTTGTTTCTAGTAAGCTTTGATTCTGTTTTAAAGTAAGCCTCCCATTGATCATCACCCCCACACCTTCTATCATCTATATGACTTCCAAATGTCCTCAGTCTTCCTGCTGACAACTCAGTGGAAGGACTGAAATCCAAATAAATGGTGGTTTCTGTAATTCAGCTTTTGGGTATGCAGACTGTGGTGATGGAAGATCACTCATCTTAGATCCAGTCAGGAATGTAAAACATTGGGGTTTAAGTCATAGGAAATGCTTGTTTCAGTTCCTGTTCTGATGTCTCACCATTCCCACAGGTGCTCAGTAAGCAATGTGTTGTATAGTGATACTACTTATAACAAGACCTTTAGAAATGAAACTTCTGTAGAATGAAATTAGCTGTTTTTAAAATCATAATTCATGGGAAATAATGCTGCTTTGTCATATGACAGTGTCCTTTCTAAGTTACATATATATATATGCAAAGGCAAAACTATTTCTTATAACTTTAGTGTGTCTGAAATATTTGAAAATAAAAAAAGAAAGGAGTGGCTAGGTGGCACAGTGGATAGAGCACTGGCCCTGTAGTCAGGAGTACCTGAGTTCAAATCCGACCTCAGACACTTAATAATTACCTAGCTGTGTGGCCTTGGGCAAGCCACTTAACCCCATTGCCTTGCAAAAACATAAAAAAAAATCATTGACAAACTTGTGAAGTTGGCAAAGTTTGTCATTAATACATTAATACATTAATATCAGCTTCCTTTCCTTTTTATCTTTTGGTCCCCTTTTTCTGGTGGTCCTGTCCTACCAATACTCAACGTCCTTCTACTCTATAACCCAGTCACTTTTAGTACAAGAGGTCTAGAATGGGTCATTTATACTTGTCCTCATGTAACTCCAGAAGGACAATCCAAGGCCCTCTCTCCCCAACATAAGCCTCTGTTGTGGAACATGGGGGAAATAATCTGGCTATAGTTATGGCTAATAAAGCCCTATTCCTGAATTAACTTGAGACAGAAAAGTATGTTTCCTGTTATCAACGACTTCTTTTAGGACCTGGAGTCCACCTTTAGCAAACAGATGTCTACCTAGCAGAATATCTCTTGACTTTCCTGTGGATCACCAACCCCTCACCCTCTACCATCCATATGACTTTCAAATGTATATTTTATATTTCCCAAACATTTGACATGGTATTTGATGTTGTTGCTTTGTAGTAACCTAACTTTTTCTTATCGCTATTCTTCCTTCCCTATGGATCCTACATCTTGTCTATCTCTGCTGATAAAGTTTCTTACAAGGAAGTACCTATTAAATTGCTTCTTTTTGCTAATACATGTGCAAACATATGCCCAATTACCATCATTGATTCATTCTGCAAAAACACAGTGTTAGGCAAAGCAATCTAACAAAAAAAAAAAAACACTTGGTTCCATAGGATCAATACTATAAATGCATGACCAGTCAAACATTCCATTAAGGTTTTGTAATGTGACATCTGTCTGGTTTTAATGTATTCATCAGGGTATTGGTCAGGGCAATGTTATGCTAAATATGTTTGTATCACTACTTCCTGTGTGACACTACTGACCCATATCAGAGGGGCTTGGGCTCTGTATTTTCTTTCCAGGAATGGATTTGGGTCTACATTCATCTAGACACACTCTCTTGACCTGTCTTCTTTCTGATCAGAGACTGCATTTTTGAGATTCTTGACCTAGGTTAGAGGTGTAGTCTCTAACTGGAGAACAGAAAAAACTAATTTTAAACCTGTTTAGATATTGAACACACATCCCTGACCTCCTAAGAACTCTGCTCAATAAATAGTTGTAGAACTGTCATGTGGAAGGGGAACAATGAATTTGTTCTGGTTGGCCCCAACAGTATAACTAGGAACAGTAGATGGAAGTAGCAAAAAGGTAGATTTTGGCTTGATATGAGACCAAAAACAACAACAAAAAGAAAATAAAAAACAAAGAGAGCCATACAAAAATGAAATAGTCTGCCTCAGAAGTTAATAGGCTTATTCTTATTAGAAATCTTTAAGCCAAGTTTGAATGACTATAGGAAATTTGTTGATGAAATTCCTATTAAAGTTTGGTTTAGACTTGGTGGCTTTTGCAATCTCTTCCAGTTCTGTTATTCTTTGAAATTTCATTGACAGATTGGAGGCCTATAAAAAGGGAAGTCTTGTGAATTTTCCTTCCCTGAGGAATAAGGTTAGGGGAAAGCAAAGGAATGATGATTTCCCTCTCCCATTGCCCATTTCTTCACTTTGTCTCTCAATTCATTTAGAAAGAAACAAGATATATACATATATATATATATATATATGAGGAGGAGAGATGGGAGGGAGGGAAGAAGAAAGAAAAAAATTGGAACTCCAATCATTAAAAAAATTAATACTGAAAACTATATTGATGTGGAATTGGAAAAAATAAAATACTATTTACAAAAAAGACAAAAGTTAAAGAAAAAAAAGAAAGAAGGAAAGTAAAAGAGATGGCTGTGTGAGATTTATTAAGATCCTCCAAAGAAGAAATAGATTATCCCTTCCCAAAGTCAGAAGATCCTTCAAGATAACATGGTAGAGTGACTTAAGACTCAGAAATCCTTTTTAAATGTTATTTTATTTTTTGCCAATTACATGCAAAGATAGTTTTCAACATTCATCTTTTTGTAAGATATTCTTTCTACATCTCTTCCCTTCTACCTCCCCATGCCAGCAAGTAATCAGATAAAGGGTACCATTTATAACCATGTTCAACATATTTCCATCTTAGTCATGTTGTGAAAGAAGAATCAAAACTAAAGGGGAAAAAACACCTCAGAAAGAAAAAAATGCATAGCACAAGTTTTTTTTAAAAAAGGCTTTATTTTGAATTTTACAATTTTTCCCCTAATCTCACTTCCCTCCCCCATCCCCCACAGAAGGCAGCCTGTTAGTCTTTACATTGTTTCCATGGTATACATTGATGTAAGTTGAATGTGATGAGAGAGAAACCATAACCTTAAAGAAGAAACATAAAGTATGAGATAACAAAATTATATAATAAGATAATGGTTTGGTTTTTTTTTAAATTAAAGGTAATAGTTTTTGGTCTTTGTTCAAACTCCACAATTCTTTCTCTAGATGCAAATGGTATTTTCCATCGCAGATACCCCAAAATTGGGCCCAATTGGTGCATTGATGGAATGAGCAAGTCCATTAAGGTTGACCATCACCCCCATATAGTACAAGTTTTAAAAATCAAAAATAGTATACTTTTCTGGTCTGTATTCAGACCCCTCAGTTTTTTCACTCTGGATGTGAGTGGTATTTTCCATCACAAATCCCTTAGACTTGAGGAGTCCTGGGTTCTAATAACTTTGTACCTAACACATTTAATTTTTTTACCTGTTTCCTTAGCTATAAATTTAAGGGAGTTGGAATATACACTCTCTATGGCTTTCAGCTCTAAAATTCCATGAAATGCTACCTGTTGCTTCAATGGTGTAGTTGAGAAAAATCCTTTTTATTGTTTTGGTAGCTCTTAGAATTTCCTGTCCCTTTACATCTGTTGGAGCTACATTCCCCACAAGAAAGAGGATACCCAGGCAAATAGACAGCATGTTAAAGAACAATCCATCAGCCTCACCTTCTGTTTAATATGCTTCTAAACTCAAAGAAGCAGCTGCGAAACCTATCAAGCTAAAAGGAGACACTTCCTGGGTAACTCCCACAGGCTGCTAATCTGCCTGTAAAAGTGTTTGCTCCTGTGACCTATTGCTCAGACATTTTTGACAAACTTTCCTTCCAGCTCACTGGGAACCTGGACTGCAAGACCCATTCTTCAAGCCAAAGAATCAGACCTAGAGGGGAAGTCACACAGAGGAGAGAGAGCTGCCTCTCCTGGGGCTACCATGGTCTGCTTTGTCTCTCAGTCAAAAAAAACACAGCTGGCCCAGATCACAGACTAGCCTTAGAAACAAGGTGGAGGACAAAGCAAAGGTGTACATCATATTGCCAAATGTGTGTGTGTAGAAATATGTTCTCTTTTAAGTGCTGCCAGGGATGATGTGAAAGTGAGGAGAACTTCTAAATGGTCCCAAATATCAAAGCAAAGAAAACCACTGAAAGGTTTGTGGATGGATTTTTTTTTTACTGTACCAGATAGAGTATAGCTAAAGGAAGAAACAGTCATCTTAGAAGAAAGAGGGGTAGGGATATTGAGGGTATGGTTGCCTCTGGAGAAAAAAACAAGGTGGTCCATGTAGGAGGGATAGATCATATATCTTCACTAAGGACCCTCTGAAAGGCAGGGCTTTGGAAAGATGTAAAGAAAACTTGGACAATTCTGGAGTCTACAATATAATCTGCCAATTCTGTTTTAATGGCAGAAAAGTGATACAGTAGAACCAGAGAGTTTAAAGGCTCAGATTCTTATTATCTGAAGGATCCTGGATAGGGACTCTGAGCATCAATTTCCTCATCTATAAAATGGGAATTAAAATAGCACCTACCTTCTCAGGCGTGTTGTGAGGATTAAATGAGATAATATTTGTAAAGCACTTCTAAAACCTTAAAAACACTATATAAATACTGACTATTGATATTATGCATAGAAATAAGAAGGTGGCATTGAAATATTATGGGCACAGTCTATCCCCTCAACTTAACTATATCCCTTGAAAAGGGAAAAGTTTGTAATTGAGAATACCATCTGTATCCAGAGAAAGAATTGTGGAGTTTGAACAAAGAACAAAGACTATTACCTTTAATTTATGGTGTTTTTTTAAAGGTTTTTTTTTACAAGGCAATGGGCTTAAGTGGCTTGCCCAAGGCCACACAGCTAGGTAATCATTAAGTGTCTGAGGTCAGATTTGAACTCATGTACATCCTGACTCCAGGGCCATTGCTCTATCCACTGTGCCACCTATTACCTTTAATTTAAAAAAAAACAAGCAAACTGTTATCTTATTATGTAATTTTGTTATCTCTTATATTTTATTTTTCTTCCTTAACAATATGATTTCTTTCTCCTCACATTCAACTTAGATCAGTGTATACCATGGAAACAATGTAAAGACTAACAGACTGCTTTCTGTGGGGGTGGTGGGAGGGAAGTGAGATTAGGGGGAAAATTGTAAAATTCAAAATAAATAAATAAATTTTTTAAAAAAGAAAAGGGAGAAGTTTTAATTGAGTTTCATATGCAAGTCTTATAGGATATGTAAATTAGGAAGTTTTGCTGTTTTTAAAAAAAGGAAGCAGACAATAAATTTTGATGAATTCAGATCATTGGATAATTTGAGTTAAGGTTACTGAATGGAAGAGGGGATGGTTAGCTGTTGTCTTGAGCCTACTCTTGTTTGTTGTCTCAGAGTTAATGATAAAACTGTGAGCAGGGATTGTTTTTTTTTTTTTTGTAGAGAATTGTATTATCTTCTCAACCCCTACTACAGTGATGGCCCATAGCAGACACAATAAATACTTTTTACTTGACAACTGAATGTGCCAGGGCCACTCTCTGCTCACCCAAGGTTAGAACCTGGGATTAGTGATTATTTCAAAATTCAGCCCCCCATCATATCCTCCACCACCAAGAAAACTGATCTGACATCACATTGACCAATCCACAAGGTATAGTTTAGATATTCTTTTGCAGTCTTTATTCCTGTACAGAAATACATTAAAAGAAGCAGAGAAAGTCTAGAACTGACCCCCTCTATAGAGGATTTACTAAAAGACATTGATGAGAATTTTGATAAGACATAATGGGTTGATGTCAGCACCATTAAAAGACTGTACCCTCAGGGACAGCTAGGTGGCGTAGTGGATAAAGCACTGGCCTTGGAGTCAGGAGTACCTGGGTTCAAATCCGGTCTCAGACACTTAACAATTACCTAGCTGTGTGGCCTTGGGCAAGCCACTTAACCCCATTTGCCTTGCAAAAACCTTAAAAAAAAAAAAAAAGACTGTACCCTCAAATAAGGGATCTTCAATCAAAGTACAGAAATATTCCATGAGAATAATAGTATAATCCTATGCAGCATGTCAAAGGAAAAGAATCAACAACAGGAAATTGAATTATTAATATTAAAATAGGAAATTAAGACAAAAACAGTGAACAATTCAAAAGATTCCAACTGACAGTGACAGATGGGAGCACCATGTATTGGCTAGAATAATTGTTCTATCACCTATGTAGTTAGGCTTCATTTAAAGGAAGAAAACCAAGAATAGAAGATGAATGCCCATATTTATGGAAGCAAAAAAAAGAAGCTAGGAAAGGAGTGGAGACAGAGGTAGGAGGAGATGGGATAGTGCAATGTCACAGGAGCTGAGGGGGTGTTGAGCAATAAAGTCACTGTCAAATGTTTGAAGGAAGCTGAAGAGAATAAGAGAAAAGGTTTTACTACTGTTAAATCTAAATGTGTTACCCTACATTTCTAAAAGCTTAGGCCCTTCACAGTATGGCTCTAACCTACCTTTCCAGGCTTAATCCCCTTCATGCCCTTTATTTGTTGTTTTTTTATTGCAAACTTAAGATCATTTAAAATGAGAGTAGAGAGTAGATAGGTTTGTTCATGAAATTGCAAATTTCTTTTACATACAATTTGTTTTTTCTTTTAAAGTATATAATAAATTCAACATGTCACTTTCAAGGCTGTTCTACTTATCTGTGACTTCTCCTGGACTTCTTTTCTGTACATTTTGAAAACATGTTTCAATCACCTTCTCTCTTTTTTTTTTAAGGGAGAGGTAGAACAACCCTATCCCTAGTTTTTCTCTCCCTTCCCATCTTCAAACCCCAAATTGAGAAAAATAAACAAAAACCTTTGTAACAAATTTGTACAAACAGCGATCAAATGGAAGAGACTGAGGATACCTAAGAGAGGATATATCAAAAAAAGGAGCATCTCTTGTTATACAACAAGAATAGTTAGAGGAGTAGAGGAGTGTTTCACCATCATTTAAAATAAGCAGAAAGGAGAATAAAAGAGGCACAGAAAAATTTTGATTTTCTGTAGAGGGGAATTGAAGTAGTTCATATTCAGTAGTCTAGATATTTGTTAAAATAGGGAATAAATTCATCAGCTAAGAGCAAGGTGAGTTAGGACCATGGTTTGGGGCTTGAAAGGAGTGGAAATAGAGACATTTGCCCTGATACTACAGGGGAAAAGGTAGGAGCTTTGACATTACCCAATTTCTTTCCCTCTCTGGGTCCTGCACTATTAATCAAACTGCAAATTTCAGCAAGTCTCCTAAATCAGTATTCCTTTTCCTGGGGTCAGTGGACAAAGGCTAGGAATGAGAGGAATAATATTTGGATTTCCAATTTGACCCCTCTTGCATGATGCCCCTTCTGCATGTACTGGCTCTAGACTCCTTTCACGGAGAGCATTACTAAGCCTCTTCTTTTAAAACAATAAATAAAACATGCTCCCTTCACTTCTTTTCTTCCTGCCCACTCAGCTAATTAAACCAAAGAGGTTTAGGCTTGTTTACCATCTCCTGAGTCATCTGCTGATGGCCACTTTCAGAGACAGAATAGGAGGGCAGGGCTTTCCCTATATCAGCTGTTCTCTTCTGCCACCTGCTTCCTCCTTCCTCCCCCTCCCCCCCAAACTACCCCCAGCACCCCAGACAAATTTAGATTTTTTTTTAAGAGACATCATGGTAAAGTTAAGAGGCAAGTATGGTATAGAGAAAAAAAAAGCTTATCAGAGTAAGAAGATGGGTGTTCCACCAAACTGAAATCTTCTAGTTGACCTTGGGACAAGTAACTTAATCTTTTCTGGCTTCTCTTTACTTTTCTATAAAATGAATTATTTATGAGGAAAGTACTTTTCAAACTTTCAAGGACCAAATAAAATGTGAGTTGCTTTTACCATTATCACCTGGAAAGTAGAAGCTAGCTATGTTCAGCATCTGTAAACTGCTAGTGTTGGTTCTGTTCCTAATTCCTGGTAGTGATTGCTGTCCTTCAGTATCGAAGAAGACCATGATTTCAGGAAAGTGATGTCTTGACTCATATAATTGATAAAATGATTTCTCTGAACCTCCCTTTCTTCATTTATAAAATGAAGGAGTCGGATTAAAATAAAGCTAAATGCTGCAGTGTTTGGTCTTGGCCTCCAAAAAAGAAATGTGGAAGTTTACTTTTCCATTTTTGGTAGAGAGGTGACAGAATACTATATACATTTTCAGACTTAGTTGGTATATGAGTTGGTTTCATTTGTTTTTCTTTGTTATTAGAGAACGTTCATTTGATAGTATGGGGAGTATAATATCTAGAAATGAATGTGATAGATGTACTTGCTTTGACAGCTCATATACTAAAATTGGAATGATACTGAGAAGATTAACATCAAGGATACTATGAAAATTTGTACAAGGATGATGTGAAAATTTGTGAAGCATTCCATATTTTTTTAAAAAGGGATCCATAAAAATTTTTAAACAAAAATTAAGGGGAAGGAGGACACCATTAGATGATGTTCTAAGGATCATTCCAGTTCTAATGCTCTTTAATTTTATATCACCCTAGGATTTCTGAAGCACATGGAAAAATTTTCTCTCCAGGGACCTCCCTCATTCCTATACATAGTATGCTTTCTGACCTCCAGACCCCTGCTTACATTGCTCTCTTTGGTGGAATCCCACTATTTCTCTAAGTCAATTCAAAGCCTACCATCCTTCAAGGTCCAATACATATTCTGCTCCCTCCTTGAAGTCTTTCCTAAATCTCTCTAATTCACAAGGATCTCTTCTTGAGTTTTGATAGTGCTCATCTCTATCACTCATTCAGCAATTATTTGCATTAATGTCTGGTGTTATTTTTACTTGCCTTATTTAAATCTAGTCTAATTTTTCATGTATTTAGTTTTGTATATTTAACTAATAAAGCCACCACCCTATATTAATCCCTGGATATCTCTCACTTGGACTATAGCAGTAATTTTGTAATTGGTATCTGTGCCTCAAGTCTTTCCCCTATACAGTACATTTTACATTCAACTGTCAAAATGATTTCCCTGAGGCATATGACTGACCATGTCACTACTCAACTCAATAAACTAAAAAGCTCACTCTGACTCTAGCATATACTGCCTCTGGGTTCCTAGGAAAGCCAATATTATAGCAACTTTCTAAGACTATAAGTTGAAGAAAAGGTGCCAACCTTTGCAAGTTGAGAGAATTTACTCACTCTACATTCCTTTATGTCAATGAAATCACAGCTCTTGTCCACATTTTTATCCTTATATTTAAAAAGGTTCATGTTGTCTTCCTTGATAGAATATAAGCTCATTGAGAGGAAGAAATTTTTCCATTCTTTGTCTTTATATCACCTTTGCTTAGCACAGTGACCAGAACATGAGGTATTTAATAAATGTTTATTAATTAGTTGATAAATCAATTGAGTTTGACAGTATGCAACCTCCACTCTGATAGCTCCCCCAAGCTTGGAAAGGAGGGAGATGTACTTTCTCTCTCTTAAAGAATCAAGTTTGATTGTTATCATTTCACAGTTTCAGTTTTGATTATTTTGTTGTCATTGTTTCCATTTACACCGTTGTCATCTTTGTATTTCTTTCCTGGTACTGCTTACTGCTTCAGTTCATGTAAGTTTTCTCATACTTCTCTTTATCCTTTAATTTCATTGTTTCTTGTGGTATGATAATAATAAGTTGATAGTAGGGCTATGAATTGGTCTGGCCATTCTGGAAAGTAATTTGGAATTATTTTAAAAATTCAATACAATTTCTATAATCTTTGACTCAAAGATTCTTCTGTTGGTCTTATATTCTAAGGAGGTGAATGATAAAAAAAAAAAGGTTCCCTTATCTACCTAAATATTTTTAGCAGTCCATTTGTATAGTTACAGTGACTGGAAATAAAATATTTTGCATTATAAGAAATGATTGAGATAAATACAGAGAACTGATGTCAATTGAAGTAAACAGAAGCAGAAAAACAATATACACAGTGAATACAATATAATAAATGGTAATAATAACAAAATAATCAAAACTGAAAACTGTGAAGTAATAATCACACTTGGCCCTTCAAAAGAAAGAAAGTGCATGTCCTTCCTTCTTTCCAAGGTTGGGGACCACAGAAGTATAAATGGAAATAATAACTATATCCAATCAATCAAAACTGAATGTTGTTAAATTATAAATACTAAGTTTGACCCCAAAGAAATATGAGAAGACATACCTCCCACCACCATTTCTTTTCAGAGGCAAGGGACTTTGAGTCTAATGTCAGACTTTCCCCCCATATGTTTCCTAGTTTTGCTAAACCACTTTTTCCTCATTTTTTTTGTTATAGCAAAGATAACCTTCAAGGAGCATCACATTAAGGGGATTTAGACTTTGTAAAAAACAAAAGTGATTAATAAAAATTATTTTAAAAAATAAACTCTAGAAGCTACCTGTTAGTTGAATAACTTATTGGTCTTTAGAATCATGTTTTAATCTAGCCTTCCAGGTTTATTATCCATTACTACCTCTCACACATTCTCAGTCTAGCCAAACTGGCCTCTTACTATTTGTCATAGAGGACACTACATACCTGATAAGAGTTCCATGCTTTTCTGAAAGCTATAAGTCATGCTAAGAACTCCCTCTTCATCACAGTCACTTTGAATCCCTAATTTCCTAAAGGAAAAACACCTTCATGCTGTTTCTTTTTCACATAACCTCAGCTATTTGTGTATTCCTTCCCCTTTACTTCCTACAATCTCCCCCCCCAAAAAAAACAAACAAAACATCTTCTATAAATTTTTATCTACACTTGGTGCATATTATCTGCTCATGTAGGATATAAACTCCATGAGGTCAAAACTGTTTCATTTTTTATAACAGATGCTTAATAAATTATTGATTGATTTACTGATAGACTGAAAACTCCCCTAAAGACAAGGATTGGATCTTATTCCTTTTTTTTGTAATCTCCAACAATCACAATTAGCATGAAATTCTGAATAATAGGAATGTGAAAATATCACAATTTTTTTAAAGCAATGAAGAATTGGTGTAGATTTTGTCATAGGCCAGATCTTCAGGAATTTAATTTGCTCTGGAGTCTGAGAACAATGAGGAGAGCTAGAAATTTAGTCTTACCAAACTTTTCAGGAAGAATTTGGTCCCTTCATAATGATAACTAAGCTCTACAATTTCAGTTTCTATGAAGACAACAAGCTTATTATATGCCTAGCCCTCTGCTAAATGCTTTAAGGGTTATAAAAAGTATTTCATAATCCATCCTCTGTCTATTCATAACACAACGGAGAATAAGGAAATTTTTCCCCAAAAAAGAGGTAAATAATAATTCAAGAACCATTTATTTGTATCCCAATGCACAAAGAAAGAAAAAAACCCACCACCAATAAAACAAGCCTTGTCTTCAAAGATCTTATATTCTAACAGGAGAAAAAAAATCCATAAAATGTTCCATACAAGATACTTAAAGTACACATAGAAAGTACTTTTGGAAGGGATGGCATTAACCGCAAGGAATACCAGGAAAGGTTATTTGCAGGTGGGGATTTGAGCTAAGTCTTAAAGGAAACCAAATAAGCTAAGAGTCAATAGGACATCCATTTTATACCAATAAAATAATTTATACCCATTTTGATAATCTCTAAGTCATCAAAAAAGAGATTCAATTATGCATAGTAAGCTGTATATCTTAGAATACATTTCCCATTTGAAAAGCAATTTGGAATTAAGCCCAAAGAGTTATAAAAGTGAATATACCCTTTGACTCAGCAATACACTACTAGGTCTGTTTCCCAAGGTGATCAGGGAAAAAGGAAAAGAATCTATATGTTCTGAAGTATTTATAGCAGCTCTCTTTGTGGTGGCAAAGAGCTGAAAACTGAAGGGATGCCTATTAATTGGGGAATGGCTAAACAAGTTATGGTAGATGATTGTGATGGAACCCAACTGTGCTATAAGAAATAATAAGCAGAATGCTTTCTGAAAAGAATGGAAAGATTAGCATGAAATAATACAGAATGAAACAAGTAGAACCAAGAGAATGTTGTATATAATAACAGCAATGTTGTTTGAAGAGTAACTGTGAATGACTAAGCTGTTCTGAGTAACTCGATCATTCAAATCAACAGTGAAGGATTTATGAAGGAAAATAGTATCCACCTCCACAGAAAGAACTGAAATATGAAGTTATGTAGTGCATAACTCCATATATAGATATACATATAGACATATATAAAATGTTGTTCTTCTTTAGTGTGGAGTTGGAAGAAAGTAAGGGAGATAACTTGGAATTCAGAATATAACCAAAAAATATATGTGTACAAATTATATATGTACCACCTATATCAGATTGTTTGCTGATATGGGGAATGGGGAGGGAAGGGAGGGTAGTAGAAAAATGTGGAATTCAAAGGTTTGCAAAAGGATCGATGTTGAAAACTACCTTTGCATGTTGTTAGAAAATAAATTTTAAAAATACATATATTGAATCAATAGATAAATATGAATTCTGAAAATATATTTCCCATCCCTAACTACACATTGGACATTTTGAATACAATATGTAATATTTTAATATAGACATATCTCAAACTGAACTCATCTTCTTTTACTCCTGTCTTCTTTCTAGTTTCTCTATTATTGTTAGTGATACCACCATACACCTGGGTTCACAACCCAAGTGTCATTTTTGACATCTCACTTTCTAGTCTCTTCCACTCCCCCATCACAAAGCTTGTGATTTTTACCTTTGCAGAAATCTGTCCTATACATCCTTTTTCTTCTTTTATACTGCTACACCCTGGTACAAGCCCTGATCACCTCATACCTCAACTATTTCAATAACCTGCTGGTTTGGCTCCCTGCCTCAAGGCTTTCCTATTCATCCTCCACTCAGCTGTCAGATTGATCTTCCTTAAGTGCAGGTCTAAACATGTCATACACACACACACACACACACACACACACACACGCCCCATTCAATTAAATCCAGTGTCTTTCTATTGTCTCCAGGATCAAATATAAAATCCTGTTTGGTTTTTGAAGCTTTTAGAATTTTTCCTTTTCCTACCTTTCCAGTCTTTTTACACCTTATTACCCTTCAAGTTTTCTATGATCCAGGTATGCTGCCTTCCTTGCTCTTCTTCCCACACTACTCCCATCTCTTATTCCAAGCATCTTCATGGGCTCTTCCTCCATGCTCAGAACTCTCTCCCTCCTCATCTCCACCTCCTGGTTTCCTTGACTTCCTTCAAGCCTCGGCTAAAGCCTTACCTTCTGCAAGAAGTCTTTTCTGGTCCTCTTTTACCTTATTCCCTTCCCTCTGAGATTATCTGCAATTTAGTTTGTATGTCTTATTTGTAATTGTTTGCAGATTGTTTCCCTCTATTACACTGTCATCTCCTTTAGAGCAGGAACCACTTTTTTTACCTTTCTTTGTATCCCCTAATGCACAGTAGGCATCCAATAAATACAGTTTACTTGACTTGTTGGAAATTTTTCCTCTCAAATAGTTAAAACAAATTTTGATGTTAGAAAAGTTAAATAATCAGCTGCCCAGAATATATATGATTACTTGAGGGAATTTATTCCTGAGGGTTCCAGCACCTAGGATTTTACAGCCAAGGTCATAGGTCAGGCTCTCAAGAACTGAAGTACAAAGCTATACACTCATGAAATAAGTAGAGAAAACAATAGTACTTGCCTTCAGTGGTCCCTAAGGGGGAAAAAAATCTTTGTAAACTGAAGTTGTCAGGGAAGTGATCATGAAGGAAGTAAGGTTTAGAGCTTGAAATCATTAGAGCTGAAATTTAATCATTGATTCTAATCCTCTCATTTTAGAAATGAAGAAACAAACAAAGGAAAGAGGTTATTTACCTGGCATCACACATTAAGTGAACTGTAAAACTGGGACAAGAACCTATGACTCTTAACAGTCAGTAGAGTACAACTGAAAGAATACTAGCTCTGGAATCTGAAGGTTTTTCATTGTGATTATTCAAGACTCTTTGTGGTCTCATTTGGAATTTTCTTGGCAAAGATACTAGAGTAGTTGGCATTTTCCTTTTCCAGATCATTTTACAGAAGAAGAAACTGAAGCAAACAGGGATAAGTGACTTGCCCAAGGTCACACAACTAGTAAATCTGAGACTGGATTTGAATTCAGGAAGATCCTGACTCCAGTTTGGTATTCTATCCTGTGAGCTACCCAACTGCCACCTAGGTTCCAAATTCCATTTCTGATGCTTACTACTCCTTGTACACTTGGGGGTGCTTCCTGGGCCTCACTTACCTAAACTACCAAATAAGATATTGGCCTTGTTTTCCTGTTAGCTATCCCCAAGTTCTAAATCTATGATCATGTTGAAGTAGTGGAAATATTAGAAAAATATGTTATGCCAAATATTATTTTCTTCTTCTTTGCATATCCAGTGGGCTTCTGATTTCCATCCCATTGTTATCTAGATAAAAACACTTTATTGTGGACCACCTGGAAATGCATCAAATACAAATCATCTCAACCTCTACTGAAATGTAAATGTCTTACTTTTCCCAAACTCACCCAACAGAAGAGGTCCTAAAATATAAATGCTTTAGATTTTTTTCCCCAAACTCAATCCAAGAGCTATCCCATGGAAAATGGGTCCTGAAATGTATGGTAGGAATTACTTCAACCCCTTTCCAAGATCCTGCCCCCAAATAAACAAATACCTATTCTTTTTCCTTAGAAGACCTAACATTCCTTCCTAGTTTTGCTAGATTTCCTTAAGGGATCTAGTCCTTATTACTGCTTAATTCAATAACTTCTTTGTTACTTTAATAGCCACCATAGTATGTAATAAACTTTGTTCCTTTTCCCTCATAAGAGTCAATGTAGATAATTCATTCCCAGCTTTCCAAAAAACCCAGCACCTTCCCTTCCTGGGTCTCCACTCCTTCCTGGGTCTTCATCATTATGATAGGGAAGCTAATGGCACAGCAGATAGAGCACTGGTCTTGGAGTCAGGATGGGAATTCAGCTTTAGACCCTTGATATTCACTAGTTGTGTGACCTTAGGCAAGTCACATAAACCTGATTGCCATCTCCAGTCAACCTGATTCATATCTGGCCACTGGACCCAGATGACTCTGGAAGAGAAAGTGAGGCTGGCGACTTAGCACAGCCCCCCCCCCCACACTCACTCAAATCCAATTCATGCCCTTGTCATGGCAACCCCTCCCTGATGTCATGGTCTTCTTCAAGTAGGAAGGACAAAGCTTCATTATCACCATCATGGAAGACAAAGGAAAGATGAAAAATGTTCTAGGAAAGTGTTAAGAAAATACTTTTGACAAGGAATGTTCACAAGCTATAATCCATGATCTCACCACAGCCCATCCCACATTAAGAGCCAACTTTTCAATGGAGATCCAACTCTAGAAATAGAGATGCAGTTAGTGGTCCAGGCTTCCTACGGGGTTCATCACGGAGAAAGCTGCTTTAGACGCCTCTTCCCTGTAAGTACCAAACACAGAGGCAACGTGACAAGCTTTATGAACCAAGAGGGAAGGCTGGCCCAGCGCAGCCAGCAGAAATGGGGGAGATAATTGGCTCTTTCGAGACAGCAGAAGATCCGGGGGTGATGAATTGAGTGTGATTCAACAGCACAGTACTGTGACAGAGGGCTGGAAATGCCATGTTGGGGATGTGTTAATGAAGGCGCCACATGCAAAACACTCGAGGTAATTATTCTGCTCTCACTGGCGCTGGTTCTGCCTTGGAGAAGCTGCTGTGCCTGCTTTGGAAGGGGTTCAGTGGAAAACAACTACAATTGAGCTTCCGAAAGCCAGATGGAGAAGGAACAAGACTTCCTATTTGAGCTGACAGTCCCCAAACATCTTTCTTATCCTTGAGCACATGAGAAAGAGATAATAGAGGAAAGCAGAAGGAAAGAAAATAGAAGCCAAAGATTAAAGAAGGCACTGGGGCTATGCCCATCCTATATAGAAACTATGATCATTGGAAACTACTTAGACCTGATAAGGTAGGGACACTTTCATTACAAACCCAGAAGGGTTTTCCTATAAGGATTTCCTATAAGATTCCTGGGTCATCTTAAAGAGAAGAAAAGTGGTCTGTTATCTCCTTGCAAAATGGCACTCAAACTGTGACTCAAAAATGTGATAGTGATTTGAATTGCTTTTTTTTAAATAGGTTGCATCTGGCTCACTTCTTTCAAAGTATATGATTTCCCCCCCCCAATGTTCCAATCCCCCCCCCCCTTAGATATGTAGGGAAAAGCAGGCTCCTCAGGGTCTCCAAACAATTCTCTCAACAAAACTGGTCTCCAATAGGATCCTGTGAATCACTTTGAGGCTTCCCTCTGTCCAGAATCATTCCCAGATCACTGACACTGTTCCTCTGCCCCGACATTTATGCCTAGGTGAGATCATGGTACAGGGAATAACTAGGACATCTTTAAGAAGGGGGGAAAGGTCACGGGGGCAAGATACAAGGTCAGGGTGATACAAGAGATCAAATAATTCCAGTTCTTTTTCCTTGGTCACTCTGGAAGGGGAGAAAAGTGAATGCTTCAGCTTTTTTCTTCAGATCTAGCTTCTCCCCTCCCCATGACCTTCCTGAGTGTAGCAGCTTGTAGCTAGCAGCCCAGAATAATCATCCTGTTTTCTTGTACCTTAAAGATGGCTATGACTCATCTTCTACCTCAGCAAGGCACCCTCTCATGTATAATCCTAACAAACAGCCAACCTCCACTCATCTTCATTCCCCCATTTTAACTGTGCATTCAGAAATAGATTTGTGAATCGAAATGTATCTGTAAGAGGCCCCCTGAAGAAATTATTATAATTTACTCCCACAAATGGATCATCTGAGTAACTGAAATTAGCTTATTGGGAGATCAGCTCTGCAAAAATCTAAGTAATCATTCCTAGAACAAAGCAGAAATGGAGTCCCTGTATATAGGGGGGAAAGAGCTAGTTAGAGAGAGAAGCAACTAATTTTGCCTTGGAGTGAGTTCTAGAAAATAGACCCATCTACTTGTGATACTAGATCACAGAAAGAATTAATTTAAATAAAATAGAAAATCTATGGATAACTTCACATGCCAGGGGTAGGGTAGATAGGTGTGTTTAGAGTAGGCGCTAACAAAGGTGACACTTGCTGGTTCAATCCCCCAGAGGTCAAAGCTTCCCTTTATTCACACACTTCTAATCTCAAACAGCTACTGACAGAATCATTGAATTTAGCTCTGGAAAAAACCTTAAAGATCATCTATTCTCTATCATCCTATCATGCTTCCCCATCCTACACTTGAGCAGTTAATTTTCTGGACTTCATTGTGGAACTTTACATTGATTACTGTTAAATTTCATCTTTATGTTATTATTCTAGTCTGACATCTTTTTGTATCTCTAATTCAAATATTATTCATAGCCTCCAAAACACTCAGTTTGCATTTAATACTTCTAATAGTTTTATTGTGTTCGTCTCCCCTTCTTGGGAGAAGAAACTATGTCTTCTTTTACATCTTCCAAAATGCCAGTATAGAACTAAGAACATTTCAAGTGAATGACAAAAATCTTGGTTGACTGAAGGTTGTCTCTCTGTTTTTTAAAAAAGATGATTTCAAGATGATTGATGAGCCCTTCAACATTCTGAATCTACTCTATTTCTGATGAGGCCCAATATTCTGATCCATTCTCAGTGTATTTGCTATAGGATATAGCAAGTACTGCTCCTGCCTCTGTCCACTGGCCCCCTACTCCCCTTGCCCTTGCCCAAGATTTTTTGGTCCTCTGATTGCCCCTTATTATTGCCCCTTGCCTCTGCCCCTGTCCTGCTTAGAGCTATCTTTGTCCTTAGTTTTTTTATGTGAATATGCTGGTCTGCCACAGGGACTTAATTACTTATTATTTAGCACCTGGAAACTTCTCTGATCCAAAAGCCCTTCTTAACAAGCACATTTATGACTTAATTTTAAGTTCTGTACTTTCTAACTGTCCCTTGGTAGTGCCATCCCATTTCTTGTGGGCACTTTTGACATCCAAAGTCACCTTAAAAGAATATTTTTTTCTCTCTATTTCCTTTTGCCCCCATCCTTTATAAATGAAATTGTGTCAGATTTCTCTTTACTAGAGTATTTTCCCAATAAAATATCTATACACCTGGGAGAGAGCCCTTGTCTCTGGAATTCTTTCTCAGACAACCCTATGCTGAACTCCAACAAGGGGTCTGGTTATCTTCTAGTCTATGTCCAGGTGTTTCCCTAATATCTCATTGTTCTACTGCCAAGGACAGTTGAAACCCCTATATTCACCATGAGTAGAAAAATGAGTATTTTTGTCACACCATTCTCTATCCCTTCCACCCTACCCTCAAAGAGAGTCTCTTAAAAAGCCAGTTTGACTGTTTGAAGTTGTTTTGTTGGCTCTCAAATCAAAACAGAAATCAACTTGTGAATAGTACCAACATTTTCATTCTGAAAGGCTGTAGGAAGGAGGAGTGGGTTGGATAAAGTCAGCTCTGAATGCAAGGAGCATGTTAAGAAAAAGAAGGCATCTCCATATGTCATTTGTTATCCCCAAAGCCAACTTTCCTCCCCCTCTCAAAATTCACTACCCTTCATACATCCTTTCCAGATCTTAACCCACTAATAAATAAGTAAAAATAAATAAATATAAGTAAATAAATAAATAAATAAATACAGATTGCAGTTGACATTTTCAGTCATCCACTTCCTGTCTTCTAATCTCATGAGTTGCTATGCCAATTTTCACCTCCTCCTCTCCTTCTGTTCCTTGCCTCTTTCCCTCCAGTGAGTTCCTATCCTCTGGGCTCTTTTTTTTCCTCTTCCACCCACTCAATCTTTGATAAATCCGGTACCAGGAACCTGAGGGCAGATACCCAGGCTAAAGCTGGTCCAGAGAGGCAAAATAACATTTCCTCAACATGAAATTTGAGGTGTTGGGTTTGTGGTAACACAAAAGGCTTTTCACTCTTATTTATTTCTCTTCTACTGGTATCCAATGCTCCAGTCCAACTGCACTTACTTGGAAAGAGTCTGATTTTGCGTTTCAGCTCTTATACTTATTCCTGTTTAACTTAACAAGATGCTGTACCTCTCTGGGTCTCAGGTCTTCTTTTGGAAAATGGGGGGTTAAATTGGCTTCTCAATAAAGTTTCTGCTAATCCTAAATAATGTAATTTTGTTTACCTTCCTTCAAGTACAATCTGTACTTCTCTGACTACAGTATTGCTCATGACATTCCCTCTAACCTGGAAAATCTATCTCCCCTTAGAAATCATAAACTTCCTTGAGCACTCAATTAAGACAAGATGAGACTAGACTTCTGGCCAAGATGGCGGAGAGAAGATAGACACTGTGCTAAGGTCTCCTGGTTTTCCCTCAGAAATAATATGAAAATCCAGAAAGAGAAACTAGAAGAACATCTGCCAACAAAGTCTGTCTCAGGGGACCATGGGTGAACTAGGGGCAGGGAGCAGAAAGCCAACCCAGGAACAGTGGTGGGTAAAGCCAGAGGACCAGCCTTAGCTGCAGATGCTTTGCCTGTGGGAGCACAGGTCTGAGGACCAACCTTAACAACAGAGTTTCTGGCTGTGGAAATGGAGGTCTGGGGAGCCCCATTGGGGCATAGAGAGTTGCAGAGTGCGACTGGACATTGATCCACTTGGTTGGGACTGTGAGCTCCATACTTTCAGCAGAACCCTCTTCCCAGAACAAACAGTCACAGCCCTCCTTCCACTCCCACCCCCCAGGCTTAGGTGTGGGCAGTAGAGCTCCCTCAGCTGAATAGGGAGATTAACATTCTAACCCCAGAGCCCAGCCCACATTGTTCAAAGATAACTCAGACCCTGCTGTTCCCCCCACCCCCTCCAGGCCTAGGGAGAGGGCCTCAAATCAAGGCCACAGATACTCCAGAGAAAGCAATCAGCACCCCCTATTGACCAGGCCACTTGGAGTTACTAAACTCAATAGGCAAAACCTCTAGGATTTTCAAAACCAAACCTCTGTGAGCCAGCCCCTCCCCCTAACACAAGAACCTAGGAAAATGAAGAAAAACCAGCAGAAAGGGAAGCCCATTGAAAACTACTTTGAAGACAACGATCCTAACCCAGAAAGATCTAGAACTTCTGAGGAGAATATGAAGTGGTCTCCAGCCCAGAAAGACTTCCTTGAAGAAATCAGGAAGGAATTTAAAGACCAATTGGAAAAATTAGGGAAAGAAACTCGAGAAAATTAACACCTTGCAAGAGAAAATTAACATCTCACAACAAGAAAACAAATCCTGGGAAAATACAATTGGATAAGTGAAAAAAAATAATTCTCTCAAAACTACACTTGAACAAATGGAAAACTCCTTCAAAAATATACTTGACCAATTGGGAAAGGAGTTGCAAAAAGCAAATGAAGAAAATTGTCTAAAAAAAAGAATGGAATCTATGGAAACTAATGACTTCATGAGACAACAAGAATCTGTTAAACAAAACCAAAAAATTAAAAAAATAGAAGAAAATGTAAAATACCTCATCAGCAAAACCACTGACCTCAAGAATAGAACCAGGAGAGACAATCTAAGTACCATTGGGTTTCCTGAAAACATTGAAGAGAAAAAAAGTCTAGACTTATTATTACAGGATTTCATGATGCAAAACTGCCCTGATATCATGGAGCCAGTGGGCAAAATAGTTATTGAATCCCTCCAAAATAGTTATCAATTCCTCCAGGTTCCTAAAATGAAAACACCAAAGAATATTGTGGCCAAATTTCAGAACTATCAGATAAAAGAGAAAATCCTGCAAGGAGCCAGAAAGAAGCAATTTAGATACCAAGGAGCCACAGTAAGGATTACACAGGACCTGTCTATATCAACATTAAGGGATCGAAAGACCTGGAATGAGATATTCTGAAGAGCAAGAGAGCTTGGAATGCAGCCAAGAATCCACTATCCAGCAAAACTGAGCCTTCTCTTCCAGGGGAAAAGATGGATGTTTAACAAAATAGGAAACTTCCAACTCTTCCTGATGAAAAGACCAGAACTAAATAGAAAATTTGGACATCAAACAGAATACTCAAGAGACACATGAAAGGTTAAAAAAAAGGGGGGGGAAGAAAAAAAGAAACTGCTATCCAATGAGATGAAACTGGCTATATCCCCACCTGGGAGAAAGATTTTCATAACTCTCAAGAATTGTAACTATAATAGAGAGAATATACTTAGCCAGAAGTGATAGACACTCATGACTAATCCATGACTTTGATAGAATGATTTAAAAGCAATATCTCCTTAAAAGGGGGGGGGTAGTAAAGAGACAGAAGGATGGAGGAGATTGAATGGCATAAATCACATTACACAAAGAGGTGCAAAGGACCTATTGCAATAGAGGGGAAGAAAGGAGGAGGGGAGTACTGCCTGAATCTTACTCTCATCAGAAACTTATCTTACCTTTCAAGTATTAAAAGGGGGGAGGGGAGGAAAAGAGGAACTACAGGAGGAAGCAGGGGCAAAGGGAAAGAGAAAAGAAAGGGGAGGGGGTTGGATACAAGGAGGCAAACACACTGAAGGTGATGATATTTTAAAACAAAATATTGGGGAATGTTGTTAAAGTGAAAAAAGGGAAAATATAAGCAGAGGGAAGATAACATTGAGGGCAATAAAGTGTTAGTAATTATAACTTTGAATATGAATGGGATGAACTCAGCCATAAAACATAAATGAACAGCAGACTGGACTAAAAACCAGAATCCTACAATATGCTGCTTATAAGAAATTCACTTGAAGCAGAGAGATACATATAGAGTAAAGGTAAAAGGTTGGAGCAAAATATATTTTGCTTCAGCTGAAGTAAAAAAATGCAGGGGTAGCAATCCTTATCTCAGACAAAGTAGCTGCAAAAATAGATCTCATTAAAGGAGATAAGGAAGGAAACTATCCTCCTAAGAGGTACCATAGACAATGAAGCAATTTCAATACTAGCTATGTATGCACCAAGTGGTATAGCATCCAAATTTTTAAAGGAGAAGTTGAATGAGTTACAGGAAGACATAGAGAGTAAGCTTCTACTGGTGGGATTCCTAAACCTCCCACTCTCAAATTTAGATAAATATAACCATAAAATAAACAAAAAGCAAGTTAAGGAGGTAAATAGATTGTTAGAAAACCTAGACATGATAGACCTATGGAGGAAATTTAATGGGATAGAAAGGAATATACTTTTTTTTCCCACAGTACATGGTACTTACACAAAAATTGACCATGTACTAGGGCATAAAAACCTAATAATCAAATGCAGAAAGGCAGAAATAGTGAATGCATCCTTCTCAGACCAAAATGCAATAAAAATCACATGCAATAATGGGCCAGGGAGAGATAGACCTAAAACTAATTGGAAAATAAATAACCTCATTTTGAAGAATGAGTGGATCAAACAACAAATTATAGATAGAATTAATGATTTCGGGGCGGCTAGGTGGCGCAGTGGATAAAGCACTGGCCTTGGAGTCAGGAGTACCTGGGTTCAAATCCGGTCTCAGACACTTAGTAATTACCTAGCTGTGTGGCCTTGGGCAAGCCACTTAACCCCATTTGCCTTGCAAAAAAAAAAAGAATTAATGATTTCATCCTAGATAATGACAATAATGAGACAATATAGCAAAACTTATGGGATACAGCCAAGGCAGTTGTCAAGGGATATATTTGATCTTTAAATGCTTACATGAATAAATTGGAGAAAGAGGAAATCAATGAACTGAACATGCAACTAAAAAAATTAGAGAAAGATAAAAAACTCCAGATTAAATGCCAAATTAGAAATTCTAAAAATTAAAGGAGAAATTAATAAAAATAAAAATCAAGAAAACTATTAAACTAATAGATAAAACCAAAAGTTGATTTTATGAGAAAAACAATAAAATTGATAAACCTGGTTAATTTAATTTAAAAAAAAGAAAGTAGAAAGCCAAATTACCAGTATCATAAATGAAAAAGGTGAACTCATCACCAAAAAGGAGGAAATTAGAGTAACAATTCAGAATTATTTTGCCCAACTGTATGCTAATAAATTTGATCATCTTAGTGAAATGGATGAATATTTACAAAAATATAAGTTGCCCAGGTTAAATAAAGAGGAAATTAAATATTTAAATAACCCTATCTCAGAAAAAGAAATTCAACAAGCCATTATCAACAGTTGCTCCCTAAGAAAAAATCTCCAGGGCCAGATGGATTCACAAGTGAATTCTATCAAACATTTGAAGAATAAATGGTTCCAATTCTATATAAACTCTTTGACAAAATAGGTGAGGATAGAACTCTGCCTAATTCTTTCTATGTCACCAATATGGTACTTATACCTAAACCAGAAAGAGTCAAAGCAGAGAAAGAAAATTATAGACCTATTTCCCTAATGAATATAGACACAAAAATCTTAAATAAAATCTTAGCAAAGTGATTACAGCAAGTTATCACTAAAATAATATACTATGACCAAGTAGGATTTATTCCAGGAATGCAGGGTTGGTTCAATATTAGGAAACCTGTTAGTTTAATTAACTATATTTAGTAACTATATATAACTATACATAGTTTAATTAACTATATCAATAAGAAATCTATCAGAAATCATATGATTATCTCAATAGGTACTGAAAAAGCCTATGACAAAACACAACACTCATTCCTAATAAAAACACTAGAGAATATAAGAATAAATGGGTTGTTCTTTAGAATGATAAGCAGTATCTATCTGAAACTATCCCCAAGCATTATATGCAATGAGGATAAGCTAGAGACATTCCCAATAAGATCAGGAGTGAAACAAGGACGCCCATTCTCACTACTACTATTTAATATTGTGTTAGAAATGTTAGTTTCCGCAATAAGAGAAGAAAAAGAATTTGAAGGAATTAGAATTGGGAAGGAGGAGAAAAAATGCTCACTCTTTGCAGATGACATGATGGTATACCTAGAGAATCCTAAAAAACTACTAGAAACAATTAGCAACTTTAGCAAAGTCACAGGATAAAAATAAACCCTCATAAACCTCAGCATTTCTATATATTACTAGCAAGATACAGCAGCAAGTCAGTCTGCAAAGGCAGACTCTGAAACTCTATGAAAACAACTACAAACATTTCTCTCACAAATAGAATCAGATATTAAAAACTGGGTAAATATCAACTGCTCATGGATAGGCTAAGCTAATATAATAAAAATGACAATTCTACCTAAACTAAACTACTTATTTAGTGCCCTACCAATCAAAATTCCAAAAAATTTCTTTAATGAGTTAGAAAAAATTTTAAGTAAACACATGGAGAAATAGAAAGTCAAGAATTTCCAGAGATTTAATGGGGAAAAAAAGTGCAAAAGAAGGTGGCTTAGCTCTACCAGATCCAAAATTATAAAGCATCAGTCATCAAAACTGTCTGATATTGGGGCAGCTAGGTGGCACAGTGGATAAAGCATTGGCCCTGGAGTCAGGAGGGCCTGAGTTCAAATCTAGCCTCCAACACTTAATAATTACCCAGCTGTGTGACCTTTGGCAAGTCACTTAACCCTATTGCCTTGCAAAAACTAAAAACAAACAAATTAAAAAACTGTCTGGTATTGACTAAGAAAGAGAGTGGTAGATCAGTGGAATAGATTAAGTTCAATAGCAGGAAATAATTATAGTAATCTGATGTTTGATTAAACCCAAAGAGTCCAACTTTGGGATTAAAAACTCTCTGATAAAAACTGTTGGAAAAATCAGGAGTTAGTATGGCAGAAACTTGGATTAGACCAACAACTCATACCCTATACCAAATAAAATCAAAATAGGTACAAGATTTAGCTATAAAAGACATTATAAGAAAACTAAGAGATCAAGGAATAGTTTACCTGTCAGATCTATAGAAAGAGAAGCAGTTATGACCAAAGAGGAGATGAAGAACGTCATTAAAAACAAACTAGATAATTTTGATTACATTAAATTAAAAAGCTTTTACACAGACAAAGCCACTATAACCAAGATCAAAAGAAATGTAGTAAATTGGTAAACAATTTTTACAACTAGTATTTTTGAAAAAGGATTCATTTCCAAAATATAGAGAGAACTGAGTGAAATTTGTAAAAAAAAAAAAAAAAAAAACCAACAGGCCATTCCCCAATTGACAAATGGTCAAAGGATATGCAGAGGCAATTTACAGATGAGGAAATCAAAGCAATCCATAGTCATATGAAAAATTGTTCTATTACTGATTAGAGAAATAAATGCAAATTAAAGCATCTCTGAGGTACCACCTCACACCCCTCAGACTGGTCAATATGACCAGAAAGGACAATGATCAATGTTGGGAGCCAGGGTCTCTAAGCTGTTTGACACAGTCACGGCAAGAAGACTCAAGGCAGTCACACTGCCTGATGGAACAACATTTCCTTCTTCAATATATATACGGATTCCATGTATACCCATATTTATAGGTCTATTATTGATTGCAAAACTTACTCATCCTAATAGTGGAATGACTAAAAAGGAAGGATTTCAGAGAAATTCCTTGAATAAAGCAGATTGTGAACTCTGTCCAAATTTAACAGGACTGCCTCTCCCTGAGACATACAAAAGGTTTCAACATTATGAAATCTTTGGAAGATACAGCACTGGGAGTTCCAGGGAGATGTCAGAATATATACAGGGAAACCAGATACAAGATGGGTCAGATAGAATTCCATGGAAATTAACAGTTTTGCCCCTCTTATCATACACAGGAATATATGATAAAGATGGTGAGAGAATAGTTAGTATAGGTAACCAATATGTGAACTCTAACAGCCTTAGTTTATTGGGAAAGAATAAAAAGTCATAGAAACCATAGCATCTACCAACAAGGGCTGAAAGGAAAATTAGTTATTGAAGGAGTCAACGGACAGGTGGACAAACATAACTACCCTCACTATAGGTTTTCAAGGGAGCATATCGAAAAACATTACATATGCGGTACAAAAACATAGAAGCATTCCATTAAACAAATTATATCAAAGATTATTCTAAGGAAAGTTCTGTTTAATTAGTAACTTTACTATGCAGCAACAAACTAGGCAACAGGCAGGTTGAGGTCATCATGGTCTGAGCAGGGACAAGAAAATTAACTATATGATTGATAATCACACTTGTAACCACTACATGATCAAACTTGTAACCATATGAACTATATGATTAATGATGAGAATTGTATGCTTTTGTAACCAAGGAAATGATTTTAGTTTGCTTGTTTCATATGATTCTAAGACTATAAAAATAAATCTAAGCAGCTGACAGTCAGTCAACCTGCTCCTGCCTATACCCACTTGTTGACTCAACTCATTTCGCCGACTCTATCCCTCCTGTCAGGTTCCAAAGACCCCGTGGAGGCTGGACCCCCCGCAGATCAACATTGGAAGGGATGTGGGAAATCTGGGACACTAATGCATTGTTGGTGGAGCTGAACTCATCCAACCTTTCTGGAGAGCAATATGCAATTATGCCCAAAGGTCAATAAAAATGTGCATACCCTTTGATCCAGCAATGCCACTACTGGGTCTATACCCTGAAGAGATCATGGAAAAAGGGTAAAAACATCACTTGCACAAAAATATTCAAAGCAGTTCTGTTTGTGGTGGCAAAGGAATTGGAAATTGAGTGAATGTCCATCAATTAGGGAATGGCTGAACAGATTGTATATGTATGTTATGGAACACCATTGTTCTATTAGAAACCAGGAGGGATGAGAATTTAGAAAAGCCTGGAAGGATTTGTATGAACTGATGCTGAGTGAGATGAGCAGAACCAGAAGAGCATTGTACACCATAACAGCAATAAGTGTTTGATGATCAATCATTTTATTTATTTATTTTTGATTTGCTTCTAATAATTTTTCTTTTTTTCCTTTTCTTTATTTATTTATTTTTGAATTTTACAATTTTTCCCCTAATCTCACTTCCCTCCCCCACCCCCCATAGAAGGCAGTCTGTTGGTCTTTCCTTACATTGTTTCCATGCTATGCATTGATCTAAATTGAATATGTTGAGAGAGAAATCATATCCTTAAGGAAAAAAAAATAAAGTATATGAGATAGCAAAATTACATAATAAGGTAATGCTTCTTTTTTAAATTAAAGGTAATAATCTTTGGTCTTTGTGACTATTACCTTTTATTTTAAAAAATCCATTATCTTATTATGTAGTTTTTGCTATCTCTTATACTTTTTTTTTCCTTAAGGATATGATTTCCCTGTCAACATATTCAACTTAGATCAGTGTATAGCATGGAAACAATGTAAGAAAAGACCAACAGACAGCCTTCTGGGGGGGGGGGGAGCAAGATTAGGGGAAATATTGTAAAATTCAAAAATAAATAAATAAAGTTTTTTTAAAAAGACATAAGGTGACTGGGGAGAAAAGATCTTTTGCTTTGGTGCTCAGTGCTTTCTAATAACAAAAGTTTAAGAAAACAAATCTCACCAGCACTTCCTCTGTCTTTTCTTGATTTTCATACCCATTGAAAGAAAGTTGAATTTATCTTCTGGACATGCACTGAATTTTCATGATAGGAAGATCACTGAGAAGGCCTTCTTGGTGAGTTTGGCAAACTTGCTGCAATATAATTGCTTGTGAATCTTGGTACCTTTCTTGCCAAAAATGAGAGTCTTAATTCCCTAGAGAACCCTGAAATGACCCTAAAGAGTATGTGCTTAATCAATTATGGGGCTTATCTCCAACTCAGAACAATCATACTTCCCTTTCTCTATTAGGGCCAAATCTCCCTTACGGCTTCCCCCTTCCACTGTCTAAGCTTCTAAACTCTCCCTTTCAGTGTGGATGTTAGGCCTTCAAAGCAGTTATAATCTAACAAAGATTCAGGAAACCCAGTAGCAGATATTCATGTGCCATTAGGAATATTCACTCCCACCCAACATTCCTACTCACAGTCCCCCAGATTACCTGGCACACAAGCTATTGAATAATATCCCTGCTTCCCTTCCCCTCTCCCCCCTTTTTTGGTAGAGCTGACTGAGTCAAGTAGAGTGAGGAAGCATAAGCGAACTATGATCTGAATATGAGAGCTCTAAACCTAGAATTTCCCCTATTTCTCTCCTGGGCAATGCTATTATTTCATTCTGCCCAAGTTCACAACTTTCATCCTTCACTTTCATTCATATATATATCCAATCAGTTGCTAAATCTTGTCACCCTTTCTGGTATATATATATATATATATATATATATATATATATATATATATATATATATATATATGTATGTATGTATGTATATGTATATGTTTATGTGTGGAGAGAGAGAGAGACAGACATTTAGACAGATCCCCTTTGTTCTAATTCATAACCTCTTGCTTGGATTGCCACAAAAATTTCCTAATTTATTTCTCTTCCTCAAGGTTCTTGCCATTCCAAAACATCTTTTTTTGAACCTGCCAAAGTGATTTGCCTAAAGCACAAATCTGACCATATCCCTACCCCTTACCTTGGATAAGCTCTGATCACTCTCCATTGACTCTATGTAAAACAGTTCACAATATAGCTCCAAACTCCCTTTACAACTGACCTTATTCTATATTGCTTCCCTTCCTATATTCTTTATTATTGCCTAAGTGACTTTCTTGTCCTCACACTCATTAAAACACTTACACACATATACACATACACAAACACACAAACACCCACACACAGACACACAAGATATCCAAATAAAACATTAAGGTTTAATACTCTTCATTAGGTAGAAAGAGATTGATATTCCTGCTGAGTTGAAATCAGAGATAATTCATTCTTGCTTATTTTTGCATTTGTTACACAAATATACAGAGAAATGTGACTCGATGAAAGCTATTTTGGTCATTGACTATTAATGAACTATTATTTGATTATAATATTATGTATTGAATTTTAAAATATACCATCTCCTAAATAAATTCATCTTCTTGACTAGCTACAGTGATCAAATTAATTGAATATCTAATTACCAATTGTCTGCAAGTCTGTCTTATACATATGCATATACATACAAAAGGAACTTTCAAAATTATGAAGTACATTTAATCATATGACTTGTAGAGAGAACAAAAAAGGTTTTGTGTGGTTAAGACATAAAATAATATTTTAATGCCATTTTATCTGTATCTCATCCTTTTAAAAGCTCTACTTTATGTTTCATAATGTAAATAATATATTTAATATGCATAAATAAGTTATAAATAAATATACATATATTGGGAATACCTGCTTTTGGAGACCACCAATCCAATTGCTAAAACCCAAGATGAGAGTCAAGAAGATATGTTCAAGTCTCAATTTTGTCCTAAATAAAGTAACTGTAAGGGAACTAGTACTAAATATCAGCTTGGCTGTAAAGACAAAAAGGGGCTGTGAATATTTAGAAAAGAGAGAGATTGATTACCAAGAGAATCCTTTCCAGATAAAGGAAAACTTGAACTAGGTCTTGAAGGATGATTAGAAGCAAATAGAGGGAGGTGGAGGTGAAAGAGATGGAGATATAGTGACTGATGAGGTAAGGGGAGAGAGAAAGATGAAGTTGTGGTTTTGAGCCCAGATAACTAGAAGAATATTGTTGCTATTCAGAGAAACAAGGAAACGTGAAGAAGGAAGAGGTTTTCAGGAGGAGGAGTGAGATGACTTCATACCAAGTTATGGGTCTAGTTTTACATAAAGAAAGAATAAACAATTGTCCATGTGGTGTGATTTCAGGAGCCCAAGAAACATCCTACTTTTATCCTCTCCTCCTTTTTCGTTTGATGCCTGAAATTCTAGTATTAGAGCTTCATTCCTTTAACTTCAAGCTATAAGAGGAGGTAAAATAGGATCCTACATGAGAATTAAAGCTTCAATGAATCATAGTAATCACCTAGACCAATAAACTTATATGAGCTCAAATGAATGATGTTCTAGGGAAGGAAAATGACTTGTCCAAGGCCATAAAGGTAAGTGGCAAAGCTGAATTTCAAAAGCAGGGCCCCTTCTTCTTCAGAGATTTCATCAATTCTCATGAGTTCAATTCCCATCACTACTCAGATATCTCCCAAGTCTACACATTCAACCCTTATCTTACTTCTAAGTTTCTATCCTGAGTTATTTGTAGGACATCAGCTTAACCTATAAGCATCTTAAACTCAGTTTGTCCAAAAAAGAACTTCTCTTTCCCCAAAACCTTCTCCTTTTCCTAATGCACTTACTTCTGTTAAGAGCACCAGCACCCCCTTCTACTTCCAAAGAAGCAACCTCAAGATCATCCTTACATCTCTCTCACCTCTCCATTCTTCTATAATCTGCTCCCTTCTTTCACACAACCACCAACCCAGGGCAGGCTCTCATCCTTTGTAGCCTGGACTATGATCATAATAGTCTCCTGTTTTATCTCCCTGTCCCCAATCTCTTACTTTGAATACAGTTGTTAAGATGATATTCCTAAAGTCTAGACCAGACCATGTCCATTTCCTGCTCAAGAACCTCCAGGTTTCTATTGCCAGTATAAGTCCCAGTGTCTGTCTTTTAAAGTCTTTCATGAGCCAACTCCAACCTAGACTTACTTCACATTGCTCCCCTTCATTTTCCAGTTGAATTGGTTTCTTGTTATTCCACCCCAAACTACTCCATACCTAGAGTACACTTCTTAATTCTTATTCCTCCAATTCTTAAAATATCTAGTTCTCAGGGTGCCACCTAGCAGGTGGCACAGTGGATAAAGCACCAGCCCTGAGTCAGGAGTACCTGGGTTCAAATCCAGCCTCAGACACTTAATAATTACCTAGCTATGTGGCCTTGGGCAAGCCACTTAACTCCATTTGCCTTGCAAAAAAACAAAAAAAACAAAAACTTAAACTCCGATGTCAACTCTTCCATGAGACCTATCCAGATCCCTCCAATTGCTAATGCTCTCCTTTTGTATTTGTTTATTCTGTACATATTATCCTTTCCTCCTTATAAAATGTCAGGCAGCTAGATGACACAATGGATAGAGTGCCAGGTCTGGGGTCAGAAAGGTTCATCTTCCTAGTTCAAATCTGACCTCAGACTTCTACCAGTTGTGTGATCCTGTGCCATAAAAGAAAATGGAAAACCACTCCAGTATCTTTGCAAAGAAAACTCCAAATAGGATCGCAAAGAGACAGAGGCAAACAAACACACACACACACACACACACACACACACACACACACACACACAACTTTAGAATAAATGTTGTTTTATATCAAACCTTAGAATATTGTACATATTCCTGGAAAAGATCCAAGTCAAATTAAATCATCCATTCAGGAAAAAAAAAAAACAAGTAGAGGAAGAATGCCCATGTCCAGTTTATGGCATACTTATAAAATTCATTCATCAGTTATTTCTTGTCCAGATACTGTTCAAGAATAAACTGGGACCAAATTAAACAGAAAGATAGATTGCTATTTGGAAACTGAAAAACTCCTTTAATAACCCTAAATTTCTCCCTGAAGCAAAAGCTCATCTCAATACCATTATTCTGCCGGTCTTCTTGTATGGTTGCAAATAATAGAACACGATTGTCTCTGAAGAATTAAAATTGAGTAACACTCCAAAGGAAATGAAAAGGCACATGGAAGTTATGAGTACTATAACACACAAAGAACTACAAAATGAAAACAGAGTATAGGAGCTCATCAGGGAAACATTTATTAGAAAAAGAAAATGGACAAGTCACATAGCAAGAGTTATAGATTCTCCCGACTCACTGTGAGGAATAACCAGTAGTCTGGTCAAGTGTTCCACTAGTATTCTCATGATTTCAGAGAAAATGAGGAAGATCCCCAGCATATTGGTTGAACCCCCTGGTATGGGAAAACATGAAAGAAAATTGCATAAGCAGGCATGGATGAATTGAAATTGGGAGATTATTTGTATTCCTGAAATCACAGGTTCATTTTAATATTTTGAAAATGTTGACTTCTTGGGGGCAAGGATTTTTCCATTTTTGTATTTCCAGTGAGTGCCTGGCATATAACTAGCATTTATATAGTATTTTTAAAGTTAACAAATCACTACATATATATATATATATATATTATATATATATATATATATATATATATACATACATTTACACACATACTCAAAAATATATAATTTGATCATCTCAACAACCCTGTCAGGCAGGTTCTATTATAATAATTTTTACATAATAATCATTATAATATTTTTCAGATGAGGAAACAGGCTGAGAACTTAAATGACTTGCCCAGGGTCACATAGCTTGTATTTGAGACAATATTGGATTTGCGTATTCCTGGCTTCCAGTCTAGCCCTTTCTCTCTCCTCTATGTTAGCTAGCTACCTTTTAAAGTAGACAATAAATTCTTGTTGGAATGAACTGAAATGAAGTGTATTTAGACTGACTGCCTCACCTAGATTTTAAATGGGGAGGATAATGCTTTCTCTAACTACTTCATAGGATTAAACTAACAATCAAATGAAATCAGTTATGTCAAGGATAGTATAAATGTGAGATGTCTATTATTTAAAGAAAATGAACCGATTTTCAGAATATTTTCTCTAGGAAGTTGATCTTCCTTAAAATAGTTTCTTAACCCTTTTTGTGTGGAACCCTTTACCAGTTTGGCCAAGCTTTTAGAATAGACTCCTCAGAATAATGTTTTAAAAGTTTATGAATGCCAGATTAAGAAGCCAAGCCCTAGATATTCCTGGATTTGAGTAAAAGATGAAGGTAATTGAGTTGTTGGGGGTTTTTTAAAGATCATTTGTTGCTGGTTGCCTATGGTATTCTTTTTTTCCTGTTCCTACTGGTTTTCAGGGAATTGTCTTGAATTAGTTTTTCTGAAGAATCTGGCTGCCTTGGGTCATTTAGACTTGGACAGGTTTGAAGGTTTCTTTGCTCTTATTGATCCAGGATTGAGTCACATCCTTGGGGTCATGAGCTACTCTCTTGTATAAATATTCTGTATTTCTAGAGAAAATCTCTTCTTAGAAGGGGGGGAAAACTGGTAACTCAAGGAAGGAATAGAAACTTACTTGATTTTTTACCCAAAAACTCCCCGTGTAAGAACAGAAACTTCTGCTATGGTGCTTATGGGTAAGTTAAAACCTCTATTTCCCTCTTTTCTCCATATGTAAAATGAGATATCAGAAATTCAGACCTTGAAGGGACTTAGAAATTGTCTAATCCAACTCTCACTGTGTAGTTGAGAAAACTGAGATCCAGAGAGGTGGTAACTTACCCACAATCACATAGTTAATAAATAGAAGAGCTGAGATTTGAACTTGCAAACTCCAAAACCTGCCATTATATGAAATTATTTTACATGAACTTCTTATATGAAATGAATTTGGATGTTCTTTCCATCTCTAATATTGTCACATTTCAAAATCTAAATATTTTTGACATCAATTAGAGAAGCATGATACAGTGAGAAGTTAGAATCAGAAGATTTATAGCTGAATCCTGACTGTCATTTTTGATTGAGGGAATTTGAATAAAGTCACTTTATTTCTCTGAATCTCTTTTTCCTCATTCTTAAGACAAGGAGATTGAACACCTCAATTGTGACCTCAAAGACAGTCCCTTCCAGCTCCTTGATATTCCAAGCAAGGTGGGAGACTGGAGCCCTCTTCTAAAATGACCAACTCATATCTGCCCAGATTCTATTACAGAAGAGGAGTTTTTAACCTGAAGTCCATGAATGTGAAGGGGAGGGAAATTACATCTTTATTTTCATTAATCTCTCACTGAAACTGAATCTTTCCTTTGATTATTTAAAAAATGATTCTGAAGAGTCCATAGGTTTCACCAGGCTGCCAAAGGGGTCAAGGACACACAAAAACATCAGAACTCCTGTTTTAAGAAATGCAAATTAAAACAACTCTGAGATACCACTTCATACATCAGATTGGATAAAATAACAAAAAAAAAAAAGAAAATGATCAATATTGGAGGGGATATAGGAAAACTGGAATACTAATACACTGTTGGTGGAGTTGTGAACTGATCTAACCTTTCTGGAGAACAGTTTGGAACTATATCCAAAGGCCAGTAAAACTATATATAAATATATATATATATATATATATATATATATATATATATATATATATATATATACCCTTTGATCTAGCAATACCACTTCTAAATCTGCATCCCAAAGAGATCATAAAAAGGGAAAAGAACCTACATGTACAAAAATATTTATAATAGTCCTTTTGTAATGGCAAAAAATTATAAATTGAGATGATGCTCAGCAATTGGGGATGGCTGAACAAATTGGGATATATAAATATGATATTTTTCTGTAAGAAATCATGAGCAGACAGACTTCAGAAAAGCCTTGCCTGAACTGATGCCAAGTGAAGTGAGCAAAACCAGGAGAATGTTGCACACATTAACAGCAACATTGTGTGATGATCAACTATGATGGAAGAAGCTCCTAAGACTTGTAATGAAAGATGATATCCACATCCAGAAAAAAAAAAAACTATGCAGATCAAAGCATACTATTTTCATTTTTTAAAACTTGTTTTAGTTTTTTCCTGCTTATTTTTTCCTTTCATTCTAATTCTTCTTTCACAACTTGACTAATATAGAAATATGTTAAACGTGATTGGACATGTCTAAACTAAATCAGATCACTCACTGTCAAAAACTTACAAGCAACTTAGTCCAGTTATTGCTTTAGCTGAGGTTCTATACCAGAGAGATGTGATGCTCAGGGAAGGTCATGTCTTATTTATCTCTCCAAAGCTTCAAATGACTCCCCACTGGTCCAGTGAAGTTCACAGGTTAGGTCACTGTTCTTCAATTACCCAGCATAATGGGCTATTTCACAGCATTAGGACCTTTCTGATCCTACCAGTCAACCAAATAGCAATCATTTAGTAGGTCCAGAAGCCTTGTGCTAAGTACTGAGGAAGAGCCCAAAATACACAAGTACAGAATGATGTCCTTCCCTTAAAGGAGCTTATGCTCTAATGGGCAGAGGCAAAACTTAGATGTATAAGGCAATTAGTCAATAGCATAAGACTGACTAAAGGACTAAATTGTGTGGTACAGACAAGTTCAGAGACAGGCTAGATCAGGATGATTTGGACTGGGCTGGGAACTTTGTGGAATACTTGGAAATAGAGCAGGACCTGGGGGCAGAGGTGAAGGGGAAGAGAAAGTGCAATCCAGGCCATTGAGTAAGGAGAGAAAAGGCAGGAAGAAGTATCTCAGCTGTCAGAAAGGTGATGGACTTGAATGAGGATCTAGATAAAGGACAGTCAGAACCTAAGGCAAGATTCCACAACTTCTGCAATTCCTCCCCTGGGTCCTCAGCATGGCCAGCTTTCTTTGCCACTGATATTTTATTCTAGCACTTTTTATCACTTAGAATCTTTATCACTGATATAGAGAAAAGAGCACCAAGATTAGAGTGAACAAAACACAGGTTGGAAATTTGTTTCTTGACACTCTATGGTGGAGGAAGTCTCTACCCCTCTCTAGAACTCCATTTCCCCATTTATTCATAGAAGCTGACTAAGGGTCCTTTCCAGAGTTAGCATTTGATTCTAACAGTACCCCTGTAAAATAGAACATAGCCACCATTATATAGATGAGTAAATTGTGTCATTGGCCAATACTCATTACTTAATGGGTTAAATGAGATACCTGAGCTTATATAATTAATTTGTGAGGGAGCCAAGATTAAGACAAGCTCACTACCCTGTGTTAGCTCCACCTCTTCAGAGAATAATCAAACTTATGACACATTTGTCTAGCAACACCAAAGATGACAGATTTTGCAATGGGAGATTTTTTTGATATTTGTGGGACAGCCTAAACCCTTCTAGTCTGAGATGCTCCTCTTCATTTCCCACCAACCTTATTCAGCTACAGAGAAACTCTGCAGGAGGATTTAACCCTCAAAACCCAATGAAAAAAAAATGTTCTTCTGTGGCTAGCTCTAAGAAATCAGGTCTGGGCCTTTTCCAAGCTATTGTGGCTATTCCAGGACCTAACCTTATAAAAATTCAGAATCCTGACCTCAAAAATCACTGCTTCCCCTTGCCCCATCCCCCAATATACAAAGTAGCTTACTTACACCGAAAATAACTCTAAATAGGGGATATAATGAAAGAAAAAAAGTGGCAATACAAATCCTCTGGAGTTTCAGACTTCCAGAGCAATGATACATTGGAAGCGGTTGCCTTATGCAACTACTTCAATAAATTCAACAATCATGTATTTAGGGTCTGGTGAATAATGTATTAGTCCTCTGTGTGAAATAGAAAGTTTGGATAGGACATGGTCCCTGCCCTTTTGGTATCTAATAGGATGATGTGCCGGAGTATGCTGGAGCCCTCTCAAGGGTGAGGCTTGATTAACTTGTGAAATTTCAATTTGAGTATTCAGACCTTGGAATTCAGCAAGCTACAAATCTGGACATGATTTTTTGTTTTGTTTTGTTAATTGTCTAGAATTAAGAAAGTAATGGGGAAAGTGTTTAGGGAAATTAAACTTTAAATGTGTCATAAGAACATGTTCATTGTGGATGGCTGTTAAACATTTATCATGCCTCTGCTGTTAGTATATCACATATACTTATACCTCTAAGTACACATGTAGAGGCAAATTGTTTGCTATTGTACCTAAGGGAGGAGAAGGTCATTACTAACTGGGTAATCAGGAAGGCTTCCTGGAGAAGGCAGATTTGAATCCAACTCTAAAGGATGGTTAGAAATTCACCAAGACATAAATAGAATAAGGAGAGGTCAGGGAACAGGGGTAAAAAGAAGATGAATAAGACAGAGTCAGATTTTAGAAGGCCTAGAATGCTTGGCAAAGAAGTTTGAATTTTCCTTAGTAGGCAAGTCTGAAAGGTTTTGATAGAGGAATGATATGAACAGCAGAGCAAGTATGATATAGTGAAAAGAGGACTATACTTGGAAGTGTAAAGTCATATATTTGACTCTACCCTCAATCACTATTTATTAGCTAGGTTGTTAATGTAAATTATAATTTTATTATCTATAAAATAGGGATAATGATAGTCAATCAAGAACCATATCATAAAGATCAATACATGAAATGTACTTAAAATGCTTTGTAAATGTGCAGAAACAAAATAAGTCTAATGGTGGTGTGAAGGCTATCTGGGGAGTGGAGGAGAGCCAGGAATATCTACTAAGAGAGGATAGCAATGAACTAGTTAGAGAAAGAGGACACTGGAAATATACCAAGAAGTTTTGAAGACTGAAAGATTTGATAAAGGATTGAATGTGAAATGTGATGAATCAGGACGACCCAAAGACAAAGACAAAGACAAAGACAAGTCCAAGGTTTTAAACATTGAAGAATGAGGTGGTATTAATGACTGAAATAGGGAAGGCAAGCTTTGGGCAAAATTAATAAACACACAGTTTTGAACATGTTGAGTTTGAGGTGCTAGTGGGCCATATAGGCAGAGATATCCTCAAAACATCTAGAAGTAAGACAGATTTGGAAGTCATTTATACATATAGTTGATACCTTGGAAGTGAAGGAGTTTGTCAAAAACTCAGTTTTTATTAAGCAATTCTTAAGTCCCAGACATTATGCTAAACTCTGGGGAGTTCAGAAAAGGACAAAAACAGTCACTGCCTTCAACTCTAAGATAAGAGTCAACATATTAGTAAATAAGTGTGTACAAAATACATAGAATAGACAAAAAAAGTAACTTTAGAGGTGAAGGCACCAGCAGCTAAGGTGACTGAAAAAAAGCTTTCCTGTAGATGTTATTTGAATTCTTTTTTTAAAAAAAATTATTTTGTTAAATTTTGTGTTTCAAGTCATTTTCCTGTCTTCCTCCCAATCCCACTTAAGAGAAAGCCAACACTGAACTCACGTGCACACACACACACATCAATATTCATTAATGAAGTTGGTCTACAATTTTCTCTCTGTTTTTGCTTTTCCTGGTGATGGGTGTTCCAGTTTCCAGTTCGAATGTGTGACAAATTCATGAAAGTATCCTACCAACTCTCATCCAGGAGTATTTAAGGACAAAAAGGTTTATTTAAGTAATTACTGCAGTTAGGAAAAGCTCAAGGAGAGAGGAGATAAAGGAAGTAAAGGCAATAGAGATGGCGGCTCCCCTGAGGCAATGAACTTCAGGACAGTTAGATAGTGGGAGCAGCAGCAGCCACTGTACCTTCAGTCACCATAAGTAGTAAAAAAGGAGAGCAGTATAAGGAGGAGAGATTGGGAGCAGCTGCAAATGCTTACAAGTGAACTGGGATCAACAGTACCCTTCAGGGGCATAGCCCCAGGTTAGGTGGGGGAGCAGGGTATGGTGTGTATGTTGGGAAAAGGTGGGAAAAGAGTAAGGAAGGAAGTGGGGAAATGTGTTTGAGGCTCAGGGGATTTACATCTCAGAAGGGGTTGAAGTGATTCCCACCATATATCTCAGTACCAAATTTTTGTAGAAAAGTCCTCAGGGTGTGTTTGGGAAAGAAACTAAATATTGACTTTACAGGGGTTAAGGTGATTCTCACTATATATCTTCAATGGGTTTTGGAAAGAAACTAAAAAAACCCATCTAAAACATTTACATTTCAGGGGTTGAGGTGATTCCTACCATCCATATATCTCAGATGAGTTTGGGAAATTATATAGCTAGGGCCTTTATAGAATGGGACTATTTAACTAGATAACAATGATATGAATACAATAGATATGAAGAAAATAATTTTTGGTCTCTAATATTTCCTTTTTATCACCACCATATTTGTTTCATAAAAGAAGTTTGGTAGGACTGCTTCTTTGCCTATTATTCTGAATAATTCATTTAATGTTAGAATTGGTTGATTTTAAAATTTTGGGAAAGAATTCACCTGTAAATCCATCTACTACTAATGCTTTCTTCTTAGGAAGCTCATTTATAGACTATTCAATTTCTTTTTGGAAAATAAGTCTATTTGGATATTTTATTTCCTTTTCTGTTAATCTGGGCAATTTACATTTTGGTAAATATTCTTCTACTTCACTTAAATTGTTATATTTAGTGGCTTGTAATTGGGAACAATAATTCCTGTTAATTGCTTTAATTTCATCTTCATTAGTAATATATTATCCTTTTCATTTCTATACTCGTGATTTGGTTTTCTTCTCTTTTTCAAAAATCATATTAACCAATGGTCTATTTACTGTTCTTTTAGTAAAACCAATTCCTAGTTTTATTTGGGGGTTTTTTGGTTTGTTTTTTTCTTCAGAAATACAATTTTTAGTTTTATTTGTTTATTTAATGATTTTCTTACATTCAATTTGCTTAATTCTCACCTCTAATTTCCAGCTTTCCAATCTGGTGCTTACTGGAGTTTTTAATTTGTCCATTTTTTTAGTTTTTTTTAATTAAGCATATTCAATTAATTAATCTTTTTCTATTTTATTGGTGTAAGCATTTAGGGATATAAATTTTCCTCTAAGTAATGCTTTTGCCAAGTTCTATAAGTTTTAATGTGTTGTCTTATTATCATTCTCCTCAATAATATTAAGTATTGTTTCTATGACTAACTCATTCTATGAGATTAGTTTAGTTCTCAATTAATTTTTAATCTGCTTTTCCATGATTCCTTATTAAAAGTAATTTTTATTGCATTATGAACTGAAAAGGATGTAATTAATATCTCTGATTTTCTGCATTTAACTATAAAGTTTTTATGGCCTAATTTATGGTCAATTTTCATAAAGATACCATGTGCTAATAATAAAATGGAATCTTCCTTTATATTCCCATTCATTTTCCTCCAGATCTCTGTCATATTTAGCTTATCTTAAATCTATTCATCAACTTGGCCTTTTTTTTTTTTTTGGTTAGCTATTCTAGTTCTGAGAGAGGAAGGTTGAAATCCACCGACATCATTTTGTTTATCTATTTCCATCTGTAATTTTCTTTTCCTTTAAAAATTTGTATTCTATATTATTTGATGCATACATATTTTTGGTATTGATATTACTTCATTATCCATGGTACCTTTTAACATAATGTAGTTTACTTATTTATCTCTTTTAATTAAATCTATTTTAGGTTTAACTTTGTCTGAGATCATGATTGCTGTCCCTACTTTTTTTAAAATAACAGCTGAAGCACAATAAATTCTGTTCTAGTCCCTTTATTTCTATGTTTTGTGTGTGTGTGTGTGTGTGTGTGTGTGTGTGTGTGTGTGTGATCTTTAAATGTTTCTTATAAACAACATTGTAGGGTTCTAGTTTTTTGATCCAATCTTCTATTTCCATTTTATGGGTATTTATATTAATGATTTGATTTTCTTTATTCTTTTTCATTTCTAAATGTCCTCCCCTCCAAGATAGAGTTCATCATTCATCCATTTGCCAGTTCATGAGTTCCACATTGTTCTACCACCCTCCCTTTCCGCCTCCGCATGGCAGAGATCAATCTGGTAAAGACTGTACATGCTGTGTTTAACATATTTCCATATTAGTCATGTTGTAAATGATGAATTGAAACTAAAGGGGAGAAAACCATGAGAAAGAAAAAAATAATAAAAGAAATTTTTAAAAAGTGAACATGGCATGCCTTACTCTGTATTCAGATGCCATAGTTTTTTTGTTTGTTTTCATTTCTGGATATGAATGTCATTTTCCATAATTGGTCCCTCATTGAATTGTTGAGAGCTTTGTCCATGATAGTTGATCTATCTCACACCATTGCAGTTAAATATACAATGTTTTCTTGGGTTGAGTCACATCACTCAACATCAGTTCATGCAAGAATTTCCACCCTTTTCTAAAGTTCAGCCACTCATGATTTCTTATTACTTTATTTATTTATTTATTTGTTTGTTTTTCCAACTACATGTAATGTTAGTTTTTAAGAATCATTTTTTTTGCAAGGTTTGAACTTCATAATTTTCCCCTTGCTCCCTTCCCCCTGACAGAAAGAAATCTTATATAGGCTCTACATGTATATAAATTATAAATACATATTAATCATGTTGTAAAAAAAGAATCAAAATAGGGGGTAAACATTAGAGAGAAAAAAACATAATGCATAAGATAACTTTTAAAAATTGGAGATACTAAGCTTTGGGTCTGCATTTAAGTTCCATTGTTTCTTTCCTGGGTATGTATAGTATTTTCCAACACAAGTCTTTTTGAATTGTCTTTGATTATTGTACTGCTGAAATAAACAAGCCCATCATAGTTGATCATCACCCAATATTACTATTAGTGTTTATAATGATCTTCTGGTTCTGCTCACTTCACTCAGCATCAGTTCATTGCAGACTTAAAGTCTCTTCCCTCATGATTTCTTATAGAACAATAATGTTCCATCACATTCATATACCATAATTTGTTCAGCCATTCCGCAATTGATATACATCCCCTCAATTTCTTTATGTCTGAATCCTGTTCCCATTTTGACCTTATTTTTTAATAGGGTGTTGAGAGGTTGGTCTATGCCTAGTTTTTATCATACTATTTCCAGTTTTCCCAGCAGTTTTTGTCAAATAATGAACTCTTATCTCAGAAGATGAGTCTTTGGGTTTATCAAACAGTACATTACTGTTTCTTTGTACTTAATCTATGCCACTGATCCACTTTACTAGTTCTGAGCCAGTACCAGACAGTTTTGATGACTAATGCTTTATAATAGAGTTTTAGATTTGGTATAGCTGGACAACCTTGCTTTGCATTGTTTTTCACGAATTCCTCTTGATATTTTGTTACTCCAGATGAATTTTGTTATATTTTTTCTAGCTCTGTAAAAATATTTTTGGTAGTTTGATTTAGTAATTTAATGTAGGTAGAAGTATCATTTTTATTATATTAGCTTGATCTAACCATGAGCAATTGATATTTTCTAATTGTTTAGATTTGTGTGAAAAGTGTTATGTAATTGTGTTCATCTAAATTTGTTTTAGCAGGTAGATTCCCAAGTATTTTATATTGTATACAGTTAACTTTAAATGGAATTTCTCTTTCTATCCATTGCTGTTGGGTTTTCTTGGTCATTGATAAAAATACTTATGATTTATGTGGATTTATTTTATATCCTGTTACTTTATTAAAATTGGTCATTGTTTCAAATATTTTTAGTTGATTTCCTAGGATTCTCCAAGTATACCATCATATCATCTGCAAAAAAAGAAAGTTTTTTCTCATTATCTATTCTATTTCCTTCAATTTATTTTTTGTTTCTTATTGCTAAAGCTAACATGTCTAATAAAATATTGAGTAATAGTGATGATAATGGGCATCCTTGTTTCACCATTGATCTCTTATTGGAAATGCTTTTAGTTGATGTCCATTACATATAATTCTTGCTGACAGTTTTAGATAGATACTACTTATAATTTTTTTTTAAGTTTTTGCAAGGCAATAGGGTTAAGTGATTTGCCCAAGGCCACACAGCTAGGGAATTATTAAGTGTCTGAGACCAGATTTGAACCCAGGTACTCCTGACTCCAGGGCCAGTGCTCTATCCACTGTGCCACCTAGCCTCCCCCTTTACTTCTCATTTTAAAGAAAACTCCATTTATTCCTGTATACCCTAATGTTTTTTCATTGGAATGGGTGCTGTATTTTGTCAAAGGCTTATATGAGATAACCATATGATTTCTGTTAGTTTTGTTATTGATGTGGTCAATTAGGCTGATTGTTTTTCTAATATTAAACTATCCTTGCATACCTGGTATAAACCCCACCTGATCATGGTATATTATCATAGTAATAACTTGTTGCAAAATCTGTGCATCAATATTCATTAGGGAGATTGATCTATAATTTTCTTTGTCTGTTTTGGCTCTTCTTGGTTTAGGTATCAGCACCATGTTGTGTCATAAAGGAAATTTGACAGAACTATTTCTTCACCTATTTTTTCAAATATTTTACATAGAATTGGAATTAATTGTTCTTTAAATGTTTAAATGAACTTGTAAATCCATCTAGCCCTGGAAATTTTTTCCTAGGGAGTTTATTGATGGCTATTTCAATTTCTTTTTCAGAAATGGGGTTATTTATATATTGTATTTCCTCTTCTATTAATCTGGGTAGGTCATGTTTTTGTAAATATTCATCTATTTCAGTTTTGTTTTCAAATTTGTTGGCATATGGTTAGGCAAAATAGCTTTGAATTACTTTAATTTCCTCCTTACTGTTGGTGAGTTTATCCTTTTCATTTTTGATACTGATAATTTGGTTTTTTCCTTCTTTTTTAAAATCAGATTAACCAATCTTTTTAAATTTTTTAATAAAACTTAGTTTTATTTATTATTTCAATAGTTTTCTTGCTTTTATTTTTATTAGTTTCTCCTTTGATTTTTCTAATTTAATATTTAATTGGGGATTTTAATTTGTTCTTTTTCCTAGCTTTCTTCATTGTATGCCCATTCATTGATCTAGTCTTTCTCTAATTTATTCATGTAATCATTTAGAAATATAAAATCTCCCCTAATAACTGCTTTGGTTCCATCCCACAAGTTTTGGTATAATGTTTCATTATTGTCATTGACTTGGATGAAATTGTTGATTATTTCTATGAGTAGTAGTTTAATCCATTCATTTTGTAACCTTAGATTACTTAATTTCCAATTAATTTTTAGTTATCTTTCCATGGCCCTTTATTACATGTGATTTTTATTGCATCTTGATCTGAAAAGGATGCGTCTAATATCTCTGCTTTTCTGTATTTGATTGTGAGGTTGTTATGTCCTAATACATGGTCAATTTTTTTTTAGATTTTTCAAGACATTGGGGTTAAGTGGCTTGCCCAAGGCCACACAGCTAGGTAATTATTACGTGTCTTGAGGTTAGATTTGAACCCAGGTACTCCTGACTCCAAGACTGGTGCTCTATCCAATGTGCCACCTAGCCGCTCCATACGTGATCAATTTTTGTGTAGGTGTCATGTACCACAGAGAAAAAGATATATTTCTCTCTTTCTCCATTCAATTTTCTCCAGAGATATATCATATCTAACTTTTCTAAAATTCTTAGTCACCTTCTTAACTTCCTTCTAATTTATTTTGTGGTTAGATTTATCTAATTCTGAGAGAAGGAAGTTGAGGTCTTCTCTGGTATAGTGTGTTGTTTCTGTCTCCCTGTAACTTATTTGACCTCTCCTCTAAGAATCTGGATGTTATACTACTTGGGGCATATAAGTTTAATATTGATATTACCTCACTGTCTGTGGTACCTTTTAGGAAGATGTAGCTTCAGGGCAGTTAGGTGGTGTGGTGGATAGACCACTGCCCTGGAGTTAGAAGAACCTGAATTCAAATTCAGGCTCAGACACTTAATAATTACCTAGCTGTGTGACCTTGGGCAAGTCACTTAACCCCAATGCCTTGCAAAAACAAACCAAAAAGATTTAGTTTCCTTCCTTATCCCTTTTAATGAGCTCTATTTTTTGCTTTTGCTTTGTCTAAGATGAGGATTGCTTCCCCTGCCCTTTTTTTTCTTCATTTGAAGTATGATACATTCTGCCCCAACGTTTTACTTTTACCCTATGTATTTCATTTATGTTTCTTGTAAACAATATAGTGTAGGATTCTTTTTTTTAATCCACTTTACTATTTTTAATCCACTCTACTATTCACTTCCATTTTATGGGAGAGTTCATCCTATTTACATTTATGATTACTAACTCTGTATTTCCCCCCATCCTATCTTCCTTCTCTTTGTACTTTTCTCTTTCCTTTACCTTTAATCCTCCTTGCCAGTGTTTAGCTTCTGCTTGTTGTCTCTCAATCTACTTTCCCTTTCTTTTTCTCAGCCCTTTCTTTCCCTTTATTTCCCCACTTCCCCATCTACTTCCCTATAGGATAGAATAAATTAGTGCTCACAACCACTCTTCTTTCTCTCTACTACTATATATTACATTATTTTCATGTCTTAATTGCTTTATACCTGTCTTGTCACCCTCAACATCTGACATGGTACACTCCTTTTATCTGTACTGAAAGGAGTTAAAGTATCATGTAAAGAAAAATCACGGGGCGGCTAGGTGGCGCAGTGAATAAAGCACCAGCCCTGGAGTCAGGAGTACCTGGGTTCAAATCTGGTGTCAGACACTTAATAACTATCTAGCTGTGTGGCCTTGGGCAAGCCACTTAACCCCATTTGCCTTGCAAAAACCTAAAAAAAAAATCACTTCACTTCATCCATTTATATCCACAGCCTCTAAGTACATTCCCTCTAACTGTACCAATAGAAATATGACCCAAATGTACTAAAGTATCTGCTAAAGCATCATCACTTTCAAGATCAATCTATACCCACACCTTCTGCTTCTTCTTCATATCCTAAGAGAAAAACAATTCTCAAGAGTAACAAGTATTCTCTTCCTGTGTAGGGATATGCACAGTTAAATTATTAACTAATATTTTTCCTCCTTTTTTCATTTACATTTTTGTGTATCTCTTGAGTCCTGTATTTAAAGATCTTTTAATTAGGTAAGCTTGAAAGTCCTCCGTTCCATTGAAAATCTGTCTTTTCTAATGTAATCCATTCCAGAGACAGAGCTGATATTAATCTGAAAATAGACTGAAGTATAATTTTTTTCTCTCATTTTATTTTTCTTGTAGTCTCTATCTTTTGGGGCAGGGTTTGTTTTCACTTTTACAAGACTATTTTAGTAATGTGTAAATTAGTTAATTAAGAAATATTTCACTATGAAAAGAAAAAGAAAATCCATCTTTTCCTCTGAAAATATATGCTGAATTTTGCTGGGCGGTTGATTTTTGGTTGTAATCCAAGCTCTCTTGTCTTCCAGTATATCATATTCCATGCCCTCTGATCCTTTAATGTTGAAGCTGATATGTCCTACATAATCCTAGCTGTTGCTCCCCAGTATTTAAATTGCTCTTCTATTTTTTGGCTGCTTGCAGAATTTTCTCCTTTTGCTGAGAATTCTGAGATTAGGCTACAATATTCCTTGGAGTTTTTATTCTGAGATCTCTTTCTGAGAGAGAGCAACAGATTCTTTCAAGAACTATTTTATTTTCTTGTTCTAGGATATTAAGGCAATTTTCCATGATAATTTCCTGCAAAATATTGTCTAGGCTCTTTTTCTGATCATGAATTTCAGGTAGACCAATTATTTGTAAATTATCTTTTCTGTATCTATTATCTAGGTCAGTCATTTTTCCTAAGAGGTTCTTTATATTTTCTTCTATTTTTTCAGTCTTTTGGTTTGGTTTGATGAAATTTTGGTGTATTGTGGAGACATTAATTTCCATTTGTCCAATTCTAGTTTTTAGGGTTTTATTTTTCTCAGTTAGTTTTTGTGTTTCCTTTTCTAGTTGGTTAGTTTTTTTTTTTTTATCATTTTTACTTTTAAAGTTGTTTTCTTTTTCCATTTGGTCAATTTTACTTTTAAAGGTATTGTTTTCTTCAGACAGTTTTTCATAATTTTCCTGTATAGTTCTTATTTCTTTTCTCCATTTTTCTTTTTTCTAAAATCCTTTTTGAGCTTTTCCAAGAGATCTTTTTGAATTCGAGACCAACTCATCAGTCCCTTTGAGGTTCCACATGTAGACATTTTGCCACTGCTTTCCTCTTCTGGAATGGTACTTTTATCATCCTAATCAAAATAGTAACTATTTATGGTTAGTGATCTTTTTTGGTTTTTTGCTCATTTTGATAATTGAGCTCACAGGGGGTGCAGTTCCAAGGTTTTTGTGCTGGGGCCCGGGGTCTGTTCCCTGGCTTACCTATGGCATTGCCTATGGTGTTTGGTATCTCATGTGTTGTTTCCTTCATTAGGGTTGTCCAACTTAGTCTGGCCTATTTCATTTACATTCCTAGGTTCAAACTTTACCTTCCAAGCTGGTTGGGACCATAGCTGTGGGTCTACTTTACCCTTGGCTTGCTGGGCCAGGACCTGAGCTGTGCTGAGGATAAGAGCCTCCTACTGGCTTCCCAGCTCTCCTGCCAATTCTGGGCTATATTCCCCTTTTGCCCCAGACTGGCCTTTTCTGATGTTCCTTCATGATATCTTGAGTGAAAAATTTGTTTCTCTCTGGGGGTTTTTTTTATGGTTCTGTCACTTTAGGATCTGTTTAGAGACTTCATTAAAAGTTGTTTCAGGAAGAGTAACAGGAGCTTCCTAGCTTCATGCCATCACCTTGGTTCCACCTGGGAAATCTCCTTTCTTCTTTCTATTCATCTCATTCACATTCAAAGTTATAGTTACTAATTGTATATTTCCCCTACATAATATTTTTTCTCACTATCTATCCTTCTCTCTCTCCTCTCCCTCCTCAAGTATCTAATTTACTTTTGATTGCTGCCTCCCTAATCTACAGAGACTTTTAAAAGTCCCTCTCTTATGTTATACCCTTACCCTTCTATTTCCATAAAGTTAAGAAAATTTTTATGTCCTTTGAGATGTATGTCATTCCTTCTTTAATCTGGTTCTTATGTTAATAAAGTTCCTTTACTGCCTGCCCTCCATCCTATCCTCCCCTCCACTATAACAATTTTTCCTTTCATGCCTCTTTTGTATGACATATTTGCTCCATTTTAGGATCATCCTATCATAATCAACTCAAATTCAAGTCTTCTGTCTATATAGACTCTTTCAATTATCCTAGTAATGATAACATTCCTAAGAGTTACAAATATTATTTTGCCATATAAGAAGTAAGCAGTTTAACCTTATTAAAACCCTTATAATTAGTTTTTCAGTTTTTCATGATTACCTTTTTATGTTGCTCCTAATTCTTATAAGTTAATTTTCTGTTCAGTGCTGGTTTTTCCCTTAAGAATACCTGAAAGAGCTTTAGTTCATTAAATAGACATTTTTTCCCCTTTCAGGACTTTATTTGGCTTTTCCGGGTAAGTTATTCTTGGTTGCAAACCCAGCTCCTTTGCTCTTTGGAATTTTCATATTCTTTGGTCTTTTAATGTAGAAACTGCTGAATCTTATATAATCCTGACTATAACTCTACATATTTATATCATTTCTTTCTTGTTACTTCTGGTATTTTCTTCTTGACTTGGGAGCTTTGAAACTTAGTTATAAGTTCCTGTGAGTTTTCATTTTGGCAGATGGTGGGGAGGGGGACTCTTTCAGATGATGATGGGTAAGTTTTTTTCCAATTTCTATTTTACCATCTAGTTCTAAAACTTCAGAGACATTTTCCTTAATAATTTCTGAAGCAGAGTGTCTATACTCTTATAAATCATAAATTTCAAGTGGTTCAACAATTTTTACATTCTCTCTCTCAAATTTGTTTTCTGAATCAGTTGTTTTTCTCAAGAGATGTTTCACATTTTCTATTTATTCATTCTTTTGATTTTTGTTTTATTATTTCTTGGTGTCTTATGAAGTCATTAGCTTCTCCTTGTCAATTCTTTTTTTTTTAGGTTTTTGCAAGGGAAATGGGGTTAAGTGGCTTGCCCAAGGCCACATAGCTAGGTAATTATTAAGTGTCTGAGACTGGATTTGAACCCAGGTACTCCTGACTCCAGGGCCACTGCTTTATCCACTGCACAACCTAGTCACCCCTCCTTGTCCAATTCTAATTTTTAAGGAGTTATTTTCTTTCATAAGTTTTTTGGATCTTTTTCTTTTCTTTAAAAAAATTTTAATGTTATTTCATTTTATTTTTCAATTACATGCAAAGATAGTTTTCAACATTCATCTTTTTGTAACCTTTTGAATTCCACATTTTTCTACCTTCTTCACTTCCCTTCCCCCTCCCCATGACAGTGAGTAATCTGATATAGGTTATAAATGTTTAACATATTTCCATATTAGTCATGTTGTAAAAGAAGAAGGATTTCTTGGGGCAATGGATAAGCTCCAGCCCTGGAGTCAGGAGGACCTGAGTTCAAATCTGACCCCAGACACTTAATAATATCTAGCTGGGCAGATATTATTAGGCAGATCACTTAACCCCATTGCCTTGCAAAAAAAAAAAAAAAAGATGGATTTCTTTTTCTAACTGGTTGACTTTCTTTTGATAATTTTCTTGAGTTTTCTTACATTATTCTTATTTTTCTTCCCAATTTTTCCTCAACCTCTCTTATGTGATTTTTTAAAGTCTTTTTTTAAGTTCTTCTAAGAACTCTTTAAGGGCTTTTCTTTCAAACTTTACAAATAATTGTTTTGATTTCCTTGTCTTCTTTTGAGTTTCAACCCTAATTTTTTTCTATTGCCATAGAAGCTATTTATTGTCAAGTTTCTCTGCTTTTTGCTCTTTTTAAAAAAAAAAATTAATGGCCTCTTTCTTGGCTGTTAACTTAGTGTTAGAGTGGGTTTCTGCTCCTGGGATGTGAGGAATAATGTCTCAGGCTTCATATTTTTTTCTACTATTGTTTTCTCAGATCTTTCTCCAGGTCTTTGACTTTTTGATTCTTCCAATGTTCTATGATCCAAGGCCAGGTGTTTACTGATCCTCTAGCTCAAACCTGAGTCTATGAGGTACTCTTCTCTGCCCCTGAGCCTCAACCAGGGTCCCCAGTATGACTATTGATTCTTTTCCCCTGTGGTCCCTCAGGCAGCTACATGTGTCAACTCACCCCTCTACCTAAAATGGAAACCTAAGACTGATTTCCTGCCAGTGATCACAATGAACAGGAGCCCCTAGTCTTCCTGAGCACATAGGTTGAGATTGCGTCTTATTGGACACATTGCTGTTTGTGACTCTGTAGCATCTGCCCAATGGTTTCTGCACTTTGCTAGGTCCGACTACAACCCCAGGCAGCCAGATCTTCCTAATGTCTTCATCTTCCCAAGTTATCTTAGATTACTGCTAGATGATTGCTCTTTACATTTAATTATTTACCCCAACATTTAATAATAATTATTATTATTTTAGAGAACCAGGTAATTTCCTGTCTTATACATCTTCCCACAATTCTTTCTGAATTGAATCTTACTGAAAGCTAAGGTTTCTAGGAGGTGAAGGAGGGGAGAGGAGTATATTAGAGATAAACAGTGACCAATGCAAAAGCATCAAGGTAGAGGAAAAAGTGTGGGATGTGAGGAATAGCAAGTAGGACAGGATAACTAGATATTTGGAGGAGATTAAAGTCTAGGAATAATAGAAAATTAGAAAGGGACCAGGTTATAATTAATAATAATAATAATAATATATTGAATAAATTATTGTTTCTATCATAGCATATTATTTTATTGTCATATAATATGATACTGTATAAATTACATAATATATTATATCAATAATGATAGTTTACAATGTATATCTATTGATATAGACCTATATATCTATAGAAAGATAGATAGACAGATAGATGGATGGATGCAGTGTTTACTATGGGCTAGGCACTAGCATTTTACAGTTATCTTATTTGAGCCTTACAATGACCTTGTAAAATAGGTGCCATTATTATTTCCAATATACAGATGAGGAAACTCAGGCAGACAGAGGTTAAGTGACTTACCCAGCATCAAATAGCTGCCATGTATATGAGGTCAAATTTGAACTCAGATCTTCCTGAATCTTGATCCAATGATTTATCCACTAAGTACTAGACTCCAAGCTAAGCACTGGGAATACCAATACAAACAGAAAGACCAGTCTTGGTCCTCAAGGAGTATATGTTTTAATGATGGAAGACAGCATGGAATAAAAGCTATAGATAGAAAATTTAGTTTTAGCAAGGATTAATCTTTAATCTAAGAAAAAAAGGGAGGAGAAAATGGGTCATGATGATAAGTTTTGAGGAAGTAGTAGAAGGAAGTTGGGGGGGGGGGGTCATATAAAATGTTCTTAGTCTTCCAATAAAGTAAGCAGTCCTTTTGTTCCAAGTGTCTGAGCTGGAGAGTTATTATTCCAAACATTTTCTTTCTCCCTTCTCTCCCTTGGTGATCTCACTGATCAAGGAAGGGTTCAGTTATAATCTCCACACCAATGACTTCCAAATCTTTATGTCCAATCCTCATCTCTCTCAGGTCTGCCATCACCAAGAGCATGCAGAATGAAATCTAGACTTCACAGATCCAAGAGGGAACTTGTCCTATTTTTCCAAACAAACACCCACTTTGTATTTCTCTGGAGCACACTACTTCTCTTCCAATCACTCAGTTCTGCAACAGAGGAGTCTTCCTTGAATTTCTTTTCCAAATTTTATCAATTCTACCTTCATCACAACATCTCTTGCATCCATCCCCTCCTTTTTTTTTTTTAGGGTTGTTTTTTTTGCAAGGCAAATGGGGTTAAGTGGCTTGCACAAGGCCACAGAGCTAGGTAATTATTAAGTGTCTGAGACTGGATTTGAACCCAGGTGCTCCTGACTCCAGGGCCAGTGCTTTATCCACTATGCTACCTAGCCACCCCCATCCCCTTCTTTTCACCCACAAGACCTAGTTTAGCCCCTGGACTATTAAAGCAATCCCCAATAGGTCTCCCTGCCTGAAGTTTCTCTCTTTTTCAATCTGTTCAGCACACAGCTATGAAATAAGAATATATCTAATTCATTTGTCTGAACTATGTTCTTCACCAGCCCCAAAAATCTCTCTTGTGCTTCTAGAATAAAGTACAAACTCATTTGTTTCACAGGTAAAGCTTTTCACAGCCTGGTTCTAACCGATCTTTCTAGATTTCAAAGTCAGATCTTCTGAGTCCTAATCATGTTCTCCATTCCAGAGCCATAATTAGGATGACTCCCAGGGGCTTTGACTCAGGGACCTTTCCTAGGACTGGATTCCTTCCCCCATCAACCTTACCCTCTTGACTACTTCCCTTGCCCTCAATCTTACTCAAGGCTTTACACTACCTCTTATAGACTAGAAAAAATAAAAAGGCATTAAAGGAGAGAGTTTTTAGTAGTAGAATATTAGACAATAGGAGAGGTATTTTGAGCATGCTATTCCTCCTAGATACCCCTCAATCACATCATATGTTGCAGCTATGACAGTGTAATTTATTGCCACAAATTACAACCTTAAAAAACACTTTAAACTAAATATAGTCTTTAGAAGTGGAAACAACTTTAAAGCTCAAAGGGTCATAGTGTAGAGCTGAAAAAGCCCAGAGAGATGACACATATGTGCCAAAGACACATAGCTTTAGTAATAAAAGTGGCAGAGATTTGAACCTGAATTGTCTAACTCCAATTCAGACTCTAGGCCTCAAATCACAACAAATTCAAGAAGTTCCTGACCCCAGGAACAGTTTTCTCCTATTATACTTAGCCTGTGACTATGACCCATGATGGCCACACCTTCAGCACCTTCTTAGATACCAGGTGAATGATTCATCTTGGTGAGGGGGATGGCAGGGGGAAGTAGGAGAAAGGAATGGAGGAAGCAAAGGGACTTACCCTTACCCCATGTAAAGGAATCAGAAATGTGTAAAGGTCATATTCATGAACATCAGAAATTTCCTACCTGCTTCTATTTCATAGAATCCTCTCTCAGGAAATCTTTCCATTGAGTTCCACATGCCCCCCCCCCCCCACTGAAACTAGACTGTGTATACAACCCTATCTTCCCTTCAGAACTAAATGTCTCATAGGAAACTGAGGGGCTGATACAGAGACCAAATATGAGTATTTTTTAATTTAATTTTTTTCAGTTAATGAAAATGTTTTATCTCCCTACTACTTACTTCTCCTTCCCTCATCTTCACTGAAAAAGAATGAAAACCAAAACTTATCTAACAAATGTGCATAGTCAAACTATCCAAATTTGTTGATTGACCATGATCAAAAAATGTATGTCTTCTGCATCCTGAGTCCAGAAATGGATAAGTTTCATCATTGATCCTCTGGTATTTTGGTTGACGACTTCATTGTCAAAGTTCTTTAAAGTTTTTATGCAAGGGATAACACTATTACCTCCCCCCAACCAAAAAAAGAGCATAATTTTCACAGTGTAGCTAGGTGACACAGTGGATAGAGTGATAGATTTGGAATCAGGAAGACTTATTTTCATGAGTTCAAATCTAGCCTCAGACATTTAATATCTATGTGACCTTGGGCAAGTCACTTAAACTTGTTTGTTTCCTAATCTCTAAAATGAACTGGATAAAAAAATGGTAAACCACTCTGGTATCTCTGACAAGAAAGAGCCTAGCTAGGTGGTACACTGGAGTCAGGAGGATAGAAGTTCAAATACAGCCTCAGACACTTGAGTCATTCTAGCTGTGTGACCTTGGGCAAATTACTTCATCCTGTTTGCCTCACATCCAGGACCATCTCCAGTCGTCCTGATATATATCCAGTCACTGAACCCAGATGGCTCTGGAGGATAAAATGAGGCTGGTGATTTAGCACAGCCCCCCTCACTCAAATCCAACTCATGTGCTGGTCATGGCTTCACTTCCCCTGATGTCATGGTCTTCTTTGAGAACGAAGGACAATTGTCATCATCATCATCATTATTTGCCAAGAAACTCCAAATGGGGTTATGAAGAGTCAGACACGACTGAAAGGACTCAACCACAATAATCTTCACAACTGACCAATTCCTTCCTTGGGGGAGAGGGAGTTTGCTCCACCCAATAAATAACCCTGGCAGGAATGTTGTTTTGAAAGATTAACTTCATCACAGTCACTACATCCTCCCATAAGTCATCCCTTAGCACCTCCATCTGAGTCAGACTGGTGGGTTGGAGGAAGTCATAGGACTGGCCTGGTATAGCATTTGTGATGTGTTTGTAGGCTAGAGATCTGAATCCTAGGACAGGAGAGATGACTCAGATGAGTTAGGAGACAGATCTATAGCCACTGCTAGAGTATTCTTCCAGTCTCTCTTAATATTCTCTGAAAATAACATCCTAGGTAGACGTGGACTATGCACTGGGTCTTCACCCAGGAAAGGGAATTGTCTTGCGTCCAGGGCTATCTCCAGTCATCTTGATTCATATCTGGCCATTGGACCCAGATGACTCTGGAAGAGAAAGGGAGGCTGGTGACTTAGCACAGCACTCCCTCACTCAAATTCAGTTCACTTGCTTGTCATGATATCACCTCCCTAATCTCATGGTCTTTGAGAATGAAGAACACACATCAGTATCATCATCATATGATATGGTTCTGAATTCATCTTCTCTTTCCACATGCCCAGAATTAAATAAGATATTCCAAAGATATTCTGACCAATGAAAAATAAAAGGGAATTACTAATGTGAATTCCATTTCCTCTCTGACCCCAACATTTTACAGATAAAGAAATGAGTGTACTGATGTATCTGAAGTTAGACAGTGGGTTGCAGAAATGTGATAAGAACAAAGAAGAGTTATTAGGCAAATGTTATATTTAATAAGTGGCATCCACATCTGCGATTACCATGTCTTTCATTTCCTGGTCCAAAATTCTCCTCCTTAGGCACCCTATATGCATCACCTCCCCAATTAGAAAGTAAACTCTTAAGTCTGAACCTCCCTAGACTATTGTATTTACATCTCCCTGTAGAGAACACCAGCATCCTACCAGTCCCTCTGAAACCCCTAGACTCACTGTCTCTCACTTCACCCCCCAAAGTCAATATGTTGCCAGGACCTGCTAATTTTACTTTTGCATGGTGAACCTTCTGAATTCTCTAATGACAAAGATGGACTGTTAGTCCATCCATTGGTATTTCTTGTCTGCCATTTGCCAGTCAGTGTAAGCACTGGAGATACAGAGAGAGAGAGAGAGAGAGAGAGAGAGAAAGAAGATAGTGCCTTGACTCAAGGAGTTCACAATCAAATGGGGGAGACAACAGTCAGAAAACTATGTACAAATAAGCCATAAATAAGCCATATATATATATATATATATATATATATATATATATATATATGATAACTAAGAAATAATCCACAGAAGGAATACACTCCATCATCAGAATGCTTATTCTTCATTCTCAAAGAGGACCATGACTTCAGGGAGGTGATGCCATAACATGCTAGTGAGTTGTATTTGAGTGAAGGGGTGCTGTGCAAAATCACCAACCTCACTTTCTTCTCTGGAGTCATTGGTCCAACGACCAGATATGAATCAGGATAACTGGAGATGGCCCTGGATACAATGAGAGACCTTAGTCTTTTAAAGCTAGGTCTTTTCCAGGTCACAGTTTGACTGAGGCAGCAAGCATTCAGGCAGGTTAGGGAAAGAGAGATGAAGAGGCCAAGGATGATCATTTCTCCCCCCAAAAAAAGGTAAGCAGGGAGGGGAAGATCCTCAGGGATTCTCAGGGAACAAGAAGAGCCTCTTTTGCATAGTCAAAAAAAAATTGATCTGGGAGGGGAAGACCCTCTGGGTTTCTAAACAGAAACAATTGCTATTTACTTTCACACTGAACTAATCAGGGCCTGGGGGATTGGGGGAAAATTTCTTCCAGAAAGCAAAATTTTAGCTGGGACTTGAAAGAAGCTAAGGAAACCAGTAAGAGAGGAGCTTGGGAAGGAGAGCATTCAATGTTTGGAGGACAGCAGTGAAAGAAAGTGTCTGGAACTGAGAGATAGAGCATTTTATTAATTGATTTGCCCAGAGGCCAGTGTCCTGAAAAGAAGAGAACAGGATGCAAGGGGAAGGAGCTAGGGGTGAGACTAGTTGATGCATTACAAAGAAAGGATTTTATATTTGATCCTGGAGATTGTAGAATTTGTCCAGTAGGGAGGAGGCAGGGTTGGATCTCAATTTTAGGAAAATTACTTTGGCATTCTTTGAATAAAGGATGAATTGGAGTGGAGCCAGACTTGTGGAAGGCAGACTAAAACACAGGCTATTACATTAGACTAAAGGTGGAGATGAGGGTCTGCACCAGGGTGGTGGCATCATCAGAAGAGAAGAAAATATATTCAATTGATCTATGAAAGTTAATGGGTTTCCAATCACTGGAAGTATTCTAGTTGAGTTAGACTTGTTGAGTGTGTTATGGAAAGGATTCCTACATCAGACAAGGGTTCCCTCTGAAGTTCCTTCTAATTCTTGAATTTTATTCATCCCTATGTAAGAAAAATAGTGATGTATGATGGATAGATTTAGAGTCAGGGGAGAGCTCTGAACATATCTAATGTAGTCTCTAGGCACCTCAGGCTACTCCCTAGGACTTATCTATAAAGTCTCAGATGAAATTTGGGGTAGTAGGAGTTTGCATACTACAAGTTCTCTACACTAAGGAAATAATAGCCTCTTATCTTCCTTCTGGTCTGTAAGATCCCTCTCAATTCTATGATCTTATGACATTCTGAGAATGAGAGAAATAGTTGCTTTGAGCAAAGCCCTGGAAGAAATTAGAGTAGGGGAACCCCTAGAAAAGAATAAAGTCATCAGATTTCTGAAGATTTCATTCCATCTTAACCACCTACATTCATGACCCAGAGGCCTACTCTTGGCCTTGTGAGTAAGCTTAGTGCATCCATGCTTATCTGACCTTGGCCTTGATATTTTGCTGTTTTTCTCTTACAGAATCTTCCCTTCTCTATTTATGATTCAATGACTAAGGAATTTTTCAGTGAGTGGCTACAGCAAGAACAGACTGAGGTGGGAAGAAGGACATTGCAATAGGAGTTAGATTCCTTGAGGATGACAAAGAAGAATGAGACAGGTTTCTTCCCCACCCTGCCCCTCAGCTTCAAGAAACTCTGTGTTTCCCTAGGGAGATAGAACCAACACCCTCAGAATAGCTAGAGAGAAATCTAAAAGTAAATTGTACTTTGGGCTATAAATGAAGTAAGAATTCAAAAAAGGACCAGATGAGTGAATGTAGCCTGGAATGATTAGGGTAGGCTTTCTGGAGAGATGAGCCTTGGACTTGGAAGGTCAGATAGAATTTGAATTGGGTAGAGGGTGAAGAATACACAAACTCAGGCAAGACAGAAAGCATGAAAAATGCTGACAAACATTAAATTGATGAATGACCTGGCTGAAGGAGATGGTATAATGATGAGGCTTAAGAGATAGGATAAGGCTAAACTAAAAGGCCTTGAAAACTGATGAATTTCAACTTGAGGTGGCAAATAATGAAGATCCCTTATAGAATTTCCAGCAGGAGAGGAACAATTGATAAATCAATGAGACCCATAATTGGTTTGATAAGTCTTGTTCTTTTTTCATTCTTACAGCCAACCTAGTCTTCCCTCTGCCTCTGAGAATCCTGTTTGGTCTGACAAGTCTTTGTTAACCTGGCCTCCATCCCACCTCTCTTTCTTTAGTGTTAGCTCAAGGTCCAGTGGATAGAGGACCTGAGTTCAAATCCCTCCTCTGACACTTAACCCCATAGCCCCTCAAAATAAAAAAGTTATTTCGAGATAACCAGTCTCCCATATTAACAGCAATATCATGTGATGGTTAACTATGATGAACTTGGCTCCTCTCAGCATGATAAAGGACAATTCTAAAAGACTTGTGACAGAAATGTTATCCACATCCAGAAAAAAAAAAACCTATGGAATTTGAATGCAGATCAAAACATACTATTTTCACTTTTTTAAAACTTGTTTTATTTTCTTTTTCTCTTGTTTTTCCCCCTTTAGTTCTGATTCTTCTTTCACAACATGACTAAAATGAAAATATTATAAAATGTGGAAAAATGTGGAGTTCAAAAACTTATAAAAAGATGAATATTGCATGTAATTGAAAAAATAAAATAAATTAACATTTAAAAAAAAAGGTAACCAGGACCCTCCCAATGGTCTATTTCACTGTCTTCTGTCTTCTACTTCCTTGACTTTTCTTCAGAACTTAATATTACTAATGAGCTACTGCTTCTTGATGTTCTCCCCTCCCTCAATTTCTAAGGCATTGCTCTCTCCTTGTTTGGGACCTCTCTTGGACTCCTTTACTGGTTCCTTTTCCTTTTCCTACCCTTTAAAAATAAGAATCTCTTCATTCTCCATCATCTTCTGTTTTCCTTCTTTTCTCTCTTTCCCTCAGTACTTTCATTCACTATCTGGATTCCATGCAAATTAAAACAACTCTGAGATACCACTTCATTAATCAGAGTAATGTGACAAAAAAGGAAAATGTTGGATGTTAGAGGGATTTGGAAAAACGTAGACACTAATTCACTGTTGGTGGTGTACTGATTCAACCTTTCTGGAGAGCAATTTGGAATTGTGTCCAAAGGACATTAAAACTTTTTTCTGTCAATCCAACAATATCACTGTTAGCTCTATATATCAAAGACATCCTCAAAAAAGGGGGGGAAAGGACTTATTTATTCAAAAATATTGATAGCAACTCTTTTTGTAGTGGCTTAAGAGTTGGAAATCAAAGATGTGTTCATAAATTGGGAAATGGTTGAACAGGCTGTAGTGTATATGATTGTAATATAAAATTAATTATTATGCTATAAGAAATGATGGATGATTTCAGAAAAATCTGAAAATACTTAAATATAACAGAATCAGAACACTGTACACAGTAACAGCACTATTATTCAATAAAGAATTGTCAATAACTTTATTCTCAGGAATAATAATGCTTGTCCTTCATTTTTGAAGACCATGACATCAAGGAGTTGATGCCATGACAAGTATGTGAATTGGATTTGAGTGAGGGGGAGCTGTCCAAGACAATCCCAAAAGATCAATGATGAAGCACACAGCTGCCTCCAGAGAAAAAACTGACATTGACTGAATTCAGACTGATGCATGCTGTTTTTCACTTTCATTTATTTTGAGTCTTCTTTTACAAAATGTTTATTATGGAAATGTTTTAATATAATTGTAAAAGGAAAAAACCCCAACAACTGAGTTTTCTACTCAATTGATTTCCTTAGAATATAACTTAGCTGAGCTGAAATCCCTATTTCCAACTTTCTGGTGGACATCTTCACCATGTCCAAAGTTAAGTCCATCCTCTTCCCTCCCAAACCTATCCTGTCTGCCATTTTCCCAGTCATCCAGTCTAGAAACCTCAGTGTCATTATTGATTCTTCCCTCTACCTCATCTCCTACATATAACCAGTTATTAAATCTTATTGATTCTACCCTCAAAAAACCTTTAGTGCTTTTAGGCTATTTTTGGTCCATTGCCACAACTCTAGTAAATTCACTCATTGCTTCTTGCTTTGACCATTGTAATTTCTAGCAGTCTTGATGACTTCTCTTTTTACTGTCCAATCCCTCCCTTCTATGGTGCTGTCTCTCTAAGCCTCTATCAAAGAGCTTTAATGGCTTTCTATTGTCTAGGGGCAAGGAAGCAGCAGAGTGTAATTAGTCAGTAGTAGTAGTAGTAATTACATAGAGTGCTAAATTTGGAATCAGGGAGACCTGAGTTTGAATCCTACTTTAAACATTTGCTAGCTACTTAACTAAGGAAATCACTTCATCCCTTTCACCTTCAGATTTCTCATCTCTAAAATGACAATGATAATAATAATGGCACTTAACTCGCTGGATTATTGTGAAGATTAAATGAGATATTTTACAAACATTAAAAGACTATAGAAGTAGAAAATGTTTTAATAATTGATACTCTAAAGAAGGCATACTTATAGTATTGTTGTTTTTTTGTGTGTGTGTCTATGTCCTGTAAACCATTTGTACCTTATCTTGGTAAAGGGTGTGAGGTGTTGGTCTAATCTAAGTCTTCCATACTAACTTCCAATCATCCCAACAGTTTTTATCAAAGAGGGAGTTTTTATCCCAGTGGCTGGACTCTTTGGGTTTATCAAACAGCAGATTACTATAATCCTCTCCTGCTTTTACACCTAGTCTATTCCACTGGTCCACCACTCTATTTCTTAGCCAATACCAAACAATTTTGATGACTGATGCTTTATAATATAATTTTAGATCAGGTAGGGCTAAGCCACCTAAAGAAGGCATACTTTAAAGTTTAATCCAGGGGGGCAGCTAGGTGGCAAAGTGGATAAAACACCAGCCCTGGAGTCAGGAGTACCTGGGTTCAAATCCTGTCTCAGACACTTAGTAATTACCTAGCTGTGTGGCTTTGGGCAAGCTACTTAACCCCATTTGCCTTGCAAAAAAAAAAACCACCCTAAAAAAAGTTTAATCTGTATAATTAGCATCTTATAAATCATTTTTCTAGGTCTAGACAATTAACAAAACAATAAATCAAGTCCTGATATGTAGAGTTTGCAATTTCCAAGGTGCAATAGCTGCCCTATAAAAATTTAGCAACTAGCTTTCCCAGCCTCTGTGAGCCAGCTTCAGCACAGGTGGTAGGATAAAATTCAAACTATTTAGCTGCAAGGACCATTCCAAGATGATTCCAGGCTATCCTTCCAACCTATTTCACATTGCTATCTTCTGACCTTGATCCCTTTGGGCTTATGGTACCCCATGTCTGGAATGAACTCCTCTCCAACTTTCAGGCTTATTTACATCCTCTCCCTCCTTCAAGTCACTGACAATTTTTTATTGAATAATATTGCTTTTACTGTGTACAATGTTCTGGTTCTGTTCACTTCATTATGCATCAGTTTATGTTCTACCTGAAGTCTATGCTGATTCCCTCCTCCCACAAGAAATGATTCCCTTCCTCCTGAAACCCCTCAAGCCACTTTATTTGATATCTGATCTCCTAACTTATAGTGAACTGTGCATGTTTAGTACACTTTAGATTATAAGCACCTCAGGGGCAGAGACTGTTTTCCCCCTGGTGCTCCTGGTATCTGGTATAGCATCTCATGAACTGTAGAATTTTTAAAATTTGGAATGAAATGGAGTTTTGGGAGTCGTGCCCAATAGCAATAAGTGACTGGGTTGAAGAGTGGAGAATGTGCAGACCATGATACAAGCCCTTTGAGGTCAGGACCTCTGGGAGTGCTATTACCTTTGAGGGTTTCCTTAAAAACAGTTAGATGGGGTGAGGCAGAAGAGCAGGTTCTCACCTAATCAAGCTGGAGGTAAGTCATTTAGTCATGGTGTCAGCATGGGGGAAACAGGAGGGAGCTCCCTCTAATCCATTACATATTGATCTCTGATCCTCCATCCTTCTTTCACATGCTGTTTGTTTGCTCTGCCATGTTGAGGCTACTTAGAGTTGGAGCCCTGGTGTTTAGGGACCAAATTTTGCCTCTCTCTCTCTCTCACTCTCTCTTTCTGTGTGTGTGTGTGTGTGTGTGTGTGTGTGTGTGTGTGTGTCTGCCTCTATCTCTCTCAGTTTCTCTCTCTGTTTCTCTGTCTCTGACTGTCTCTATGTCTCTCTTTTTCAGTCTCTGTCTCTCTCTCTCTCTCTCTGTCTCTCTGTCTCTGTCTCCTCTCTCTCTCTCTCTCTCTTTTTAGGTTTTTACAAGGCAAATGGGGTTAAGTGGCTTTCCCAAGGCCACACAGCTAGGTAATTATTAAGTGTCTGAGATCAGATTTGAACCCAGGTCCTCTTGACTCCAGGACCGGTGCTTTATCCACTGCGCCACCTAGCCACCCCAATAAATAAAATAAAAAAAAACATTCTTCAAACAGAGCCACAAGCTTTTTCTAGAATTCCAACCTACATAACAAATAAAAAGGCTAGGAACACAGATCTAGACCAGTCATTCTTTTTATACATGAGGAAACTATATATTAAGGCAATAATTTAGCAAGGTCATTCAGGAAGTAAATAGAAGAGCAGGGATTTGAACCCCAAAGAGATGAAATCAATTTAATCCTTAAAGGCTCAGGTTAAGGATCCCACCTCCTTCTTGGAGCTTTCTCTGACCAACTTATCTAGAAGTCCCTTCTTTTAACTCCTCCTTTGAGGCCTGTTATCAGGACCATTCATTTGGCATGGGTCATCTGCTTCCTCTATTGTTAGTGATGACTCCAAATGCCGTGTTCTTTCCATTACACTACATTTCATGTCTCACACATTTAATCACTATGCCTGTAATAAAACACAGAAAGATACAATCTATTCTGATTCTGCAAGTCATAAAATTATGAGAATTGAAAAGAGTCTGAGAGATCAGCTAGTCTCATTTTAAACTGAGACACAGAGAAATTTATAGATTTATAGAAAGTTAGTCCTGGAAGGATCCTTAGAGATGACTTCCTGTCCTACCCCATTTTACCTCTGAGGAAAGAAAAAATTCTTGTGCCTTGACCATATCCACAAGGAAAGTTAGTGGTGGAAGTAGGACTAGAGCCCAGATTTCCAGATTCCAAGTTGAATTCTCTTTCCTCTATACTACGTTGCCTCTAGGGAAAAGACTTTCCCAAGGTCATGGAACTCTTAGAAATCAAATTCCTCATGAACAGGAAGAGCCACATCCTATTCCAGCTAATTGTGAGTAAATTCTTTTTTGCATTGAGTTGAAAATCTGCCTCCCAGTAACTTCCACCCACATATACATATGAAAAGATAACTAACAATACAGAGAAGCATATGACACATGCCAAATGAATGGTTGACACATGCCAAATGAATGGTCTGGATAACAAGTGCCAAAGGAGGAGTTAAAGAGAAGGGAGATATTACTTCAAGCTAGGCTGGTCAGAGAAAGCTCCAGGAAGGAGATGAGAATATGACCTGGGTTTTTAAGGATAAGAATAGATTAGATAGGCATAGAGGAGAGGAGAGGCATTTCAGATAAGAAAGATCAAGTTGTATTGGCAGGGAAGTCTGTAGACTATTTTAGCTGGAGGAAGATGGGGAGTGAGTTCTGGGAAATAACATTGGAATGATAGATGGGAACAAGTTTCATAGAGGGTCTTGAATCAATCAATAAGCATTTTATTTATATTTATTTTTTATTTTTTATTTTATTTTATTTAGGTTTTTGCAAGGCAAATGGGGTTAAGTGGCTTGCCCAAAGCCACACAGCTAGGTAATTATTAAGTGTCTGAGGTTGGATTTGAACTCAGGTACTCCTGACTCTAGGGCCACTTTGCCACCTAGCCACCCCCAACAAGCATTTTATTAAGCACCTAGTATGTGGAAATTTAAATTAATTTTTTGAAAAACCTAATAGTCCCATAATTTTCCTTCTATGCTCCAGTCTAAGTAGACTGTCCTTTATCAGATGAGCAGTGGAGAAAAACTGAAAGTTTTAAAGCATTATTAGATACTGAAATCTGTGTTTAAAGAAGATTATTTAAGGCAGGCTGTTATGTCTGGTAGTTTGTGAAGGATGGATCAGATGCAGAAAAGGTAAGGCTGGGCTTTAGGTGAGATGGACTTTTAGGTCATGGCAGAATTAGGAAGAAGAAGGGAGGGTTTGATGCTGAATGTGCTAGAGGAAGTGGTAAATGTTTAAGAACCAGTTCTCCAAAAAAAAATACACATGACACACTTTTTAAGTTTTATTAGCATTTTTCAAGTGCTTTCTTAAGGTTAGATAATCAAGCAAACAATTGGTCAAGCCCCAATTTGTGGTATTTGTTCATTTCTAGGTGTAAATGCTCATATCAAAAATTAAACAGAGTACCTAGGTTCAAATCCGACCTCAGACACTTAATAATTACCTAGCTGTGTGGCCTTGGGCAAGCCACTTAACCCTGTTGCCTTGGAAAATCTAAAAAAAAAAAAACAAACCTTAAACGAAGGATCTTGGGAGCCCCTTGAATTGCCACCAGCATTCCCCTAAATAAAGACATTTCTCATGACCTGACACCCAGGTTGTCAAGGCTATCCTCAGTCCTCCCAGGAAGCGTGTAGGCTGTCCTGCACAATAGGACTGCTTAGCTATTTATAAGGGCTAGATATTTATAGGAAAGGTCCAGATCTATAGTAGGTGCCTTTGATTAGTTTCCTAACTTCAATGTTCCTTGCATAGAGGCATTAAGATTATCTAGGAAGTTAGAGGTTCCCCCACACACAATATTTCAGATATAGGTAGGGTGGTGATCCAGAAAAGGGAACAGGGTTAGGGTATCAGGCAGGAGTAAGGGATATGTCTAGAGAGAAATAGCCTGTTACAAGAAAGATTAAGCCTAAAAACTTGTCTTTTCTGAATAATGAAATTATTCCTTTTTTTAAGGTTTTTTTTGGCAAGGCAACAGGGTTAAGTGGCTTGCCCAAGGCTACACAGCTAGGTAATTATTCAGGTCTGAGGCTGGATTTGAATTCAGGTCCTCCTGATTGCAGGGTGGGTGCTCTATCCACTGAGACACCTAGCTGCCCCCTGAAATTATTCTTAAATAATTTAACTTTTTATTTTAAAATAAAGCAGAATAATTTTAAGGACCCCAAGGTGGTATCATCATTGGACTTGGCCTGTCTCTTGGCTGGAAAGGGGAGGAAAAGGTGCTGGCTACTCCCAAGTCTCCATGACCAGCTTGACTATAAACTACAGCAAGCTGTTGTCTGTCTTTAAACATCATCCCCATATGGACTTGGCCATGTGATTAGAAGCAAAAACAACAACATAAGTTTCCTTTGCTTCAATATGAAAGGCGTCTAGTTCTCAGAAACATTGTTAAGTATGCAGTGAACAAATTTTCTGAAACCGTAATCCACTTGATTGTCTCTGGTTGCATTATGGGGCATCTAACAAAGTGACCAAAAGCAGCTGTTTCCTCTGGTCCCAAAGTAAACAGGCCAGCATTCCCTGTTGTATGGCCTGGCCATGGGTTGAAGGAGAGGGCCTGGGTGAGATCCATTTGGCAGGAAGGAACTTGGAATCCAAACTTCCCCTGAAACAGTCCCAACTCCCCCTAAGATAAATAGGATACAAGCTCTTCCTCTGAATGTTTCATTCAGATTGAATCCAGCTTCTTTGGCTAAGGTGACTTCCCTTACTGTCTAACTGGCTCCCTGGCACTGGGTATTTGGATTTTCCTATTGAAATGCTCCTTTCCATACCTCCTTCTTTCACTGTATCTTTGTCCCAACCCTCAGGTCCTCAGGTGCAAGTTGCTTCTCCTGTTTCTGTTGCTTTATCCAGTAGTCTCCAGGTTGGAATAATCCCTATACTAGGATTAGACTGAATCTCTTGACCTATTGTGGCAAAGTGATGTGAATGAAAGAATATTAGGATCCCTACCACCCACTGAGATAAGTAAAACAAAGGTTTATAGAAATAAGTTTCAGAGGAGGGGACAGGAAGACAGAGAGAGGGAGAGGGGAAAGGGGAGGGGAAGAGAAGAGAGGAAAGGGACAGAGACTTCCATTTCCAGTTGGGGATCCCCAGAAGATTACCAACTACTCCCCTCAGAGGTAACTCAGTGGAGCTGGGTATCTATCTTGAGACCCCAGCTGGTAAACCCCTCCCAATATAAATTAACCAGCTAAAATCAATAAACTTTTGCAAAGGGTGGCACCCAGATACAGCTGACCAACCCTAGAGTCAGAAGACCCTGAGTCTGAATCCAGCCTCTGACCCTTATCACTTGCTATGTGACCTTGAGAAAGTCACTTAACCCTCATTGCCTTCCATCCAGGGCACTGGTCCCAGATGTCTCTGAAGAAGAAAGAGAAGCTGGTGACTTAGCACAGACCCCCCCCCATTCAAATCCAATTTGCTTATTTGTCATAGTATCACCTCCCTAATGGTCATGGTCCTCTTTGAGAGCAAAGACAAACAACAAAAAGCAAGCAAGGACAAGTTAAAAAACTTTCCCCTCTATCTAGACTCAATTCCTGGGGAGAATGGAGGGACCCATGTGAAGAATAAATGTGACTGAAGGATAGTTTCTGGCCCTGGAAGCCCCTGGAGCCCTTTTATGTCTTGGCTGAGTCCCTCCCAAATCCACTCCTGAATGTGGCATTGCCTGATGACCATGCCATTGGCTGTTTAGCATCTCTGAGCCAGCTCCTTTGGCCACAGAAGCTGTCCCCTCTATGAACCGGTAAAGAAACTTGTCATCTCTCAGAACTGTTTCCTCACCTGACTCAGCAACTGCTTCTACCAGATCCAGTGGTCCTTAGGACCCCTTAGATTGACTCTCCCTGTCTCACCTAATACCTTAGTTCTCTGCTCCTGGAAGACTTAGTCACCCAAGGATAAGGAAAGGAGAAACAACAGAAATTGAGGGACTAAGCATTCATGGTTATGTATATGGACCTGATTTGTACTACCCCCCCCCCCATTTGTTAGTGCCTTCTTTCTTCTCAGATGACTTGTTTACAGATCATATCCTATTCCCATATAAACTCTTTGATGGCACAACAGTTTTTCATTTTTGCTTTTGTATCCCTTATAGTACTTTGCATACAATAATAACTTCTTCAGAGTGGGTCTGGTCTAAACCAGGATGCAGCACCTCAGAGAGGTCAGTCCAGAGCTCTTGTTTAGGTCTGTTCAGTCCTTTAAGAAAATATAAAATTTCAATTTTGCATTGAACTGGTTCATCTGGTTTTAAAAAACCAAACAGAAACCTTGGTTCAGTGACATAATTAGCAATTGAGTTCAATTTGAAATTTAGCAAATCATTGTTCTTCCTGGTTTATTTCAGCTCTGGTATTGCTGGAAGGAAAAACTGGGGAGGGATAGAACTGGGACTGTCAAGTGATCTGTTCCCCAAAGTGGGTTACTTTGTGCTGGTGCCCAGGCAAAGCCTTCCCACTGAACTAGAAGCCCATTTTATGCTGAAGGAAGAGAGTCAAGGAAATGGGGGAAAAAAGAGGGAAATAATAAAACAACTGACATTTACACAGTGTTTCAAGGTTTGCAAAAGGCTTTATTTACATTATCTCATTTAATCCTTAAGAGGATCATACCTTATGAGATAAATACTACCGGTCTTACTGTCCCAATTTTACTAAGCAGAAAATGACCTGAGTGTTTTAAATGACTTATCCAGGGTTCTAAAGCCAGGAAAAGTCAAAGACAGGACTTGAACCCAAGCATTTCCTAATCCCAAAACCAGAGCTTTAGCTGCTACAGGCTCACTATGAGATTTTAACCCTGTAAATCTTGGTTTTCTTGACTTTTTCCCCCTCTATCTTTTGTTCAAACACAATGCAGGTATGATTTATTTTATGGAGTTCAACTTCCTGGGGAAAACTGGGTCCTAATTTGAACACTGAAGATTTGCAAATGGAAATTCTTGTATCTCAGAGTTGCCAAGAAGATCCTATGAGAGTTTTGAAATGACTAACTTAAAGCATCATGGAAGAGTTAAATGGGATATAGAAAGGCATCACAGGCAAAGACTATGAGCAGGGGACCAATTGTAGAATCTCAGTATCTTCATCTGTTAAAAAGAAGATAATAATTGGTCATAAAATTAATGGAATTATTGTTAGCACTTTGCAAAATATGAAACATTTTACAAATATGAACTACTATTGCTAATCATTTTAATGATCCACCATTAAAGTCCTAACTTTATGTCTTACCATAACTGAAAATTGATCCTGGGTTTTTGAAAACTTGTCCAGGATTGAGCAGCTCTTACAGAGAGGGAAAAAAGCTTAGTTTACAAACCTGGCTATAGACTTAAGTGCCTGTCCCCTTTTAGTTCAGAGAGACCCCCTTACCAGAGAAATGGCCATTAGGTGATTAAATTTTTATTCTGTTCAATTCAACTTAATAAGTATATATTGTTGTGCCTAAGCTAGGGATACAAAAATGAAAAAATGGTAACAGTCCTTCCCCACTATCAGTGACTCTTGAAGCCTGCCCTATCAAGACTTGGGAGGAGGTTTCAATATACTTGGTAGAATGAAAACTCACATTCATGACATCAATAGGATCTTTTAAATACTGAAAATTAATCCTGATAGTAACAGTAATCATCATTATAATAATAATAACAATAAATAATATAGTGGGCTCCAAATCCAATTGTGTGATTTTTCTCCATGTCCTTGTGTGGATTAATGCTGAAATCAGAAACCAAGATTTATTCATTTTGAATTAGCCAAGAAATAACCTCTTGCTCAGAGTCTGCCTTTCCAAAAAGAATTGTGGTTCCCGGTGTTTGACTGCTGGGATCTTTTCCTTCCCCAAGACTGAACAGGGGCTCTGACTGAACTCCTGAAATATAATTCCAACTATTAATGTCCTCCCTCCAGAGCTACCTTGTATTTAAATGCTTTGTATATATTCATATAATTCACTTTATATATACTTGTTTTATCTCTTAGAGTGTAAGATCCTTGCAGGCAGAACTTTTTTCATCTTTGTACTTGTATTGATGTATTCTCATGATGCTGTCACATAGTTGTTGATAACTGAATGTTTATTGGTTGATTCACTTTAACTTTTTCCCATTTATTCCCTTCATCCTCAGGGATACATAGCATCCTTTTCAGCTCAACCTGGTCCTTGAGGTTAGACTATGCCTGTCTTTGATTCTTCCCCCTTAATTTTATCCAGAGTTTTTTGGGCATAGAGGAAAGTAAGGTCCTTTGTTTTTGAGTCCCAGCCTACTCTTTTTATGACGTTCTAAACTGCTCTCACTCAAACTGCCCATTCAAGATTCTGTTCTCCCCAGGATTCTTCCTGGAGTCTTCCTGGGGGATACATGAAGTAGCATCATCCTTCCTTTCTCTTGGCCATCATCACTATGATGATCTCCTGGAGCTGCCCTTCCTCTTCTCCTTTTCTCCTATTCTTATTTATGAGCCTTCAAGTCTCACCTAAGGATGATCGCTTACAGTCCAAAAGTAATTCTTACTATATGGCAGACATCAGTTTGATCAAGTTTTTTCAGAACAACTTCCCTTTTATTCAGTATTCCTAACTTAGGAACAATGATAACCAGAAAGCAGGGAATCACTTGTTCTGGCCTCACAGTCCTCATTATTGAAATAATGGGATTTAAAAAAAAAACAGATTTAATCATGGTGGAGGTCACATCTGAATGCTGTTTATAAAAGGGAAGGAGGTACTTCTAAATACCTCCCTGAATAATTTCTAAGGAGAAGAAAATTATTTAGCTCCTCTTACTAGGAGTGAAGTGTGCCAATTTGAGAGAGAGAGAGAGAGAGAGAGAGAGAGAGAGAGAAGAGAGAGAAAGGAGGGGGGGGAGGGAGAGGAAAGGAGGAGAAAGAGCATAAAGAGGAGAGGGAAAGGAGAAAGAAGTTCTGTCCCCTCACCCCTCTCCTCTCCCCTCCTGCCAGGTCTTTTGCTCTCCTGGAAGGTGCTGAGGAAGGTGACTCATGATGATAGGTCAGGGTCCTTCCATTCACTGAAGTGGAAATTAATCTGAAATAGAACTAGAGGCTTTTCCTAGGTCCAGTTCAGCCTCAATCAGCTTTTTAATTCCAACTGAATGAGTCTAGCTTTGAAACTCCCACACAGGTGAATGGATTGTGGAGAGTCATGAAAAGGAGATGGAGGGGAAGGGGGGTGGGTGGTAAACAAAGCCTCTCCTCTATCTTGTACCTGCCTCACATACTAACCTCACACACATTTATGACTCTCCCTTCTCCACCCTTAGAGAATTATCTTTTCATCTTTTCGGTTCAAAGTTGTGCTTTTGTATTTCTATTTATCATTGTTTTCCCATCTGAGATTTCTTAATTCAAATATCTTTTCTCTTTATCATCTCTTTCATTCTTTATCCATCTTTCTCTTCTTTTCCCTCATTCTTTTGTCTTCTCTCTCTCTCTCTCCCTCTTTGCTTTCCCTCTCTCCCCTTCTTTTTGTCCTTCTTCATTCTACCTCCAACTTCCTTCTTTTTTCCATTACTTTCTTCCTTCTCTCTTTTTTCCTGTCTCTTTTTTCTTCTATTTCTCCTTCTCTTCCCTTTACTTTTTCAAATCTCTCTTCCCTTCTCCTCCTTTTCTCCCTCTCTCCTCTTTCTTATTTCTTTTTTCCCTTTTTCTTTGTCTTCCCCCACTTCTTTTCATCTTTTTTCCTCACTTCCCCAGTCTCCCCTCCACTACTTCCTCTCTCCCTCTTCTTCTCTATCTCTCCTTATTTTTCTCTCTGCCTCTTCCCTTTCTTCTTCCTTTCCTTCCCTGGAACTCTCCTAGGTTCTTTCTCACTCTCTCTCCTCTCCCCCCCCACTTCCTTTCCCCTTTCTATATTTCTCTCTTTGCCTTTTCCCTTTCTCCCTCCTCCTCTCTTTTTCCATCACTCCTTCCCACTTTCTCTTATCTCTTTCCCTTTTTTTCTCTCTCTCTCTCCTCCTTTCTTTTTTCCTTCACTCCTTCCCATTTTTCTCCTCTTCCCTCTTTCCCTTTTCTCCATTTCTCCCTTTTTCCTCCCTCCCCCTCCTTCTCCCCTTTCCTCCTCTCTTCTTTTTCCCTTCCCTCTCTCCCATTTTCTCCCTCTCCCCTCTCTCTTACTCCCTGCCCCACACAATGATTTTGGCGGTTTTCTCCCCTCTTACAATGCCGCCATATGGCTCCATTATTCTAATATTCCCCAGATTTATGGCAACAATACCGAGAAATAATTAGGTGCTGCCGGGGTGTAAGCCTCAGTGTGAAAACACATCTGTTCTGAAAGGCTCCCTCTGGAAAAGGGAAGGAAAGTGTCACCAGCAATTTTCCTTCTAAAAAAACAAGTGCTAAGTACAACCAGGAACCAGGCTTTGTGCTCACAAAGGCTTTGTTGCTTCCTTGGCAGAAAAGCCTATTACTCAGAAAAGAGATGGGAGGTGGGCCAGGGGAGGGAGAAGGCACCTGTCCTCTAGGAGTAGCCATATTGAGAGATTCCCTCCTTCTCTAGCCTCTGTTTGCGGCTCCCTTGGTCTCCTCTCCCCCCAGATTCTTGCCCTTAGGGGAACAGAATGTGTGTTAAGTAAATTCTCTTTCACAGCCTCACACATGTCCTTGAACAGACACACAAAAGGTTCACACATGCACTCCATTGAAAACCACACACATACATAGCACATTTCACTTTCACATGTTGCAGACACTCATATATAACTCAACTGGTCACAAAATATACAGCTCACAGTTCACATAGACAACTCATTTGAATCCCACCCCCCAGATCTTGACTATCATCATTTAGCTTCTCTCATGCTTTGTTTCCTGTCTGTAAAATGAAGATTATAGCAATAATAGTTGGCATTTACTTGTTCTTTAAGGTTTGCAAGATACTTTACTAATAATACTTCATTTTATCCTCACAATCATGGGAGATCAGTGATATTATCTCCCTTTTTTTGTTAACAGATGATTATATTTGTCCTTCAGTCTCAAAGAAGATTGATATGAGGGAGGTGAGGCCATGACAAGCACATGCATTGGATTTAAGTGAGGGGTTGCTTTAAGTAAGTCACCAGTCTCACTTTCTCCTCCAGAGCCATTTGGTTCAGTGGCCAGAATCAGGGCAAATGGAGATGACTGTGGATGTGAGACAATCAAGGATAAGTGACTTGCCCAAGGTCACACAGCTAATCAGTGTAAAGTGTCAAAGGCTGGATTCAAACTCCTATCCTTCTGACTCTGAGGCCGGTGCTCTTTTCACTGTGCCACCTTACCTTACAGATAAGGAAATTTTGGGAAGACAGAGGTTAAGTGATTTGTCCAAGGTCACTCAAGGTTGATTTTGAGCCCTATTTCCAGAGCTCCTATCCATTGCCATTCAGCTGTCAACCTAAAGGCTAATTAGTGTGGCAATAATGGTACCTACCTTACAAAGATTTTATGAAGATCAAAATAGAAAATGTTCATAAATGTCATGTAAATGTCAGCTTTATTATTATCACATAGCACCTATCCTTCATAATTCATACAATCATACAATATTGTATACTTACAACTCCTGCCCAGAAAACCTAGATTCATGTCCAGACCTTAGGTACCAATTGCACTTAAATTGCTATGTGACCTTGGGAGAGTGAATTCACCCCTCTGAATCTCAGTTTCCTCACATTTAAAATAGAGATAATAATACTGACAACTATATCACAGGTCTGGACATGAGTCTAGGTTTTCTGACTCTAATTTTGGATGCTAATCATTTGTGAGCATAGTATTTATATTAACACATAGAGCATGTATTTATATTAGTACATAGAGCTTAATTCCCCCCAACTCCACAATTTCTGCCAGACCTGGGGATTTGGGGGCAGCTGGTAGTCTTTTAAGCGAAGGTCTTAGCTTAAAGCTTTGTAGTACTGGATTGAGAACACCTGTACTATTCAGATCTCACCTCAGGACTTGGCCCCCTGCACAAATCAATTCTCCTTTCTTAGCCTCAGTTTCCACATCTATAAAATGGGGGTAAAAGCAACAACTACTCCACAGTGGATTAAAATCTTTTCCAAATCTTAAAAATCACATAAAATGAGCCATTGCTATCATTTTCAAGTTCAAATATTTCTGAGATGTTAATTTAGAAAAGAAGAACTCATAACTAGTAGAGAACAAGAATTGGACATAGGATGGAGCATAGAAAGAAGAGGAAGTCAGGTCTGAGAGTAGAGGTTGAAGGAATCTCCCTTGGTCCCCTGGTAGCAGTAAGCCTAGATGAATGAATGAGTGAGAGGATGAATGAAAAAGAATTCATTAAGATGGAGATATATGGGGTGACTAGGTGGTGCAGTGGATAGAGCACTGGCCTTGGAGTCAGGAGTACCTGAGTTCAAATCTGGCCTCAGACACTTAGTAATTACCTAGCTGTGGCCTTGGGCAAGCCACTTAACCCCATTTGCCTTGCAAAAAAATAATATCTCTCTGGAATTCCTTGGTGCTTTTGATTTCATTGCCTTTTTAGTTTGGGAAGCAGGATAGAAGATCCTCTAGGGGACTAGAAGGAAGAAGGTTTAGGTCCCAGGTCTAGAGTCTGGGGATCTTCTCCTAGAGAGTATAGGGAACCAGTTCCTGGTAGACAGACTGGTCAGATTGGATGCCCCAGAACACTTTATCACCAGACTGACCAAGTGAATTCTAAGTGAGTGAAGTCCTTTGGAATTTCCCAAAAGGTAACAAAAGGGGAAGAAACCATCCTAGGGGATCAGAAAAAGTTGGAATGGTGGTCTGATCTTGAGTAGTTTTGCTCTTATTTTCCTTCCCCACCCTAGACTTGGGAAGAGCCAGTTGGTAGTATAGGGGAATGAACTGCCATCAACAAGTGTTTGCTGAAGGTCAAGCTAAACACTGTACAAATCTGTGTAAGCCATGACCTCAAGGACCTGACAAAATGTATTTAACACATGTGTGATCAACTTGACAGGACAAACTTTATCACCCTCTGTGCCTCCTTCACTTCTTATTCAAGTTAACAGTTTTAAACTTTTTACTGTAACATTCAATTTCACTGATCCTGGCTCTTCAAAGAGTCCAGGTCATCCAAAATGAATGAGTTTGTTTCTTCTGATTAAAAATATTGGGCACTGAGGGATTCTACTGTATGCATGTCTCCTACTCTCAACTCAATCTACCCTGTAGCTGGAGCCATCTCTATGTTAGTTACTTTGGGGATCTTTATTAAATTTTATTAAATTGGCCAATAAGAGCCCAGGATTTAGGAGCACACACAATGGGATTGATCTGATGAAAACTACCACAGAGACTTTGAAGCTTGGACAAATTTTCTCTTTCCAATCCACTAATCATGAAGTGAATAAACAATCCTTTGATTGGCTACTGAGTCAGAACTGGATCTTAAAAGACATTCAAAGGCACTAAGGTACCAAAGCAAGTCTCTCCTTTCCTCTCTTTCATCCCTGCCACCTTCTCTCTTTGCCTCCATTCTTTTCTCCATTATCTTCCCCCAGCTTCCTTCTTTCTCTCTCTTTTTTTTTCTTTCTTCTTCTATCTCTGTTTTCTTCCTTCTTTCCCTCTGTCCCTTTCTCCTTTTTCCCATCTGGCTGTGTTTGATTGAGGAAGTAAGAATGTTGTAACCCTCCAACTTGAGGTAGAGAACTAGTATCACTAATCTACTCTCCCCACCTAAATTGACTTGTGGCCTTTCTAATGTTATTTTTTTGTCTCTTTGCTTTTGATCTTTCCTGTTCCTTGGTGAACCTGACTTATTAGAGACCTGGCTGGGACCTTGGGAACTTAGCTTTGGAGAATAAGCTTCAGAAGTCTGAAGGGGGCCAGATTTTATGGGCAACTGAGCCCATTCTCCTTAGGACTAAGGTAGAATAGAGAGATTATATCCTTAGGTATTGAGGGAAAATTTTTTCTATAAATTATCAGTAAATATCCCTTTGTGAAAGTTAATTAATCCTAATCAGTGAAATAAAACCAAAGTGCTAATCATTGGCCATTGATATTGGGAAGGACACATTGGGAAATGGGAACTTGAGCTGATGCATTAGAGGAGAAGCTAGCACCTTGAGGGGGAGATATGACTTGGGGGGAAAATGGGATAAAGATCCCCACTCTTTAATTAGGCTAAATTGATATGGTTTAAGTTTTCTCTTAGTGATTTTTTTTCTGTCTCATAGGATCTTAGAGCTAGAAGAAATCACCTAAATCCAACCTCATTATACAAATGAAAACACTGGGGCCCAGAAAAGAATATGTGTTGATTAAGGTCATACTGCACATTATTGAAAAAGCCAGCAAGGAGAGAATCAGATATTTCATAAATACCTACTATATGCCATCATCGTGTTAATCATTTTACAACTATTATCTCATCTGATCCTCACAACAACTCTGGGATATAGGGGCTATTATTATAATTCCTATTTCATAGTTGAGGAACTTGAGGCAAATGGAGGTTAAGTGACTTGCCCAGCTAAGTTTCTGAAATCATATTTTAACACAGGTTCCACAGTGATTAGAGCACTGGACCAGGATCAGGAAGAGCTGAATTCATAATTGTCCTCAGGGACTAACTAGCTGTATGACCCTGGGCAAATCATTCACTTAATCCTGTTTGTCTCAGAATCTTACCCAGAGATGCCAGAGATCATCCCTGTCATATATAACTGTCATTTCCATGGGGAGGAAACTGAAGCAGTAGGGTTCTTATATGGGAAGCATCTTGTTTAAGGTAGAAATGCCCAATTCTCTTGATTTCTTAATATAGTAACAGAAAGATGATTGGATTTGAATCCAGATGAGTCATATTTCAGCCATGATTCTATTTCTACCTATACATGACCTTGGGTAAGTCCCTCTTCCCTCTGGATCTCAATTTTCTCATCTTAGGAGTAAATCATTTCTACCATCCCTTCTAGCTTTAAATTCTGAGAATTCTTTCTACTGTGTTATAGTTATCCTACAGATAGGTGCTTAGGTGAAGATAATAAAACAAAGAGGGTAAAAAGAACAAATTAGTCTCTTCCTCCTTCTCCTCCCACCCTCAGTGTTGTTTATGGTCTTGTTTCCCCTGTACAGGAAACTCCCTGGGCAGGAGTACAACATCAGCTGATTGTGGTTTTTATGACTATGATGACCCATAGGTAAACTCCAAACTATGGTTGAAAGTCAAAAGACCAAAGGAGGAAAGGTCAGTCAGGTAGTTTCTATTTTTAAACAGGTATGTTTTTCCTTATCTTTATTTTGTTACCAAGAATCTGATATCTACTGAATTATTCCTCTTCCTTTATAGTCTTGGGGCTAACCAGATCTATGCCTAATGGAAAAGTCCATTCCTGGGTCTCTCTGTGGCATTGCTACCCCGCCACTCCTGTTCCCAGAAGCAGGCTGGTGTTTTTGAAAAGAGCTACAGTTGAGGTTTTTTCAGATAGAGCAGATTCTACACATATCCATTTGGTTCAACCCACATCTAAGCTTTCCTTCATGTGGTCCTCTCTTTTGTCACCCCCAGGATGCCTTTCCCCATCCTCTGCACCAAAAACCCTGCCCATCCTTCCAGTCTCAGTTCAACCCCCCACTTTTCCAGGTGAATTCTTCCCAGACCACCACTAGATCCTTCATTCTTATATAACTTAGAACATAATTGTTCTCTGTTTTGTTCTGATATGGACCCATTCAACCTCTCCCTTCATCCTTCTCCCACACCTGAGCTTGGGGGGGGGGGGGAGTAAAAGGGATACTTTGCTTGTTTACAGAACACACCCAGGATCGTGGATAATCAGGAGACTGGAATGAGTCATTGGTATCAGGAGCAAAGCATTCTGGGGTCACTAACGTTGGCACAGCTACCCCCAGTTTGGGTCACACCTAGGCTGAAACTTGAGACTCAGAGATTATGTTAGGGAAATGCTAGCGGAAATATAAAATCTCCGGCTGGACTGTTCACCTCCTGACCTATTTCTAATGATGTGGATTTATGCCCCTTTTTATTTTAATTCTTGAGTCTTTAACCCAACACTTATTAACCCTTTCCTCACATAATTCTTCACCTAACCTCCCCCATACACACTCACTCAGAATTGTTCAGCTCTTGGAGCTATTTGAATAACAATAACAACAACCACAATAACCTTCAGTCATCTCACATTTATTAAGAGCTTCCTAGGGGCACCAGCTTGGAACCAGTAAGACTTCTCTTCCTGAGTTCAAATCTGGTCTCAGAAACCTTACTAAACTGAGCCAGGCAAGCCACTTAACCCAGTTTTCCTCAGTTTCCTCATCTGAAAAATGAAGTGGAGAAGGAAATGATAAACCATTCTAGTAATCTGTGCTAAGAAGACCCCGAATGGGTCCAAAAAGAATCAGACATGACTGAACAACCAAAACTACTTGCCGGGCATTGTCGGAAGTATTAGGCTACCGAAAACAAGGCAAAATATAGTTTCTGCTGTCAAGGAGCTTACTGTCTAACAGGAGAGGCAAGATACAAACAACTATTAACAAACAAGATAAAGCATGTGCAGGATAAATTGGAGATGATCAAAAAAAGAGAATAAAGAGGGATCTGGAAAGGCTAAAGTAGGTAAAATCCTACCTTGAAAGACTTGAGGGGGCGGCTAGGTGGCGCAGTGGATAGAGCACTGGTCTTGGAGTCCGAAGTACCTGAGTTCAAATCAAATCCGGCCTCAGACACTTAATAATGACCTAGCCATGTGGCCTTGGGCAAGCTACTTAACCCCATTGCCTTGCAAAAACTAAAAAAAAAAAAAAAAAAAAAAAAAAAAAGACTTGAAAGAAGCCCTGGAAGCCAGGAGGCAGAAATGAGGAGGCATAGAGTTGTAATATGGGAAAAGAACCAGTTAAGCCTAGTTCTAAGTATAGCAAGGAGCCCAGCCACTAGATCCCAGAATTGGGGGAGAGTATAAAGGTATAAGACCAGAAAAGTAGAAAGGGGGACAGGTTATGGAGGAAAACAGGATTTTATGTTTAGAACTAGGGTCAATTGAGAATGACTGGAATTTACTGAATAGGATGCAAGGGGAGGGTGGATGGGGCAGGGATGGACTTGCACTTTAAGAAGATCAGTTTGACAGCTAAATGGCAAATGAACTGGATGGAGGAGAGACTTGAGGCAGGGAGACCAAACAGCAGATCATTTCAATAGTTGAGACACTATCACAGGCAGAGGATGATGAAGTTTTAAGCAGGGTACAGTGTCAGAAGAGAGAAGGAACTTATATGAGAAATAGTAAAGATAAGAATGACCAGGTTGTCAACTTGAGGCAGTGGGGGTGGGGGTAACAGAAAGTTAAAGATCATGTGAGGCAGCTAGGTGGCTCAGTGGATAAAGCACCAGCCCTGGAGTCAGGAGTAATAATTACCTAGCCGTGTGGCCTTGGGCAAGCCATTTAACCCTATTGCCTTTCGAAAACCTAAAAAAAAAAAAATTTAATTAAATTTAAAAATTAAAAAATAAATAAAGATGATGCCAAGATTGTAAGCCCTGGTGACTAGGTGAGAGAATTCCGATGCTCTTGATAGTCTGGGGCATATCCATTATCTCATTTGTGTCTCACAATCTGTTGAGGTAGGTACTAAAGTATTAACACTCCATTTATGGATGAAAAAGTCACAAGGTCCCAGAGATGATAAGTGTCTCAAGTGGGATATGTGCCCCTATGTCTGGAGCCCAAATTAAGTGAATATTGAGGGACCTAAGACCTGTGAGAGTACAGGTTGGGAAAAGAGACTCAGTTCTCTCTCTGACTCTGTTTTTCTCTGTGTGTGTGTGTGTGTCTCTGTTTCTCTCTGTCTCTATCCCTGTCTCTCCCTTTCTCTCTGTCTCGGTCTGTCTCTGTTTCTCTCTGTGTGTCTCTGTTTCTCTCTATCTCCATCTGTCTCTGTTTCTCTCTCCCCCTCTGTGTATATATGTTTCTCTCTGTCTGTCTCTGTTTATTTCTCTCTCTATGTCTGTCTTTCTCCTATCCAATAACCAGATCTTCCCAGATCGCCCTTTCCCTCAGTCTTTCCTGTTCTCAGAAAGGAAATTGGCCACAAAAGGGTAGGTGGGGTTGTTTCATTTATGTTCCCCAGCTTCCTTTACCCCTTAACTCCTCAGACCAATTGGATTGTGGGCCTGTGCACGTGCAGTCAGACACATACATACTCTGGGATTAATGCGCAAGGGTCCAAGGCAGCTACTTTCCTCCCCTCCCCCCATGACAACAGCTCAGGTACACAAATGCAGCCTGGAGGGCCACTATTCCTACTAACTAGCTGTAGTGTGAGGAACCCCAGAGTTGAAGACAGGAGGAGATAAGAGACTGAATCTGAATCTGAGATATATACTACTAGTTCTTCTGTATGATTAAGAAAGTCATAACTTTTTTTTTTTAGATTTTTGCAAGGCAAATGGGGTTAAGTGGCTTGTCCAAGGCCACACGGCTAGGTAATTGTTAAGTGTCTGAGATCAGATTTGAACCCAGGTCCTCCTGACTCCAGGGCCCGTGCTTTATCCACTGCGTCACCTAGCCACCCCAAAGTCATAACTTTTCTCAGGTGGAATCACCAGATCTGTAAATTCAAGATAATAATAATATATGAATTAGCTACTTCATAAGATTAGTGTGAGGTTTGAATGAGATAATGTATGTACAATGCTTTGTTAAGCTTAAATCACTATATAAATGTCAGTAATTAATTTATTAACTAACAATAAAATGTTCTTGTTAAACTAGATTATTTCCAAGATCCCTTCCAGCCTTAGGCAATGCAGTGAATAGAGCACGGGCCCTGAAGTCAGGAGGACCTGAGTTCAAATCTGTACTCAGATACTTGACCCTTACTTGCTGTGTGATCCTGGCCAAGTCACTTATCCCCAATTGTCTCACATCCAGGGTTGTCTCCAATCGTCCTGATTCATATCTGACCACTGGACCCAAATGGCTCCAGAGGAGAAAGTGAGGCTGGTGACTCAGCACAGCCCCCCCCTCACTCCAACCCAATTCACTTCCCTGATATTATGACCTTCTTCAAGAAGGAAAAACAAACATCATCATCATCAAAACATCATGATGAACACTGATTTCTGAATTTATTTTGACAAGTGCCTCACACATGCAAATTATATATCATCTGCCCACGTGAGGATTTATTGCTTCCACCTCCAACTCCCTCTTCTACAACTCTATCTATACACACAGCCATTCTCATGCTGAGGTTCATACAAAGGTCCCTCTTCCTTTTGGTTCTGTCTCCATCTAAGGGTGGGGTACCCAAAGACCTTCAAAGGATAATCATTTGAGCAACTTCCTTTCTAGCTTCCTCCTATAGGGATGATTGTGTGGCCCAGGCCATCAAATGCCAGCATCTTTCCCAAGAGCTATCCCAACTACTTTTCACTAATCAGCACAGAGGTGACTATGGGTACCACAGTCAGAACAAAACAATGACAGGCTGGCTTATTTTTAACCATTTTTATGATCCTCACCCCCCCCCAATCTCAGGCTCTCAAAGTCCACACCCAAAGGGACTACCCTGAAGAAAAATGATGAAGGAAAAACTTATCTGACACTCCCAAGTCTTCCTCTTTTAACTGCCCCTTTCCCCTCACTCTATGATGTAGACTCCCTTCCTGAGGCACGTACTACAACATCTATGCCAGATGATCTTCCTAATGTAAATTATGATCACAACATGACCCTATTGAAAAACCTTTGATAGCTCCCTACTGTCTCATGGATAAAGTCCAGACTCTGTCCAAAGTATTTTTCACTATTCCCTTTCACAATCAGCCCTCAAGAAAGAGTCTGATAGAGATGACTTGACGCTTCCTGTAGAAAGAAGAAACATTAGATTAACATCAGAAGACTGATTCAAATCCCATCTCCACCATTTACTGAGTGTCCTAAATCACCTCACCTCTCCTGTTACTCAGTTTGCTTATTGTGAGGAATGTAGGGTTCTTTGGCTTCCACAGAAAGTTAAGGAGAGATTGTTAGTTTACATTACAAAAATTAAGGTCTTCCTATGTTGGTGCTTACATGCAGGTATGTGAGTGTTAAGACAAAGGAAATGATCCTGACCAATCATTGAGTTAAATAAGGTCCCCTCATCAGAAATTAAGCCTCCTTACCCAAGGGGAGGTCAAAAACTAGCTTCAATTAATCAGGGTTTGACCTAGGGTCTATATCCTTGTCCTTTGCACCTGCTCAATGAAGTTCATACATATCTCTGTTCACTCCCCAGTTCTCATTAGTATAATGAACAGGGTGGGGAAAACATGTAGGAATGGATGTAATGATTAGATTATAGCCCCAATCAATGATTGGCATGAAGGGGAGGAATAAAGCTTTCAAACTGCAAATAAGATTGTACAGTGTCATAATTCATGGCCTTTTCTCACTAGAAGAGATGACCCTCTGCAGATTTCATTAACAAAATCTATTTTAATCATTTCTAGACTAAGTATTTATAATTATGAGGCATTGATAACACTCATCTATAAAATGGGTGCAATAATAGTCTCATTGCCCACTTCTCGGCTGATGGAGTTAGATTAGGTAGAGTCAATAAATAACCATCACACACCTACTATGTACTAGCACTGGGGTTATAAAAGCATAAGACAATCCTGCCCTCAAAGATCTCACAGTCTAAAGGCACAAGGTGACACATAAATAGAGGCTGAAAATTGGGGTGGGGGAGGGAACAGAGGGAAATTTCCTGGAGGGGCATAATGAAGTCTTGCAATTATGATAAATGATCTGAGAAGGTGTGAGTTTTATAATTGATTTCTTCTTATAGAATATGTTTCAGGAGTTCATAAAATCCAGGTGATTAGCTAGGTGGGAAATGATGAAGTAAATCCCCTAATTACCCTCCCTAAATAGTGCAGTATCAGAGAAGAGTTCTTCAAGGTCCATCAATTACTCTTTCCAATCAGAGAGAGGGAAGGGTCCCAGGAGCAGGGGGTTCTTGTCAAATGATAAATTTCTGAAGATCTTGAAATCCAGACTGTCAGCTGTGTGGAAAATGAGGATACTTTTATAAAGATTTTGTAAAGATATTTTGTAATTATGAAATGTTATACAAATGGGAACTCTTAAGAGTCCTATTCTCCCTACTTTGTGAGGTATCTGAAGCTAAAATGACAGATAAGACACTATAGCATTAGAAAATAAGGGATCAGGGAAATTACTGGGGAGACCTTTTGAAAGGGAGCAGCAAAGACCCTTGACATCACACTATGTATAAGACCAGCTATACTTACTAGTATTATGGGAGCCTGTATCTCTCAAGGAAAAATGATCTAGTCAGGGTGATGATGCAAAAGGATGATTTGGTCATTCAATGCAGGGATGTAATTTAGAGAAAGTTATGGGGTATAGCTAGCATTTCTATCTAAGGTTTTCAAAGTGCCTAATGCTCATTATCTCATTTTATTCTTGGAGGTAAGTACTATTATCATCATTACTATCATTATTATTATTGTTATTATTATTATTATTATTGTCTCCATTTTACAAAAATGTACAATTATGATTGCATCACCACACTGTTGAAAAACTTTCTTTTTTTTTTAAGGTTTATACAAGGCAATGGGGTTAAGTGGCTTGCCCAAGGCCACACAGCTAGGTAATTATTAAGTGTCTGAGACCAGATTTGAACTCAGGTACTCCTGACTCCAGGGCCAGTGCTCTATCCACTGTGCTACATAGCCGTCCCCTTGAAATACTTTCAATATCTCCCTATTGTCTTGTGGATTAAATCTAGACTCTGTTCTACCATTTTTCATTATTCCATTTTACAATCAGCCCTCAGGCAAGATTCTGATTGAAGTGACTTAGAAGATTCTGATGAGGGGAAACTGAGGCAGACAGAGATGAAGTGACATGCCAGGGTCACACAACCAGTTAGTGTCTAAGGTTAGTTTTGACCTCAGGTCTTCCTGACTCTATGTGCAGTACCCACCGAACCACTTAGCTGCCTCTCATCATGCAAAAAGATAATGGGAGGAGCCCATTTTCTATTCTCACAATTGGTACAAATGTCACAGTTTTGGTTCACAATTTAAGGAGCAATGACACTATAACACAAGAGAAGAGGAAGGAGTCCTTTAATTCAATATTCAATATAAGAAAATGGTCCCAGGTAGCAATCTGAGATTGCAAGAATTTTTAGCCACTTTAGAAATTCTGGAACCTGTGTAGATACAAATGAATCCTGAGACAGTCATTTGGATCGTCTTCTCCATCTTTGTGAGTAAAAGTAAGCTCATATTTGGTACTCATTTATACCTATATGGGGCAATGTTCCCATTTGCCTCCAACAGGATAAATACAGAATGCCAGATCTGTGCAATATTCTTAGAAAATAATGAGGTCATTGGCCTAGGAGCCTGAAGTGTGATCCTTTCCCTAAGGGGTGGTGAGTCTTAATAACCATTGTTCTTGGTCAGTAAACATGTATTTAAAACAACAGGCATACAAAGAAGTGTGAAAGCTAGTTTCTACTCTCAAGGAGTTCACAATCTAATGGGAGAAGAAAACATTCAAATTATGTACAAAAAATTATATATATATATATATATATATATATATATATATATATATATATATACAGCATAAGTAAAACAGAATGAAAAGAGACAGGAAAAGATTTCCTGTAAACGTGGGGCTTTTAGATAGTAATTGAAGGAAACCAGGAGGTTGGGCATTGTACTTTTCTTCTTTATTAATTAACATGTATTAATTTTTTCTCTTTAACCCAGTTAATTAAAAAGACTAGTAGTATGCATATTTATGAAAAACAAATTCCTATTTACTCTATGTTCAAAAATATTTTGAATCCATCACTCTCTTCCAGAAAGCATATCATAGATGAATAGCAGCCTTCTAGAATCATGGTTAGTCATTGCACTGATCAGAGTTATAAAGTTGTATTGTTATTATACAAATTGTTTTCTTGATTCTGCTCACTTCTTACAGCATCAATTCATACAAATCTTTTTGTTTTTCTCAAAATCTATCCCTCCTATCCTTTTTTTTAACATCACAATAGTAATACTTTACATTTATATACCATTTTTGTTGTTTAGTCATTTCCCAATTGATAAGTATCTCTTTGGTTTTCAGTTTTTCCCCACTACAAAAATAAAACTGCCCTAAATATTTAGTGTACTTTTCCTTTGTATTTGAACTCATTTCTGAGCTAAGGGCTGGCAGGATAGAGAAAAATATCACGAGGAGAGACTAGAATATACATAAATAAGTGAAACAGGTTGACTTTCCACAAGGCATTATTTGAAGGATGCTAGAAAATACTTTCCATCTCCCCCAGTTAAAAGATCTTGTTGTGCAGATGCCTCTATTCCCTCTCCTTTCCTCCTTAGAGAATCTTTATTTGGATTAAGAGATTGTCATCTTGCAAATTCAATTTGATTCAACAAGTATTTAATTACCTATTATATATCATGCATTATATTAGGTGCCAAGGTTACAACAATTAAAAAGGTAATCCCTGCCCTCAAAAAGTTTACATTCTATTAGGAGAAAACTTGTACACAGATAAGTAAGAGAATATTAACACAAAATGAACAGAACATGATTTGCAGGAAGAGGGAGGAGTAGAATTATAGCAGGGGGAACTCTTAGACACAGAGCTATTCTCCATTACCATAACACCATTTGGGGCAGGAGAAGGCTTAGTACATTTGCCACTCATGCACAATAAATACTGCCTTAGCCACTCCTTGGGGACTGCCCTCCACCCTCACCCATGGCATGTGGACTGGAGAATACCTGGAGCCAGGTTAAACCATTCCAAAAATGCCACCCTTGCCCTGACCACCAGAAAGATGTTTGAGCTGACTTCTGCTCAGTGGGATTACTCTCTTTTGCTCCTGGACTACCAGTGGACTGATGCTCTCTTCTTTTCTCTAAGTTAGATCCATGTGGTCTGACCATGCTGCTGGAACAATATGACCCCAGCTCCATGTGGCTGGATCTATGTTAATTTAAGATTCTTTTCTTTCCTGACTTCCTGTTAAACCTCAACTTCTACTAATCAGTCTGTCCTTAAAGAAATTCACTATCTTGCTACTTCTTCAAAGAACTTAATCAGTGAACATTTTGTAGTCATCTGGGAATTTTATGCAATAATCTATTTCTGTAATAACCTGTAAACTTCTGAGCAGCCTGTGAATTAAAGTTTATGTCTTTTCTTCTCCTCCAGAATCAGAGATTGGTGAGTTTTTCGCACCAATAGAACCCAATCTTTAAACCCCATTTCCTCCTGTCTTCAGAATTACCAACAAATATTCCTGGAAAGGGGAAAACTATAAGACATTATTAGTTGCTAGCACTTTAAAACAAATTAGTTTATCAGTCTCTTTTTTGGGATACACCAAAGTCTCTCAGAAGGCAAAAAGGATAAACATGGAGGAGGCTTCCTTGTGAAGGCAAAGACAAACTTTGCCTACTTTATAATTCTGTCTTGAGTAAGAACTACTTAAAATCCAAATCCAATGGTAGAGATATGATTCTCTAAGGAAGCCCCCAAAAGACAAACTCAGTACCATAGAAGAAAAAGAACCTGTTTTTGCTGTTTGAACTAACCTGGTACTGAGCAGGGGCCAGTGGTCAAAGGGCTTCCCTTGGACCAACTCCAACAGGATTTCCTTTGTCTTTTGACATGTTTCTGGAGGAAATCAAACCCTATTCCCAGGTTTGGAGAGGAAATACCCTCTGACATCTGACTCCACCATAGACCTTCTATTCCCTCCTTCTTCCTAGACCTGCCCCCACACCCTGTGGTGGGAACTAAACAAGAAGTTGGGGGAATAGTTTTCCCATCTATCTCTTCTCCACTTCTGGACCTATTCCAGACTCTTGTCATTGCTCATTTTGATGGCTTCAGAAGCTTGCAAAAAGGTTTTCCTACCTTCAGTCTCTGCCAGTTTCTAGTGTCTTCCCTTTCTAACCTATCTATACAGAATAATCTCCCAATACATACAGTTCTGATTCTAACTTGCTCCTCCTCAAAAAAACTACATTATCTACAGAATGAAGTCCAAACTTCTCAACTTGGCATTCAAAAATCCTTGAAAATTTGATCCCAACCTACCCTTCTAATTTTATTTCCCACTATTCTAACTGGGCAACTAAGTGGAACAGTAGATAGACACATCTTCCTGAGTTCAAAATCAGGCCTCAAATACTTAGTCGCTATGGGACCCTGGGCAAGTCACTATTGCCTCAGTTTCTTCATCTGTAAAATAAACAAGAGAAGGAAACAGCAAGCCCCTCCAGTATCTTTGCCAAGAAAACTTCATATGGGATCATGAAGAGTTAAACATGACTGAACAATATTCTCATAAATGCTGCTCAAACCACACTGGATATCTCTCACCTTCTCTTTGAGGTCTTTCTTGATTGATCCCTCTACCTGCCTCCTGCTCTCCTTCCTAAAATTATTTTATATTCATCTTGCATGTAGTCTGTATAGACTCAAGAATGTACATGTTGCTCCCCTATTAGAAATAAGCTCCTTGGGGCGGCTAGGTGGTGCAGTGGATAGAGCATCGGCCCTAGAGTCAGGAGTACCTGAATTCAAATCCGGCCTCAGACACTTAATAATTACCTAGTTGTGTAGCCTTGGGCAGGCCACTTAACCTTAATGCCTTACCAAAAAAAAAAAGTGAAAGTGAAGGATATATACCAAAATAAGGTCAAAATGGGTACAGGATTAAGACACAAAGCAATATGATAGATAAATTAATAGACCAAAAATTCTCTATCTGATCTATGAAAAAGGGATACATTTATGAGCAAACAAAAACTAGAGCACGTTATAAATTGCAAAACAAATGATTAGAGAAATGCAAATTAAAGCAACAATGAAGTATCATGTCACACCTATTTGATTAGTCCAGATGAGAAAAAGGGAAGATGATCAATGTTGGAGAGGTTGTGAGAGGATTGAGACATTGATGCATTGCTAGTGGAGTTTTGAACAGATCCAACCTTTCTGCAGAGCAATATGGAACTATGCCCCAAGGAGCAATAAAACTATTCATATCCTTTGACCCAGCAATTTCAATTCTAGGTCTATATCAGAAGAAATTATAAAAAATGGGCCCCCAAGATGCCTCCACCATGTTCCAAAATATTCATAGCAACCTTTTTTTGTAGTGGCAAAGAATTGGAAATTGGGGAATGGCTAAACAAGTTAATGGTACATGAATACTATGGAATACTAATGTTCTATAAGAAACCATAAATGGTTGGACTTTAGAGAAGCATGGAATAATTTACTGGATCTGATGCTAAGCCAAGGGAATAGAACCAAGAGAACAATATACAAATCAACAACAATATTATGAAATGACCAACCTTTGGTGGAAGCAGCTCCTCTTGGCAAAACAGAGAGCTAGGACAACTGTATTTGGCTGGTTATGGACTATATTATCCCCAACCAAAGAAGAAAAACAAAACAAAACAAAACAAAACACACAGAAAAAAAACAACCCTTCCAAATCTGTTGAACACTTTATAAAAATTATCTCTTATATTTCTCTTTCCCTTAATCCTAATGCCTCATGTCCAAAATTACTAAATTGCAAACATGTTGGGAGCCAGGGTCTCTAAGCTGTTTGACACAGTCACGGCAAGAAGACTCAGGGCTGTCACACTGCCTGATGGAACAACATTTCCTTCTTCAATATATATAGGGATTCCATGTATACCCATATTTATAGGTCTATTATTGATTGCAAAACTTATTCATCCTAATAGTGGAATGACTATAAAGGAAGGATTTCAGAGAAATTCCTTGAATAAAACAGATTGTGAACTCTGTTCAAATTTAATAGGACTGCCTCTCCCTGAGACATACAAAAGGCTTCAACATTATGAAATCTTTGGAAGACACAGCACTGGGAGTTCCAGGGAGATGTCAGAATATATACAGGGAAACCAGATACAAGATGGGTCAGATAGAATTCCAGGGAAATTAACAGTTTTGCCCCCCTTATCATACACAGGAATATATGATAAAGATGGTGAGAGAATTAGTTAGTATAGGTAACCAATATGTGAACTCTAACAGCCTTAGTTTATTGGGAAAGAATAAAGAGTCATAGAAACCATAGCATCTACCAACAAGGGCTGAAAGGAAAATTAGTTATTGAAGGAGTCAACGGACAGGTGGACAAACATAACTACTCTCGCTATAGGTTGTCAAGGGAGCATATCGAAATTATTACATATGCGGTACAAAAACATAGAAGCATTCCATTAAACAAATTATATCAAAGATTATTCTAAGGAAAGTTCTGTTTAATCAATAACTTTACTATGCAGCAACAAACTAGGCAACAGGCAGGTTGAGGTCATCACGGTCTGAGCAGGGACAAGAAAATTAACTTACATGATTGATAATCACACTTGTAACCACTACATGATCAAACTTGTAACCATATGAACTATGTGATTAATGATGAAAATTGTATACTTTTGTAACCAAGGAAATGATTTTAGTTTGCTTGTTTCATATGATTCTAAGACTATAAAAATAAATCTAAGCAGCTGACAGTCAGTCAACCTGCTCCTGCCTTTACCCACTTGTTGACTCAACTCATTTCGCCGACTCTATCCCTCATGTCAAGTTCCAAGGACCCTGCGGAGGCTGGACCCCCGTAGAAACATGTTTAACAAAATATGTATGTAAAATGCTAATCTGCATGTTCCCTGCTGAGAGGAGGGGGTGTGGGAAGGAAGGGTAGAGGGAAATTTTGTAACTTGGAAATATGTATTTACATATGGATGAAATTAAATAAACAACTTTTTTTTAAAAAGTGAAGGATAAACAACAATAAAACAACAGTAAATGTATATTTTCAAGTATCCAAATTCTATTCATCCATCTTTCAAGGTCCAAAGGTAGGTAGAAGTTAGGTGAAAGAATACCAGTCTTAGACTTAAGTCTTTGTTTGTCTTTTATTAGCTGTGTGACTTTGGGTCAGACCACTCTGAGTTTGCATCAATAGCACTTACACAGGATTGTTGTAAAGAACGCATTGAGTAATGAAGTAGACTGGTATAGTAGAGTCAATTTTGGACTCGGGAAAACCTGGGTTCAAATCTTTTCTTTAACCTCTTCTCAACTACTAACCCTTTCTGTCACTGGCAGGTAATTATTTATTGGTCTGTATTGATTAAAAGAAAGTTTCCTCACCTAGAATACAATGTCAATGTCGTATCAATGAAATCACAGATCTGGTCCAAAAGAAAGTATTATTAAACTTTTATCCAGACAGTTCATTTTAGTTCTTAGCATATGTGTGTTTTGTGTCTTTCTCTTTCAATGTGTACATATGTAAGAGGTCAGAGAGCTGTCAGGAAAAAGGAGTAGGGTCTTAATAGGTATTTGTGGCCTTAATCCACCCTACAATTAGAGAGACAAAATGCTCCGATTCATATAGGCTAAATTTATGACAGCTAGAGGATACAGGAACTAGTGTGCTGACCTGAGTTAAAATCCTTCCTCAAACATTCACTTTGTGGTGTGATCCTTGGCAAGTCACTTTACCTCTCTCAACCTTAGGTTCCTCAAACTGTAAAATGGGATGAACATTTCCCTCCAAGGATTATAGTGAGGATCAAATAAGACAGTATTTGCAAAGCAAACCTTGAAGTACGACAAAATGGTAGCTATTATTATTTGATTCTCACTCAGGGGGAGGATCCTGGAAAGAAAAACTCTACTCTGGCCCTCGGTTCTTTTTTTGCTGCTTTTGTCCTATGTAATTAAAGTCAATGGCAGTATGAAAGTGCTCCAGGGTGATTAAAAATTAATTCAGCATTCAACACTCACGGAAATGAAATTCATTGGGAAACGTATTTTGCATGCCTAGCAAGATGTAATTAGAAGATGGAACTGCTGGGAGAAGATTAAGTAACTAAAGTATTTTTGCAGCCACAGTGGTGTCAGTAAGAAAGGGACTGCTGCAGTTAAAAGGTAATGAAGCTTCTCTTTCTCCTAATCATCTCCCTTCTTCTAGGAGCACTTGATTTGCATTCATGGGGGGTTTCAATTAAAAATTTTTAAGAATTCATGGTGCTCTTCTCTGTTCCAATTGGTTTAAAACCCTGTTCCCCAATCTGTACCACTTTGCCCCTAGGAGATCATCTTCTATTCCTCTCCCCCCCACCCATTGAATCCAGTGCCATCTGTAGCTGGCTCCATTTGGTCTCCCTTTTCTCTCTCCTGGCCTGGCCCCAAGGTGCCTCCACCTCATCCCTATGGAGTCTCGGTCTCTCTGTCTTTTGCTTCTCTTTGTCTCTGTCTCTGTCTCTCTGCCACTGTTTCTCTGTGTGTGTGTGTGTGTCTCCTCCCACCTCCCCTCCCAAGTCTTTCCTTCTAATCACTCACTTGGCTTCTGGCTCCTGTTCTCCATTCTCTGCAGGTGTCCTTCCAGTGGGCTGTCAAGACCTCTGGGGATAGTTTCTCACTCATCTCTCAGCAACAGCATCTCTCCTTGAGAAGCCAGCTGGGAGACTGGGTGTTCCGGGAAGCCTAACTTATGCCACTATCTTCTCTCCCTTTCACCCCCCCCCATGGACATTTCCTTTCCCCATCCCAAAAATCTGCCAACCAGGCTTCACACCTCAAAGCCCCTTCCAATTTGCCCATCTGGTGCCTTTGGATATTTACAGACTGGAGGAAAAAGTTTAACCCTCAAGAGCCTGGATTACCAGTTTTAAGAGCTTGGGTCAGAGGAAGGAGGGAGAGTCTTTCTGTTTATGTCACTTTGGATGACACCCAATACTTTGTCTCCTAGGATTGTTGCCTAATGATGTCTTCTTGATGAGGCAAAGGATAAACCCATAATAGATACCCATGGGAAATGAGGGACATATTCTGGCCTTTCAGAGTTTCATAAAAACTAAACTCTTTGACTTGTCAGTCAATCACCAAGCATTTATTAATCATCACAGGCACAGTGTGAGACACTGAGTATCCCAAGTCAAAAGTGAAATATTATGTGACCTTAAGGAGTTTTCATTCTATGGGGAGAGACCAACATGGACATATATAGCTCTATACACAATAGACAACAAAATCAATATAATGTAATTTGAGGGAGGAAGGAGCATTTCCACTATACTTCAGTCAAACCCAATTTCTCGACATTCTCTGAACACGTTCCTTTATTTATTTGACCTGAATCTTTGCCTATGTCATTTCTTTTTTTATTATATATTTTATTTGTTTTTCCAATTACTTACAATGGCAGTTTCTACCAATCATTTTTTGCAAGGTTTTGAGTTTTACAATGCCCTATCATTTCTAATGCCAAAAATATCCTTCTTCCAAATTTCTGTCACTTCAAATTCTACCTAGTGTTCAAAACCTAACTAGCTACCTGTAAACTTCCCTAATCCCTCTATCTCTGCCCCCCAGTCAGAAGTTATTTCACTCTATCCTATAGAATATTGTACTATTGTATAGTATAACATTAACACTTTCTTTTGTATTATGGTTATGTCTATGCTTGTCTTCTCCCCATTAGAGAAGCAATTAGGTGACATAGTGTACAGAGTGCTAACCCTGGAGGATTTATGACCTCAGACACTTGACACTTACTATTTGTGTGACCTTGGCCAATCATTTAATCCTGACTGTTTTGAAATTTGTACAAATAACTATTTAATAGCTAAATAGGAAATAATTGATTAGCTCAGAATAAATGTTAATAGAAATTGTTTCTGTTTTGAAAAGAAACCCTCAGGATCTTCCCCACCCATACTGTTGTTGTTTTTACTAGGTTAAAAAGAAGACCATTCTTTGCCTTATCTCTTACCTAACCTTAATCCCAGAATGGGTTTTTGCCTTGGTCAAACTAAGAGCTGGGAAAGACCCTAACTTAAGAAGTCAATGTTTTCCACAGTATCCTAGGCCATCTCCTGTTGTCTTGATTCATATCTGACCACTGGACCCAGATGGCATTGTAGGAGAAAGTAAAGCACCCCCACTTTCAAATCCAATTCATGGGCATGTCTTGATATCACTTCTCTAATGTCACAGTCCTCTTAGAAAAAGGACAAACATCACCTCACCCCTATTAGATTGCAAATATCTTGCCTTTGATAATTCCTCATTGAATCTGCCTTAGAACCTAGAACAAAGGCTTGCAGATAGTTAAGTAAGTTTTCAGTAAATATTTGTTGAATTGTAAAGAGATGCCCTTAATGTCCTTCTTTCCCTTATCAAGTATAGCATTTTAGACTGGAGGAGCATATTCAGGTAGCCCGGAAGACCTTTGCTGATATTCTTTTGAGAATCACTGGATAATAAATTAGGGACTGCAAAGAGCTTTAGAAATTCTCTAGTTCAGCTATGCCCAAAGGCCTATAAAAGCATGCATAACTTTTGAACTAACAATGCCACTACTGCTTTTGGATCCCAAAAGAGATTTTTTTTTAAAAAAAGGAAAATTACTTAGATGTAAAAAAATATTTATAGCAGCTCTTTTCTGGTGGAAAAGAATTGGACATTGAAGGGATACCCATCAACTGGGAAATGGTTGAACAAATTATGGTATATGATTGTGATGGAATACTATTGTACTCTAAGAAATGACAAGCAGGTTGCTTTGAGAAAAACCTGCAAAGACTTACTTGAATTGATGCAATGTGACATGAGTAGAACCAGAACATTGTACATAGTAGCAGCAATATTATGTGCTCATCAACTGTGAATGACTTATCTATTCTCAGCAGTACAATGATCCAAGGTAACTCTGAAGGACTTATGATGATGCTATCCATCCTCAGAGAAAGAACTATTAAGCATACTTTTTTAACTTTTCTTGAGTTTTTATTTTGGGTTTTCTTTTACAACATGACTAATATGTTTTGCATGACTACACATGTATAACCTATTTTAAATTCTTGCTTTCTCAGTGATGGAGGTGGGGAAAGAGGGAGAGAATTTGGATCTCAATTTTAAAAACAAATGTTGAAAGTTGTTCCCACTATGGCTGATCAGACCAGTATGAGCTTGGAATTCTCTACAAATAGTCCATGTGAACACCTGGACTGAGTACTCTAAACTTACCTGTCACATTTCCTTTGAGCTGCTTCAATTCTGCCTTCCTCATAGATAGCAGCACCCTCACTGATGAGGGCACCCCCATCCTGGGTGGTCCTGTGCTAGTGTCATCCATGCTGCACATTCAATTCTAAAGTTCTTCAACAAGATCTTCAGGGTGTCTCAGTATCTTCTCATCCCCTTGTGAGTGCTTACCTTGTGTGAGTTCTTCAAAAAGTAGTTGGGTTTTTGTTGTTTGTTTTTTTTTGGCAAGGGTACATCTGGTATTCTAACAACATGCCCAGCTCATCACAGTTGGATTCTCTGTGGTAATGTTGGAATGTTGGGCAGTATAGCTCAAGAAAGGATCTCAGGGTCTAGTATCTTCTCCTGCAAGGTGATCTTCAGAATCTTCCTAAGACAATTTAAGTGGAAACAACTCAGGTTCCTGACATGGTACTGGTAAACTGTCCAGGTTTCACAGGCATATAGCAATGAGGTCAGCACAACGGTTCTGTAGACCTTCAATCTAATACCTCTTCTCTCTCACACTTTCTTTCAGTCTCCGAAATACTGAGTTAGCTCTAGAAATGCATGTGGTAAATTAACTTGTCCACATTACTCAAAACTTCTCCATTTGCTGTAACTGACAGTTCCATGTATGGATGGTATGGTGCTGACTGATGGAGCACCTGTGTTTTTTTTTCAATTTTTTTTTTTTTTATTTTTCAAGGCAATGGGGTTAAGTGGCTTGCCCAAGGTCACACAGTTAGGTAATTAATTAAGTGTCTGAGGTTGGATTTGAACCCAGGTACTCCTGACTCCAAGGCCAGTGCTCTGCCCACTATGCCACCTAGCCACCCTGTACCTGTGTTTTCTTGATGTTAATTGTTAGACCAAAATTAGCACAAGCAGCAGAGAATGGATCCATACTTTGCTGTATCTCAGTTTCAGAGGCTTCATTGAATACATAATCATCTGCAAACAGAAGATCCTTTGGCCTTAGCTTGCAGTCTTTTCAAGTTGAAGAATTTGCCATCAGTGTGATAGCTGACCTCGATGTTTAGCCTCAGTGAAGGTATTTGATAACATGACTGAAAACATCATGCTAAAAAGTAAGGGAGCAAGGACACAGCCTTGTCTTACTCCATTGGTGACTGGGAAATCTAGAGCATCATCCACCATGCAGAACTTGGGCATGCACGCTGTCATGGAACTGATGTACAATACTGATAAACTTCTCTAGGCAACCAAATTTTGACATAATTTTCCATAAGCCCTCATGACTGGACAATATCAAAAGCAGATAGGCCCAGTGGATAGAGTCAGGAGGACCTGAGCTCAAATTCGACCTCAGATACTTAATACTTACTTAGCTGTGTGGCCTTGGACAAGTCACTTAACCCTACTGCCTTGCAAAAACAAAAATGAGTAACAAAAAGAAAAAATCCTCATTTCCACCTACCTAGACTATTTCAATGATCTTTACTAGTATATTAATACTTTACTTATAAAGGAGAAGGACTGTAGGTCAACTTGGAACTAGATGGAGCAAGCCTGATCTAATCTCAGGTCTGATCAGGTAGGCAGACCCCAGTCTTTGTAATGCATATCTCTATATCTATCTATCTATCTATCTATCTATCTATCTATCTATCATCTATCATCTATCTATCTATATTTAAACTAATAATCTCCTCTTACATTCTGTAAAAGACAAACACCCTACATTCTTCACAATCAATCAACAATTATTTGTGTAAGGAATTTTTCTAGGTGATGTAGGACTATAGAGAAGTATAATAAAATCTTTACTGTGTTGGAGAAGAAATATAAATACAAATGTAATGGAAACTGATATGTACACAGTGTCACTGATGATATCCCCCATAGGGAATCTGCATCTTGGAGAATTGTAATGGCATGTGATGGGAGACCCTTGGAAAGACTGTGGGACATTGGTAGATAATATGCAACTGGGTACTGTGGGGTTAACCACATGGTTAAGAGAATCCTTTTTGATTTTCTGGTGGCACCTATTAAAAAGTCAAACTTCAATCATTCTCTTGGATTCATTCTCTTGATTTGCTGGTGGTACCTATAAAAAAGTCAACTTTAGTCATTCTCTTAGCTGTTCTGCTCCTGGTTTGACCTTACTCACAGAATCTGATGAGAAATAACGCTATAAGGGGAGAGGCCTTATATCTTTTCCCTTACTAATGCCATCCAAGGTCAGTTAGGAGTGCAGTAGATAGAGCACCAGTCCTGAAATCAGGAGGACTTGAGTTCAAATTTGATCTCTTACTAGCTGTGTAATCTTTTTTTTTTTTAGGTTTTTGCAAGGCAAATGGGGTTAAAGTGGCTTGCCCAAGGCCACAATAGCTAGGTAATTATTAAGTGTCTGAGGTCAGATTTGAACCCAGGTACTCCTGACTCCAGGGCCCCCGTAGCTGTGTAATCTTGAGCAAGTCACTTAAGCCTAACTGCTTTGAATCTAAAGCTATCTTCAGTTATCCTGATCTATATCTTGCCACTGGACCTAGATAGTTCTAGAAGAAAAAGTGAGACTGGTGAACTTAGCATAACACCCCCCCCCACTTAAAACCAATTCCCTTTTTTGTCATGGCATCACCTCCCTAACTGTCCTGAATTATGGGCAGACATTATCATTATCAACCTTATGAATATAGACTTGGGTTCTTTACATGGCTCAGTATTTATTCTTTAATTTAGATGAAGGGAGAGTGATATTCTGGAGTTTCAACATTCAGATTTTTAAACTATCTTTTCATCAATGGACATACCAGTTAGAGATATCATATTTTGGCATCAACATTTGGGACCAATGTTATATATCAATTGGTATAAGCTTGAGTCCCCAGAAACTATGGTGGGTTAAGGAAATGCGCCAGGAGGTATTTGTAGAAGTATGTTTGTTCTTACTACGTTTTCCATGGAAAGGGGCGTCAGTCACTGGTACCTACCATGCAGGGGTAGGAGACACAGTCATTTAACACTTAAACTGATGGTAACAGATTAGAGAATAGATTTCACCCTTCCCTAACTCTTCTTAATTCTTAATTATTAATTATTGCCATCCCTCAATTACTGTTATTTGTCCTTCATTTCAAAAAGGATTATGATATCAAGAATGTGATTCTAAGACTTGCAAATGAATTGGATTTAAGTGGAGGGTAGGGCTGGTCCAAAAAGTCTCCAGCCTTACTTTCTCCTCCAGAGTCATCTGGTCCAGTGGCCAGATATGCATCAAGACCATTGAAAATGGCCTTGAAGCAGTGGGAAACCTTGACCTTTTTAAACTAATCTTTCCCAGGTTTCAATTTGATTGGGGCAATGACTATTCCGTGATTAAGGCTAGGTAAGAGATAAGCAAAGAATGACTTTTTTAAACTAATAACAACTACATTATGGGAGGGGAAGACTTTCTCGTCAAAACAGAAGCAACTTCTATTTATATTCAGTCTGAGTTAATGGATTATTTCCTATTTATGTAGTAAACATTTTATTTATATAAATTGGTTTTTTGTCTTTCATCTTTGATTGTAAACACCTTTACCTCTTTTATCCCTACTGTTTCCTACAGTGCCTAGCCCAAAATAGGTGATTTTTTTTTATTGTTAAGTTGTTTCTCAGGCTCATCCAACTCTTCTTGACCCCATTTGGGGGTTTCTTGGCAAAGATACTTTAGTGGTTTGCCATTTCCTTCTCTGGTTTATTTTTACAGATGAGGAAATTGAAGCAAACAGGGTTATGTGACTTGTCCAGGGTCATGGAGTTAATAAATATCTGAAAGCAGATTTAAACAAAAAAAGATGACAATCTGTCTACTATGCCACCTAGCAGCCTTATTTCATTAAATCGTGTTTCATAAATGTTTATTGATCCACTGATTGGAGGGTGTTATCCAATATGGGATTAGGGGGAAGAAGCATCAGAGTAGAAAAGTGGGAGGAAGTCAGAATGGAGTATATGCTAGACCAGGAGTGAGTATAACAAGCTTTAAACTAGTTGGATCGAAAAGAAGCTGAGAATTGCTGACATGGAGTGGGGGAGGAAGAAGATGGAAAGTTGACTAGCTATAGGTCCCACAGAAACAGGGCAAAGTTTGGAAAGAGAACTTTCTGGGCAGAACAAATCATCTCCCCTCAAATACTCAATTAGTCCAAATTTTTGAATTCTGATGAATAAGCAAATCAGTTCCTGATCTTTTTGTGAAGGCAAAGAAGTGAGATAGAGTGAGGATTTGAGACTGAGAAAGGTTTGTCTTTTGCCAGTGATTTCTTTTTGTTATTGTTGTTTGGTTTTTTTTGCTTCTAGACATGGTAGGAATTTATGCCTTTGTATGGAGGGAATGGGGGGAGGTATAGTGTTTTTCTCATACTCCTTTTCATCTTCCACCCTCTGGGAACTGGTAAAACGTGTAAATCCAAGCTTCTCTACATCCATCCCTTCCTCTGACTCAACGGAAGGGGAGTGCCAAAGAGCCACCTGGCTTCCTTTCTATCCTTAGCACCCTGGCCTAGAGCTCTGCCTCCAAGGCCTTTCAGTGTTTTCTAGACATCTACTATGTGCATGGATATGTGGGTATGGCTGGAATACAAAGATAAAAATGAAACTGGTCCCACTTTGGAGCTAAGGTACATTCTGTGGGTGATAGACTAGGTTCATAAAGTAAATACACTGGAAGAGAATATTCCTAATTGGGTGAGGTGTGAAACCCAAAGAGACTGCACCTTTGATTTCTTGGGTAAAGGAAATTCCCACACAAAGAAACTGCCTCTACCAAAGCAAGTTGGTATTTCCAAGGCAACTTCTCCTCTCAGAGATTTACAGTGAGAGGTGAAGTGATTTATTTGCCCAAAGTCACACATAGGGAAACAAGCATTAAGTGCCTACTGTGTGATAGATACTATGCTAAGCATTTTACAAATATGGATTCTCTCAACAACCTAGGGGGGTAAGGGCTGAAGGGAGCTGAAAGCTTCCATTAACACCCACAGCCCCCTTCAACACCCTCCCTCGAAGCAAACCCTTGAACACTCGGACCATGAGTCAGATCAGACTAGGGTTTTTAGAATTCCTTCTGAGTCTAGGCCTGCACACTCATGAATATTCATCAACCACTCTCTCTGTTATACATTCCTCCTCCCATTTTGGGTGAGGGGTTACTGTGATCATCAGCACCAAATGGTAGGCTTTGAGCCTCCCATTCTTCTTTTCCCTTTAGATATGATAAAATATGAATGGGAGGGACCTTGGATTCTCCTCCAATTCTCATTTTACAGATAAGGAAACTGAGGCCTGAGAGGTTAAATAACTTTGCAGTATAAATGTCCTGTTTGACTTTGAAAGTTCTTCACCTTTCTAATCTTCTTATTCTTTACATACCTCCAAGAATTTTATGATCAAGTGATACTGTAATCCTGGTTATTCTCACAAGATCCTCCATCTTCCAATTCCATTCTAATAGTCTCTGAAGCTTTTCACAGACTCCTTCTTTGTTTACATATATGCTCCTTTCTGTCTCTCTTTGTGTCCCTACCCCATTTAGCACAATGCTCACCAGAACTCAATAAGTCACTATGATTTTACTTGTTGAAGATAACTTGTTGAAGATAAGAAAAATGCAGTTGGGACTTGAATTCAGATCCTCTAACTCAAAATTTAACCCTCTTATATTATGCAAGAGGAAAGAAAAAAAATGGACTATCATCATGTAAATCATAAAAATGTATCTTCCAATGCAGAATTATTTCTTCCAAACAATTCAGATATTTTTTTCTCTCCTATAATTCTCTCTTATTTCTCAATTTGCCCTCTGGCCTTACTTCTCTCTACACACCCACCTGCCCATCCCCAGAGTCCAACAATCCCTAGAAGGGAAAGAGAGAGAGCTGTTTCAAGTTGATGGGCTGCAGATGCTTGGAGGCAGTGACCATCCCTTAGTCAGGACTTCATTCTACTCATTCCTTCCTCCCCAGTCAGGCCTCACCCTATCCCTCTGCAGAATTCCTCCACAGTAATGACTTTGTAGCTTATAAGTTCCTGAAAGCAGCTCCAAGTGTAGTTCCCACCAGAGCTCAGGGACAGGAAGTCCCAGATGGCTGGGTGCTTTGTGGGTGGGTACATTCATATGCACAGATATATGCAGACTGACATATATATATATATATATATATATATATATATATATATATACACACATATATATATACATATACATATACATATATATATAGTATGTGTGCATATATATTTATATACATACATACATATATAGATATATATATATGAGATGGGGGGGTGAGAAAAGTAAGAGAGCAATTTCTGACTGAGATCATCTCAATGGAGCCTTAGGACTTTAAGCAAAGGAAGCTCTAGATTACACACAGAGCTCAGTTTCCTCATTCAAGGAGTCTTCGCCAATTTTTTTTGTGGACTATTTTTCCTCCAAATTATACACCAAGAGACTTTTCCCCCCAGTACTAGAACCATAGAATAAGGTTAATAGAATTAAAGATAGAGATCAACTAGTACACCTGTCTCACTGTATTTATAGAAGAGAAAAATGAAGCCCAGGAAGAAAAAGTAGTGATTTACTTAAGGTCCAAAAATAAGAGTCAGAGCTCTCCTGTCTCTCAGTTCAAAGCTTCTTCTGCCTCTGGTAGATAGCCTGATGACATCCCTGACAGACTTTTCCTCTTTTTTTTTTCTCTCTCCCCTCTGCTTGAACATGTTCATTTTAGCCTTAAGGCCTGCAGGGACTGTGGCCAAAAGGTAGATTCTTGTACACTGTCTGGACTGAATCAAACTGCTCAAGAAAGGCAAACACAGCGCCTATCCTGCCTAATTTGGTAGAGTAGCTGGAAGCCAAAAAAACAGAACAATCACATTTGCCTGAACATGTCACTTTTTATGGGCTGCTCCAAAGATGATGGAGGCCTCCTTCAAGCTGTAATCCTTCCTGGTATGGTAATTCTGAGGCTAGAAATGGTATTTCAGGGAAAGTAGATGGAAGTTGGTGAAATTTGGAGAGTAGTACATGTCTGATAATTATTCTCTCTCCTTTTCTATTGTTAAAGGGATAGTACCATTAATTTCAGAATAAAATTCATGAAAATTGTAAAGCTCTAAAGGGGTCAGCCTTTGAAATCAAGCCTGGGCCCATTGACTTACTTCAGTAAGAAGCTGAAGTAGCTCCAGTTCAAGAGGAATGATTCAATCAAAATTCATGGTTTTCAGGCTGGCTGCTACAGGCAGCTTATCTACAAGGGACATGATGCTGTTATAAGACACTGCAAGGAAGGATTGTGTGAGCGGTCTCAAGTCTCTTGTTTGAACCAGGATCAGAGGATGTTAAAGCTGGAAAGGCAAAGTGAGATCATTTAGGATAGCTAACCCCTTCACTAGACTGAGAATAGAGATTTGCCCAAAGGTGTACATTAGGTTTATGGCAGACTGGTGGTCAGGAACTTTGAATCTATGATCCTTAGAAGCCCATTATTTAGGTCTCAGTTCTATCTGTTGGATGACCCTGAGCAAGTCATTTTCTCTCTTAGCCTCAGTTTGTTCCTCTATAATATGAGGGGGATCTAAGATCCTTTTCCAATCTATGGTGCTAATGCTTCCTGACTACCAAATGAATGGGGTTTTCCACCACAAAAAAGGAAGTGTTTGGGGTTGGAGTTGAATTCTCTGGGTAATTTTCTCAACCTCTCATTTCCCTTGAGATAAGGAGGACACCTCCTGGGAGGCAAGGTTTGTATTTGCTTCCTAATGAGTTCACCAGGGAAAAAGAAACACTTTCCATTTCCTTGGGAATAAAGACATGTCAGAGGATGGGAAGTCAAAGAAGAGAGCCAGACCATGCAAGACCACCAGAGCAGACAGACAAGCATTCCTTGTGGGACTCTGTTTATCTTCTTCTCTGGGATGGTGCATTTGCCTTAATCATTGAGCCAATAGCTCCATCCTGGTACTTTTCTTCCTTCCTCTCCTACAAGCCTTCAGCATTCAGGGAAGGAAATGTAATAGTGTAATAGAGACCAGATCAGACTTGACTTAGACTAATTATTTAATGACAACAAATGGGAGAATGGAGAGGGCAGAGGGAGAAAGTGAGGAAGCAGCAGGAAAAGATAGGAAATGTGTTGTCATTTTCTTTCAGCCAGCCCTTCCTGCTACTGAGGCACCTAAGGGAAATTAGGTTCAGCAGGGACACCATATTTCCCCAATTCAGGAGGTTTTCACTGAGCTTGGTGAGTCACTCACCTGCTGGGAGAAGACTATTTTTAGCTAGAGGTAAATCAGCAATCTGATTGCCAAACCAGGCCTTTTCCTTCATTTTCTTTGTTTGGAGAAAAAAACAAGACCCAGAAGAGAAAGAACTCCCTCCAACTCACCCCTCTTTCAACACCATCCCCAATCACTTGTCTAGAATGCTCTCTTCCCTCCCCATCCAAATCTATTCAGGACCCAGTTTAAGTCCTACCTTTTCTACCAGGCCTTCCTAGATTTCCTTCTCTCTGGAATGCTTTCTTTAAACAAAAATTATTGATATCTTTTGTTTTTATATCACTTAAATCTCCTCCCCCCCCGAAGAGTCCTACTATTTAATAATATTTTTAAAGAAAGAGGGAAAAAATTAAAAGACAAATTGCAAAAGTGATTAATAAATGCAAAAAATTTCAAAACATATGCAAGTCTTGTACACTCAAGAGTTTCCCATATCTGGACTGGAGGGAATTGTTTTCTCATATCCCAATTTTGGAGTCCAAGCTTGTTCTTTGGAATTTTCTAACATTTACATTCAATTATTTCATGGTTATTCTTTCCATTTACATTGTTTAATCATATTCTGGACTTTCAAAACTTTCAATCTGGATGGCTCAATTTTAGTATTTCTTATACCATCCTCAAATTGTTTCATGCATGTAAGCCACCAGGAACTCAATTGTAATGAGTATTAACCATAGGTCTTTGCAGATTCACCGACTTTCAGACATCATCTACATTTCCCCAACATCCCCAATAGGTGGTCATCTGACCTTTACTTAAAGACCTGTCAAACTGACTAATATGATAATATATTTTGCATGATTAAACATGTGTAATCTATATCAAATTGCTTACTATATCAGGGAGTAAGGAGGTGAGGGAGGGAGAAAAAAAATTTAGAACTCAAAAAAAAAATTTTTAAATGGTAAAAATTGCCTTTACTTGTAACTGAGGGAAAATAAAACATTATTTTAAAAAAAATTATAGATAAATAATTTCCCCTAAAGTTATCTTTAGCCACTCTTATAAGAACCAAAATGATTAATTACTTCAATACTATATTTATTTGAGAATATTTTGATTGTTTTATTGAGCAGCAGAATAAAAATGAGCAATATTTATTATACCTTAAAAAAAGATCTATAGGGGTGGCTAGGTGGCACAGTGGATAGAGCACTGGCCCTGGAGTCAGGAGTACCTGAGTTCAAATCCGACCTCAAACACTTAATTACCTAGCTATGTGGCCTTGGGCAAGCCACTTTAACCCCATTGCCTTGCAAAAAAAAAAAAAAGATCTATGATAAGGACTGGGGGTGATGAGTGCTGAAAAGATTCCCTGTTTCCCAAAACAGACAAACCACTTTATTTTAATTTGGGCTAGCTCTAAGTCTTTCTTTCTGCCAGGTCTCATTCTGCCTCTTTCCAACCTCCACTCTTATCTCCTTGTTCTCTCTGGGGTGAGGAAGAACAAATCTAATGTTTCTTTCATAAGATAACCCTTCTAAAATATCCTTATTTTCTTCAACCATTCCTTCAATGACATGGTATCAAGAGCCTCTAACATGATTCACCTTTTCTTTCCCAAAAATATTCATTTTAGATGCAGAGTATATAGCAGGATAACTATTTTCCTAGTCCTAGGACATTCCTAGTTGTTTTAAAGCAACTAAAGAGTTCATTAAGTTTTTGTCATATTTGAATTGCCATATTTTACTATGAACTCATAATGCCTTTAAGCTTGTGGTATACTCAGGCTTCCAGGTCTTTTTCACAAGCACTGCTATCTATCCACACCTCTTCCAGGAGGTATTTTGAAGATGAATTTTTTTAACCCAGGTATAAGCTTTTACATTTATTTCTATTACATTTCAATGTATTAATTTCAGTCCACTATGAACTCCTATTTAGATCCTTTTGGATTCTGAATTTATTCAATATATAAAGTGAGCACTTAATAAGTGTTTATGGAATGACTGAATGAACCAAAAACATCTCTTGACTATTCCCCAGAATGCATAACCCTATTCTGGGTGCCAATAAGTTCTCAGCTCATAAAATTTTAGGATTGCAAAAGACCTTGGAAATCATCAAATTTAATCTCTTTTTAAATTTATCCCCAAAAGTGTCATATGTCTCACTATATAAAAGACATTTTAGTGTCTGTCAAGAATATAAAAACAAAACAGTCTCTGTTCTCAAGGAGCATAGACATTCTACCAGACTGGAAATGACTTACCTACTGTCATGAAGATATGTAGCAGAACCACAATCCAAACTCTAGTTTCTCTGAATCTCACTCTAATGCTCTTCCCCCCCTCCCCAATACAGTAATACTATTTCAATGGGAACTAAAAGGAATCTCCATTCTATTTTCTCTTAGTGGGCATTCAACCAACAGAGTGAGATTAACATTGCACAGATAGCCTGTCCTTGTCCATTTTAGTTTCCATGCTTATTTGCAGCTTCTAAATTAACTCTTACCCTTCTTCCATATTTTGTTCTTACAAAGACTTTGCTTTCTATATTATAATCATTTTTTTGGCCACACTTCCCCACACCAATCCCCACATTCAATTGTTTTTTTCCCCCTAAAGAACTAGGAGTTGTATATTCTGGGTTTGCTATTAACTGGAAATATGACCTTGGACCTGTCACCTGCCTTCTCTAGAATTCGGTTTGCTTCTCCTCAAAGTAATGGAGTTGAATGATTTGATCCTGAGTTTCTCCCACTCTAAGATTCTATAAGCTAAAAAACTAGACCTCAAAGCAGTATTCTATACCCACAGAATACTCCATAGTTGCTTTTATTAATCCATTCAACAAACATTTATTAAGTTGGTTATTCAAAAGGCTCAGTGCCAATTAAGGCAGAGCTTCTGCCTTCAAGGGACTCATAAACTGGTTGGGAAGATAAGACATGACACAGATAAGAGAATTGTTGAGAGTATCTATTGAGATAATAAAAGTGAAAAAAAAAATAAAACACCATCCAAATACAAGGAGTTCTTGTCATCATTTTTTCCCATTTCTCCAACTCCCTTTCTGACAATAGGGCCTGCCACTGGGTCCCATGGTCCTCTTCATATTTTTGTTCTTAGAGGTGTTGGACTCTCTGGGATTCTGAAGGGACAAGTAGAGAATTCCTTAACTTACTAATTTGTTGGAGGTCAATGATCACCAAGGAATAGTTCATACACCAACAGGAAGGGAAAGAACCTGAAGCCTTGTTGTAATAATTCAATCTAATATTTCATTCATTTTTAACTATTATATTATAAATAATAGATATAACTTTGATAATAATGATAACTGACATGTTTGTATATGTTATTTCACCCATTAAAATCTAAGGTCTTGTGGGTGGCTAGGTGGCGTAGTGGATAAAGTACCGGCCTTGGAGTCAGGAGTACCTGGGTTCAAATCCGGTCTCAGACACTTAATAATTACCTAGCTGTGTGGCCTTGGGCAAGCCACTTAACCCCATTTGCCTTGCAAAAACCTAAAAAAAAAAAAAATCTAAGGTTTTGGAAGACAAAGACTGCTTCAGCTTTGTCTTTGTATATCCAGTACTTAGACTAGTTCCTGGCCCAAAATAAAAACTTAACAATTATTCTAAAGAACCCATGATGAAAAATGCTACCCATCACCAAAGAAAGAATTGATGGAGTCTGAAATGCAGATTGAAGCACACTAGTTTCACTTTATTTTTTTGTGGGTTTTTTTTTACTGTGTCTTCTTTCACATCATGACTAATATGGAAATATTTTGCATGAATGCACATGTATAATCTATATCAAACTGATTCCCTTCTCAAGGAGGGGAAAAGAGGAAAGGAGAGTATTCAGAACTCAAAATTTAAAAAAAAATTAATGATTATAAAAATAATTCAGAAAGGAAATAAAATATCATTTTTTAAAATTGCTTGTTGATTTATATGTATTTAATTCAATTGAGCCTTGTATCAACCCTGTGAAGAATAGATATTATTAAACCTATTTTACAGCTAAACAGACTCCAAGAGATTTAATGACTTGCCTAGGGTCACACCACTGACAAACTTTGGAACTAGGGACTCTGGTTAAGTTGTTCAGTTGCTTGGGGAGGAGGGAGGTGATGTAGATGGTGAGTGGTCTTGGATAGAAACAAAGAGAAGCTTTTAAAGATTTGACAAAAGGAAGCTGATGTAGGTTAACTCTGGTCTGTAGCCAGGATGCTGATCTAAGCAAGTGATGAGAGGGGTTTTACTGAAATATCAGGGTTTTTTTCCCCCTCCAGCTGTGGTCCTCAGCCTCTCCGCTTCATTAGCACCATCTGCAAAGTTGGGGTAGCCACATTACCAGGATGTGGATCTGCTCAATTCCCTCTTCTGAGATCTTCAGATGAAAGGTGCCAGAGAACTGTAAATTATTATTATTCTTGGTTGCAGTTTCCTTCCGGCCCTGCTGCAGCGTGCTGGGTCCTCGGCAAGTCTCCAAGGCTTTCCTCCTGCAGAGAGCACCTGAGAGGATGGATGAATGAATGATATACAGAAATCCTCCAGGAATCTGGCCAAGGTCAGGTCTGTGTATGGAGTCCCAACGCCAAGTTGCTGGGTGGTGTTCCCATCAGCACCTCCTGGGCTCTTCCACGTGCCCAATACAATGGTTCTTTGTTCTCCCAGGGCGGACACTGAGTCTCAGGGCTTTTATTGTGAGGGGGTGTTTCTCTCCTCCAGCCCATCCTCCACCCCCACCCCCAGAGGTCACTCACCCACGTGGCTGAACCCTGGGAAAGGGGTGTATCACAGTCCTGTTGGTCTAAATAGAGGACAAACAAATCAACCTATGCAAACAGGCCAGAAATTTTCTTTTAGGGAGAAGCTATTTTCAGCTGGGAGGAGAACAACTCCATTTGGATAGCCTTCCTATCCATAGTCCAGTCCAGGACTCAGCTGAGAAGGTCATAACCAGTTAAAGGGTTAATGACCCCAGGAATGAAGGTTCCAATTCATCCCAGATCCCACAGGGGCAATCAAGGGGTGGGAGAGGGATCAGAAAGGCTTTCATGGATATAGCAACAGCATCCTCTTTTTGAGAAAGGTTGACGACAAGGAGAATGGTAAGAATTTCTAGGAAATGAGTTTCCCATGGAGGGGGAGGGGAGGATAAGTTTGACAGCCAGTAAATCTCAAGAAGGATCATAAGATTCCCTAGAAGAGAAAGGGAAGAAGAAAGAAAAGAAAAGGAAGAAAGGAAGGAAGGAAGGCTCAGATTGAAGGGAAGGAGGAAGGAAAGAAGGAGAGAAAGGAGAGAAGAAAGGAAGAAGAAAAGAAAGTGGGAGAAAGGAAAGAAGTGAGGGGAGGAAAACAGGAAAGAAGGAAGAAAGGGATGGAAGGAGAAAGAATGGAAGCCATATTTTAAGCACCTAGTATGTGCTAGCCGTGGTCCTAAGCACTTTACAAATATTATCTTATTTGATCTTACAACTCTGGAAGAAAGGTGTTATTATCCATGAAGTTGGGAAAGTTCAGGTGATTTACCCAGGATCACACAGCTATTTAAGTGTCCAATGTAGGCTTCTAACTCAGATCTTCCTGACTCCAAGTTCAACACTTAATGTTATCTTCCTACACAAAGAACCCCTTGAATCATAGAGTATAATCTGTAAACATAAGTGCTAAGGGAGACCAAAGTCTTAGGGTGAAAGGAGGAGTCAGGGAAGGCTTTCTGAAAAAAATGTTAACTAGATCCATTGTTTCCTTGCCTTATTCACATGTAATCTCAGTGGAGGAGCTAGGACCAAGCAAGAGGGAGCCAGACATCCAGAAACCTCCTGCCCCAGAAGCTGTGCCCCCCACCCCAATCTGTGAAGAGAGGGGTGAGAAAGTCAGTGAGGGAGGAAATCAAAAGGTAGGCTATGCAGATGAGTATTTGTGGAAGAATAGTCACATTTCTTGGAATCTGTTCTGAATACAGAAGTAACTAGGGACATCTCAGTTCAACCCTGGGCCTTGGCTTTGCTCCTTGGGGCCATACAAAGGAACATGGAGCTGTTCTCTCTAGGAGTTGCTGTTCTCACCTGTAGGAACCCATGGGAAGTGTTTTGTTGATAGTACCCAGCAACTAGGCTTGGGTTACCCTGAGACTAGAATCCCCCAGGAAGGAAGGTCTTGCCTATGAAATCCCCAGCCAGCCTCTGAGTACGACCAAGAGGGCTGATTAGTGAAGAGAAAGCAGCTGGAACAGGGGTAAAGCCCAAAAAGCAATATCTCCAAACTCCTCCCTCAGCCAACATACTTACACTTTAGTTTTTCACTCTCTAACAATACAAAACTTAGAGAGGATCTTTGAATTTCTCTTCTGGACTTTATTTGAACTTTAGGATGTGTGAACAATCCCTCTCACTGATGCTCCTATTGTTCAGTGGGTGCTTCTTCACTTACTAGCTGCCTGACATTGGTTGAATCACTTAGCCACACTCAGCCTCAGCTTCCTCATCTTTAAAAAAGGAGAGAATATTTATGTATTCCTTGTCTCACATGTTGATTGTGTAAAAAATTCTTTGTAAAGTTTCACAGAATTAAATCTCGAACATAGGAAGGATATCAGAAACGACCCTGCTCAGCACAAAATTCCTTTTACAAAATATTTTAAAAATGGGCATTCAACCTTTGCATGAATACCTCTAATTAAGGGTGGAGGCTCACATGCCTCTAAAGTACTGTCCCACTGTGCTTCTTATCTTGTAGGATATTTTTCCTTACATCAAGCCTGAATCTGCCTCTTTAAGTCTAGTTCTACCCTCTGGCATCAACCAGAATGACTGATCTTCAACGTATATATTGGGGGTCTCAACCCCTCTCTGTCTTTTGTTCTCCAAACTCTTCCTTGGCATTAACTTTCCTTCCATCAATTCTAATATGATGTGATCTCCAAACTCTTCACAACCAATAATCAATTTTCTCTGGATAGTCTCCAGTGTTATCAAAGTTACTCCTAAAGCATGGATCCTGTACTGAACACAATACTATGGGAGACATCTGGTCTCCCTAATTCTGGATATTATATCTCTCTTAATGTACCAAGGTTATATTAGCTTCCCAAGATGTCATTTCATACCACTGACTTGAATTCAACTTTTCAGTCTGCTAAAATTCCCTTATCTTCTTCAGATGAATTGTTGTACTTAGGAGACTGATTTTCTAATGCAAATGTAAATCCTTACAAAATTTGTAACCACTGGATTTTTATCTCATTAGACTTGACCTGAGATTCGATTTACTTGAGATCTTTTTGGATCCTTATCCAATAGGCTAGCTAGCCTTCTTCATTTTCAGATATCTTCAAATTCAATAATTACATTATCTTTGACTTTTCTCAGTCTGTTACCTCATCTAAAAAAATAGATGGTTGGAGTCACTGGCTGCTAAAGCTTTTCCCAGCTCTAAATCTATGACACAGTGCCTTTAACCAAACATTGGTTAAAAAAGAAAACGTTAAATAGCACAGGACCAAGCTTAGCTATTAGGGATATATCAGTAAAGATACCTTTACAATTTAATACCAATTAATGGCTATAATTTAACATCAATTGATGATTACTGTTTTGGTCCAGTCTTTGAACCAATTATGAATCCATCTAAGATTATGATTAGATCATACTTCTCTGTCTCACCTAAAAATCCCCCCAGAGTGGGATATTCAAGGTTCCCTCCAAACAAAGGGTCCAATTCCAAAGAGGCTGGGGAACTCCAGATTGATTATATAAGTAGTTTAATAATCAAAGTGTGATATTTAAGACCCCTAAAACCCTTTTATTTTAGAAATCAGACAAAAGGAGGAGGGGTATGGTGTTTTAGTATGGATTGACTAATATTTTTGGATTTCCTCAATTAAGCATTGACCTCAGTCCTAAAACCCCAGAGTCCTGGATTTACAAAGCAATAGACTATATATTTAGTCATGCCCTGGTCATATACTTTCTTTTGGCTTACATTAATCTTGGTTTACATTATTCATAGTCCATTGATTGGAAATCCATATCATCATCATCATCATTATTATTATTATTGTGGAGTTTACTGATAGAAACTTTTGCTAGGAAACCTATATCATGGCTTTCACTGCTTAAAGGTCCATATTCATTTGATTTTTACCAGTAGGGACTTCATATTTTCCATCCCATCAACAAAGAATTGCCCAAGAGACTTTGTCAAATGTTTAACTGAAATCTATATAATCCATATCTATTATATAATATTTTCCAGAATATAGTAATCTTGTCAAAGAAAATTATATTTGGGGGGGCGGCTAGGTGGGGCAATGGATAGAGCACTGGCCCTGGAGTCAGGAGTACCTGAGTTCAAATCAGGCCTCATACACTTACTAATTACCTAGCTGTGTGGCCTTGGGCAAGCCACTTAATCCCATTTGCCTTGCAAAAAAAAAAAAAGAAAATTATTTGTCTTACATGATCTATTCTAGATGATGCCATAATTCATTTTTTTTTTAGATTCTAGGTTCTTTATGATCATAGCTTCCTTTTTTGGGTGCTCACCATCCATTTAATAAACAAATTTTTTGTCAGAAATCAGTCAAGTTCACTATTTTATTTAAAATCTGATAGATTCCACTCTCTCTCTTTTTAAAAAATAGATATTTATTTTTCTCCATTCTTGTCATATTTCTTTTATTTTCCACAATGTTTCAAAGATCACTGGCTTGGCAATCACATCTACCAATTCTTTTTCTACTCTAGAATATAGTTCATCTGGACTAGGTGACTATATCTCAGTTGAGGTTATTTAAATGCTCTCCTCCCCCCCAACTTATTTGAGTATCAACTCCCCATTAACTATTTTTATTCTACCCTTTCTAGTCCAAAGATCATTCTTCTTGGCAGAGAAAACAGAAGATAATAGTTGCTCCACCTTCTTTCCATGCTCTGTTATCATTGTCTCATGTCCCCTGAGTCATCCTATCCACCACTCTAAAGAACTCTATAAATATGTAAATGTCAAAGATGGGTTGTCACTGGGGAAGAGCCCTGAGGTCAGAGATAGAAGACCTGAATCTACTGCCTTAGCTTGCTCTCTTCCTAGCTTGAACTGGTATTCTTAAAAAAGGAAATCATCGGTGTTAGTAAATAGTAAATAGATTCCCTCTAATGTAATTTCTGACTACATATCCTATTAGCTGTATCCTATTTAGCAGTAATTCTAGCTGTCCTTGTGAGACATATTCTCTGCAAAAGGAACTCCTCAAAGAAGAGAGGGTGGAGGACATTCTCTAGATTCTTCTCCAAGAAGATTGATTCTCTTGATTCTTTCTGCCAAGGTCCCTGGTCATTATAATTACCTAACAACCAATTTTTTTTTATCATCATCCTCATTGCTGTCATTGTTTTTCCAACACTGTTATAGTCATCATGTATATTTCAACAAAGTTTTAAAAATGTCTTATTATTTACAGGACATGATGCTAGCTGTTAGATGAGATATAAAGTTAGAGAAAACATGGATCATGCCTTCATGGACATTCCAGTCCAGGTAGTAGGAAATGATGCATAAATAATAAAATTGATAAATAGCATATGATTATTTTATAAGAAAAGTACAAACTGTTGAGAGAGATTTGAAGAAGGAAAGGTGGAATCAGGGAAGGCATCCTGAAGTAGTCAAATCAAGGGAGCAAAACATTAAATATTTGCTGTGTGCCAGCCCATTGTGACTATGCACCCATTGTTCAAGGTTCCAAGGATAAGATACAAACAAAAATGAAGGAGATTTCCTGCCCTCAAGAAACTTAATTTCCACTGAGGGAAGTCAACACACAAAAGTAAATTGAAAAGCAGAAAGTAGGGATGGAGTGGGGTGGAAAATGGTCAAGAGAATGAAAAATGGCTGTCCTGGGTCCTTCCTCAAAAATAGAAGTTCAGAAGGAGTTTACCCATGGGAAAAAGGACCAAAAGAACAGAAATGTAATGGAGGTGAGTTTTTAAATTATGAATAGGAATTTAACTGGAAGATTTGGAATACAGAAGAAAAGACATTCTAATTCCATGTGCTTCAACAAAGAACTGAAGGTAAGAAAATGTCAGGAAACTGCAAGTAGTATCTCATTCAGAAGAGCTAAGGATGGAAAGGTAGGTAGGTAGATTTTTGTAGGACTTTGAATGCCAAGCAAAAGAGTTTTATTTAGCAAATAATAGGAAAGACTGGAGGGTTTTGAGAAGAGTAATGAAATATAAACATAAGAAGGATAAACCTGGCTGAGGTATAAAAGATGAATGGGAGAGGGAAGAAGTTTTTTGTTCTTATCCTTCATAGTTGAAGAAGACTGTGACATGAAGTGAATGATGACATAATATATACTTTATGTTGATTAAAGTAAAGGGATGTTGTGCGAAGACATCTTTCTTATTGCTTCCTCCAGAATCATCTTAATTCAATGATCTAATTTTATAGGAAATAGGACCTCTGGTGTTGGTCTGCATATAGTGGGAGACCTTGGTCTTTTAGATGTAGGTCTTTTCCATATCAGCAAAGCCCCACATTATTACAAGAACTATGACAATATCTAATTGTCTTCATACCTCTGACTTTTGTACTTGATTAATGAAAAGATATTTGGCAAATGCTAGAGGTACACAGAGAGAAACCTACTTGTTCTGCAATAGTCTAAACAGATGATAATGGTTAGAGATCCAGGCAAAAATTTGGCAAATTAGATATCAGAGGTGAGAGTGATAGAAATGTAAAAAACAAGGGAAGCTTAGGTGGATGTCAGTGCCAGAAAAAGTGAAGTCATATTCAGGGGAAGGGATAGTAAGATTGATTTTGGACATGTTGAGTTTGAGGTACTGTCCCATAGAGAGTTAAGAGATAGGAGTCTAAGGCTCTACAGGAAGGTCAGGGATGAAGATATAGACTTGTAAATCAGCTGCATATAGAAGGAATGATAATATTCTACCACAACCATGATAGTGAATGGACTTGGCAAGGGAGAGAACAGAATTCTCAGACTTTTTTTGTTCATGGCACAAGTATGAGGAATCCCAGCCCAACATTTTTTTTTGCAAGGCAAATGGAGTTAAGTGGCTTGCCCAAGGTCACACAGCTAAGTAATTATTAAGGGTCTGAGGCCAGATTTGAACAGGTACTCCTGTGGCACAGTTGATAAAGCACCAGCCCTGGAGTCAGGAGTACCTGGGTTCAAATCCTGTCTCAGACATTTAATAATTACTTAGCTGTGTGGCCTTGGGCAAGCCACTTAACCCCATTTGCCTTGCAAAAAAAAAACTAAAAAAAAAAGAACAAATGGAGGAACTCATACCTTAAAAGATTATGACTCCCTAAACCAGAGTAGATAGAGGTATCTGTCCCTTTCAAATGTCACTTTGAGGTCCTGGGAATAACCTAAAAGGATTAAAAATCTACTAGACAAACTCCAACCACAGAAGCTGTAGCCTGAAGAAAAATAGGGCTAGAGAATCTGGGGGAACCTGGTTTATTCGTTGAGAAAAGGAATCATGGAATTTTAGAATGTAGAGAATAGAGATCACAGCTAGGAGCCTTAACAATCCCTTTTTCCAATTCCCTCATTTTATAGAGGAGAAAACAGACTCAGAGAAGGGAAAGGGAAGGAGAAGCTAACCCAAGGTCACATAGCCAGGTAATGACAAAGTTGAGACCAAAACTCAGGCCTCTTGCTTTGGTAAATGGTGATGGGTTGTGTCTGTCCCCACCAGGTCTCAGGAAGATACTGGAACTGAATTGTGTGTATGTCCTGGAGATGGTGACATGGGGTAGGTCTCACCATGCACTTTAAGGAAAAGAATTATTTTTCAGAAACCTGAGCCCTGTATTTTAGCCCTTGGGGACAAAAGAGTCAACTTACCTTGCAGGTCTTCTTGGAGTCATGCTGTTTGGACAGGTGCCCTCAATCTTAGAGCACCTGGGGCACAACTGCCTGGGAAGTTAGGGGCTAAGAAACTGAAATTGCCAAAGAGACCTCCTTCCTTCCCTGTTTTCATTCCCTCCCCATCAAGAGTTCCTGCATTTGCTGGTTATGGACCAGAGATATCTTTCTATGCCATTTCTAATATCTAATGCTATCATTTTCCTGGGCTTGTGATCTATCATTAAACCTTCAGTTCTGGCTCATATTATTAACAACACCAACTTAGACCCATAAAACTTTCAAATTTGCAAAGCATTTTTATATCTATTATGCCATTTGAATCCCACCTCTGATTTAGGAAACAATCCCCATTTAATGGAGAAGACTGAGAAAAGTGAAAGGACTTGTACAAAGTCACATAGTCAATTGGCTGATTTTCTTTTTTCTCTGTTTTCTTTTTTCTTTTTCACCAGTCTTAATCATGGAGTGGGCACTGCCTCAGTTAAACTGAGACCTGGGAACAACCTTAGCTTAATAAAGCCAAAGTTTTTTTGTTTGGTTTTTTTTTTTTAGATTTTTGTAAGGCAAATAGGGCTCTATCCACTGCGCCACCTAGCCACCCCAAAGCCAAAGTTTTTCACTTCATCCAAGATCATCTCCCATGGTTCTGATCTACATTTTACCACTGGAACCAGATGACTCCAGAGGAGAAAGTGAAGTTGGTGACTTTGCACAGCCCCTCACTAAAGTCCAATTCATGTGCATGTTATGGTATCACCTCCCTGATGTCATGGTCTTCTTCAAAAATGAAGGACAATTGATTAACAAGTCAGTTGGTCCAGAATAGTGTCATTTTTCAGTATCCTGAGAGTGTCCATGTCCAATATTTGCATATAGTCAAGTTAAATTGACTGTCCTTGAGGCCTTTAAGGGGAAGAGATGTTGCTCAACATCAGCCTAGCCTAAGGGATGTATGTAAGAAGGAAGGGGTATTTTTCCTGTTTCGACATAGTGATGAGATAGGTAGATAATCCACCTTTTGGAGCAGAAGCTAGATGCAGGAGCTTCAGGTATTTTTTTTTTAAATCACAGAATGATTTCTCATTCTTCACTAACTTTCACATTCATGGATATTTCCATGAATCTTTGTACAGCTAACAAGAAGTTTGGGATGATTACCCCAATTATCCATACCCTGGGAATGGTTCTAGAGTCAAGACAACTCACACAGCCTTTTCCCATTGGACCATAGTGGAACAATAGGGTTGATCCTTGCATGAATGGGGGGGGGGGGGGGGAAGCTAGCTCATTCCTAAGGATAGGGAACAGGGATCCAAGACACTGGACACTCACTGCCCAGGGAGCTTACTTCTTTTTTTTTTTAAGGTTTTTGCAAGGCAAATGGGATTAAGTGGCTTGCCCAAGGCCACTCAGCTAGGTAATTATTAAGCATCTGAGACCGGATTTAGATACTCCTGACTCCAGGGTCTGTGCTTTATCCACTGCACCACCTAGCCACCCCCCAGGGAGCTTACTTCTTTAAGACTCATGCAGAATCCTAATTCTGGGAAGAACTCAGAGACTAGCTATATTTGAACAAGAACCTCTTCTACTTTTGATATGCCTGGCAAACCATCATACAGCTTTTGTTTGAAGACCTCCAGGGAGAGAATCCCTCCACTTCAGGGGGATAGCCCATTCTATTATGGGACAGCTCTGTCTAGAAACTTTTCATTGAGGCTTTTATCAAGCCCACCTCAGCCTCACTGTGGCTTCTATTCTTGTTTATGTCCTCCTGTTCCTAGTTATGGACCAAAGAAAAAAAAGTTTCATCTCCCTTCATCTCTCCCTAAACAAATCTTTGAATATTAACTTCCCAGGAGCCCAGATCCTAGGAATCTCAGAAAGTCATTTAGCCCTACCCTTATGTATACAAGAATCCCCTCTACAAAATATAAAAAATATAAAAAATGATCATCTAGCCTTTGCTTGAAGACCTTTAGTTTGCAGATCTCACTATGTCCCAAAGCTGTGCATTCTACTTTTGCAGAATACTAGTTGTTAGGAAATTTCTCCTACAATAGCCCCCCCCCCCCCCCCCCCCCGCATAGTTTTCACTTATTATTCCTGTGGCTACATTCTCGGACCAAACAGAACAAATGTACTCCCTCTTTCAACTGACACCCTTTAAACATTCATTTTGTCCCTTTTAAATCTCCCCAGATTAAATCACCATTTCCTTCAGTCAATCCTCTTATGGTATGATCTCAAACCCCCTCATCATTCTAGTTGCTTTTCTACAACTGCAATGAGAGAGGCCCTGGGTTCAGATCTCACTCTGATGCTAAATACCTGTTTGGACCTTGAACTATCAACTAATAATCAAGTAATAAAAAAATTATCAGTGCCAAACACTGTACTAAGCTGGGGATACCAATAGAGGCAAAGATAGTTCTTGCCCTTAAGGAACTTTCAATCTAATGTTACAATCACAAGTCACTTGAGGAGGTGAAATGAGGGGTTGGATTAGATGGTTCTATGGTCGGTCCTTCCTTTAAAGCTCTGCTTGATTAATGTCCTTCCTAAAGTATGCCATCCCAAATGTTGGAACCTAGCTTAATGAAATAGGAACAAGTGCACTTGCATTGGCATAAGGTTATTGCTGGGGAAAGTATTTTGAAGCCCTTAAATATAATAGATGGCTGGGTTATTGATATCATTATTGTTGTTGTTATCATTATCATTCCTTTAAGAGGAATAGGAACTCAGAAGGGAACTATAGTCAGCCCAATCCAACCCCAGGATGTTGGGCCTACAAGGTCAAATATACATGGCCTCTGATCATGAAAAGGGGTAAAAATAACACATACAAAAATATTCATAGCAGCTCTGTTTGTGGTGGCAAAGAATTGGAAATTGAGTAAATGTGGGAATGCTGAACAAATTGTGGTACATGTACATTATGAAACACTATTGTTCTATTAGAAACCAGGAGGGATGGGAATTCAGAGAAGCCTGGAGGGATTTGCATGAACTGATGCTGAGGGAGATGAACAGAACCAGGAGAACATTGTACACCATCACAACAACATGGGGTAGATGATCATCCTTAATGAACTTGCTCATTTCATCAGTGCAACAACCAGGGACAATTTTAGGGTATCTTGATGGAGAATACTGTCTGTATCCAAAGAAAGAATTGTGGAGTTTAAACAAAGATCAAAGACTATTACCTTTATTTTTTTAAAGTTATGTTATTATATAATTTTGCTTCTCTTATATTTTACTTTTTCCTTAAGGATATGCTTTTTCTCTCAACACATTCAATTTTGATCAATGTACAGCGTGGAACCAATGTAAAGACTATCAGACTCCTTTCTGTGGGGGTGGGGGAGGGAAGTGAGATTGGGGGAAAAACTGTAAAATTCAAAAACAATAAAAAAAAATATACATGGGTTCTGGACACTGCAGTTTCCTGCCTTCCCCCCAAGCACCCCATGACAACCGCCAACCATGAAGTAGTCCTACAGACACTCATTTTGCTCATTAAGTCAATCCCCCCCAATGAGGAGAAAGCAGAAGCAGACCAGGTAATCTTTAAAGACTTTCCTGAATGAGCAAGTTATTCTTAGTTTTACAAATATTCAACTCAACTAATAAAGGATTTGTGAAGGAAGATGCTATCCACCTGCAAAGAAAGAGTTAATAAATAGAAATATGTATAGTATGGATTTACATATATATCATATATATGTCAAATAGTGGCTTTCTCTACTATTATTGTATGGGGAGGGAGAGAGACATTTCAGAATTTAAAATGTAACAAAAAAATAATTAAAAAAAAGATCTTGTTTGTCATGCTTCTGGGACCAAGAAGCTTCTGCTATTGTACTGGTTTGTTTTAGGTTTTTTCCTTTTTCTCTTATCCAGGATGTAGACCAGGAAAGGGGCATGAGATCCTGGGAGATTATGAAATGCAAACATTCACTTGTTGGCAACTGTGTCTTTAATTCCCTAGAAACAGAACTGCAGCCCTGGACTCCAGTTGGCCTCCTCCCTAGGAATCTTGCCTCTCTATCCCCGCCAGGGTTTTTTTAGGAACAAAGACAGTATTGAGATGAAGAGAGTAGGGTTTAATTCAGTTCTCCTGCATCATTTTAGAAAATCATACTGTTAGAATTAAAGAGGGATCTTGGGTTAGGAGTTCTTAACTTGGGCTTAGTCCATTAGGTGCTCTGTGGATAGATTTCAGAGTTTCTGAACTTGGATAGGAGAAAAAAAAATTATGTCTATATTTCAGTATAATTGGTTTCTTTTGTATTTTTATATATTTTATGCATTTAAAAACATGCTGCTGGGAAGGGGTTCACAGGAGATCATGACATAAAACAGATTACAAATCCCTGCTCTAATCCAATGATATTAGTTTGCTGGTGATGAAACTGAGGCCTAGAAAAGACTCCCCTGAGAACATGCTCTGTGTTAAGGAATTCTTGAATCCAAGCTTCCTAACTTCCAGTCTTGTGCTCTTTCTTCTTTGTTGTGTTGCCTCCCTTTTGATTTATGTATTGGTTCACTGAAGTCCCATTCTGCTGCCTCATCTCGGAATGGCAGTAACCCTAGAGTTCTCAAAGTTGCCAACGGTAAAATGGTAAAAACTCTGGTCTGAACTGGAGAAGTTTTCAGATAAGAGACTATATGTTTACTCTTTGAAATCTTCCCCATATGGCTAAGGATGGCCCTGGCAACAATCTTTTCCCAATTTTTCTTCTACCTCTATTACTTAGTTTTTAAAATCCTTTTTGAGCTTTCAAGAGGATTTTTGAGGCTTGAGACCAGTCCCTTTGAGACTTTGTATATAGGCATTTTGACATTATTGTCCTCTTGTTTTGATCTTCCCTTTGCATGTAAGCTTCCTATGGTCAGAGCATGGGGGGGGGGGGGGTTGCTCATTTTTTTAAAGTTGAGCTCTGCTCCTGGAGTACAGGGGCCACTGTCCCAAGTTTCTAGCACTGAGGGCCAGAGTCCTGATCCTTGGCTTTCTATGCTGGGGCCTCTGGATGACTTGCTCAGATAGCCTGGTCTTAGGTGCCCTAGGTTTTAGGGATGGCAGTTTACCTTCTGCTCTGGATCTGAAACCTCATAGCTGGTCTGTTGGCCAGAACTGAAAGGCCTTGGTTGCTAATCTGTGCCATGGCTAAGAAATATTCTCTGGCTTGGCTAGATACCACCTGCCCTGGGCTCCAATCCCTTTTTACCCAAGTGAAATGGACCTTTTCCTAAAGTCCTTCTAAGTTGTCTTGGGCTGGAAAATTGCTTCACACTGTTACCCCAGAATTCTTTTAAAGACTTGATTTAACATTGTTTCTGAGGGAAGCTGGGGAGAGATTGGGCAACTTTTTGACTTCTTTATCATCTTGGCCCCTGGCAACTCTCAAGAGACCATCTAAGTTACAGAGGGCCTTGGATGAAGATTCATGCCAGGAAATCACAGATACTTAAGTGTTGAAAGTAGCCACAACATTTCTCCGGGTCTCAGTGTCTTCATCTGCAAAATGGGGTTTGGCAAAATAATTGGAGCTTCTTTTATGATAACAAAGGGGAGGAAACAAGAAGGAGGTGGCCATTGATGGGAGAATGGCTTTGTAGAGTATAGCACATAAATGTAATGACATATTGCTGAGCTATAAAATATGAAGACTATGAAGATTGCAGAGAAACATGGTAGACTATTATGAATTGATAGAAAATGAAGTAGAACCAGAGACAACAAAGAACACAATGACTACAATGAAAAACAAAAAACTACCAAAAAGAGAAACTGAAAACATGTAATTAGAATGATGAGTTTCCTGGAGAAGGGAAAGGAATGTAAGTGGGGGAATTCTACAATGAGTAGAACACTATGAAGATGGAATATTACATATACTATTTGACTTGATATGTTGGTTAATCTTACTGAACTGCTTTCCCTGAACCATCCCCTCTTTTATATTTTGTTAAAAGTCATAGTTCTTTGGGTATAAAAGAGGGAGAAATTTGGAAATAAAGGTTATATAAAAATAAAATATATAGTAATAAAATTGTTTTAAACTGACTGTTCTTGTTTAGGTATTTCTGACTCTTTGTGACCTCATTTGGGGTTTTCTTGGCAAAGAAATAGATCAAGAAACTAAGGTAAATAGGACTGGGTGACTTGCACAGGGTCACATGGGTAGGAAGTGTCCAAGGCTGGATTTGAACTCAGGTCCAGTACTCTATCCACTGTGCTACCTATCTGCCTTATTTAAATGAGTAAATTAACTTTAAGGTCCCTTCACTTTTAAATCTTATGTCTCTACCTTTACAGGTTAATCTCTTGGGTCCCAAGGAAGTCAACCTGGAACATGCTGAAAGGCAGGGACAATTTTTCTCAGGCTGGAAGTAGCAAGACTGGACTTGCCAGGGCCTGAGACCCATAATTCCATCCCTAGGGAGGTGTTCCCACCAGATGTCAGAAATTCCTTAGTCTACAGGTTTTTGTAAAGGTGTTGCCGATAATACGTATAATTAGTAGGCTGTGGTTTCTGACCGGAACTTGTTAAGGACCCTGATGGAGGAGGTGTGTCCTTGGTCATACCTGATGGCTCTTCTCTGAAATGTTAGAGTCCATGACTTGCCAAAAGGCTCAAGGAGTTCTAGTACTGGCTCTGTTAAGAATTAGCTGCAGGACCTTTTTCAAATGAAATCACTTCTTTAGACTTTAGCTCCCTTGTATTTAATAGAAGAGAGTTGAATCAGATGATCTCTGCAATCCCTTCTAGTCTTAACACACTCTCATTTTAATTTGTGGTCTGTGTGGGAGCAATCATTCTCCTTCCCCTTTGTTTACTCTTGGCCTTTGACACTCACTTCCCACTCCAATCCTTTCAGCTTCCTTTCTAAAGGACAGACGACCAAAGGTCAGCAACTTGAACAAGCTTCTTTATACAGGTTCCAGCTCCCTAGAAGTTGCCTCACTCTGAGTTATTAAGTCCTACCCAGAAAAGATAAAAAAATGCAGCCAAAGGCATCTCCTTTCCTCAATGGTCACCCCTTCTTCCCTGGGCAGGGGTCTGAGGAGTCAGAAGGAGGGGCAAGATGGCCTCTGGAGGACCCTCCAAAAACAAAGCTATCTCTTCCCATCACACCTCCTTGACAGGTGTAATTCCAGTGGGTAAGTTGCTGGTGCAGCATCTGATTGCTAGGTCTCTGGGATGCAAGGTCAAAGACTCTACTGCCTATACTCACAGAGGTGACATTATCACCTTCATGCTGTGCCCTATTTTTTTTTTTAGATTTTGCAAGGTAATGGGGTTAAGTGGCTTGCCCAAGGCCACACAGCTAGATAATTATTAAGTGTCTGAGGCTAGATTTGAACCCAGGTACTCCTGACTCCAAGGCCGGTGCTCTATCCACTGTGCCACCCAGCCGCCCTGTGCCCTATTTTCAATTCAGAGGAAAACATTCTGTAAAGGTCTATTCTCTGCCACAAAATGTAGAAAACAGTCAAGTTAGTCTTTCATTCAGAAGTGCTGGCTGCTAACAGTTTGTTCTTCCTCTGGGGCTTCAGCTTCTGTGAGGCCTTAGTATATTGATGACTGATTCTTTGCCTCACTTTTGACTCTTAGTATCATTAAGTTCATTCCCTCCCCCCTCCACAATGAAATTATATCTCTGATCATTTTCTGCTTCTTCCTTTTTTTTTTTGTTCCTTCCTCCCCCTCACTTCTTTCTCACAGAAATAGATTGGGGCTGTCTCTGCCTGGGGCCAGGGAGGAGAGAACACCAGGAGGATAAGAACCAAGGCTCCAGAGAATTTCCTACTAAACAGGATTTCCTGCCAGGCCTTCTTGCCAATTCTCTGGCTACTCTGAGATCCTTTAGGCTAATCACAGGATGTAGGGCCCAGGAACCTCAGGGCCAATACCTCCTGGTGTTGGTACCCACGCCCTAATCAGAGGAAAACACAGGGAGCTTCTGCTGACCAATGTTTCCAGTGTTCTCATCATCATGTTGATGGGTTGATGGTGATGTTAACAAGAAGGAAGCAGAGTGCAAAGTGATGTGCTAGATGGATAGATAGAATGCTAGACTTGGAGCCAGGAAGATCTGAGTTCAAATAATACTTTACACATTCCACTTAACCTTTCTCAGCTTCAGTTTCCTCATCTGTAAAATGGGGATAATAATTTCACCTACTTCAAAGGTATGGCAAGGACAGAATGAGATACTATATGTAAAGAACCTTAAAGAGTTCTATGAACACTAGGTATAATGGATGATGAGACTTCACTGGTAGCTAAACTCTTTCCACCAATGCAGATTGCAATCCCTCTAGGTTTTAATGAACAATTTTCATAAATAATTCTGATTGTTAAAAAATTGTCACCTGGTGGTTAACCTTCTGGTGATGAACTTTTTAAAATTTAAGCTAGCCTAGTCCTTGGATGACAAGTCCATTACCTGGTCCATACTCAAAATCTTTTAACTTGATAGGGGCTTGCCAGAGCTTGTCAACCTTTGGCATAACCTTCTAGAGCCCAGGATTACCTTCCTGCCACAATGATGACCTGAAGTGAAAGAATAAAAATGATCATTTCTATATCAACCTTCCAGGTGGGTCTTTAACTATCCTCATTTTACAGTTGGGGAAACTGAAGCAAATAAAATTAAATGATTTGCCCATGGTCTCACAATTAGGAAAAGTATGAAGCCAGATATTAATGTGAGTCTTCCCAACTCCAGGCCTAGCACTCTTTCCACTGCATCACCTCCTACCCCTGGGGTAGGGAAACAAACTGTGGTTTCATTCCTATGAGAAATTCCTATTGAGGAACTTCCTCTTCCATGTAAAATATGAACTTTAGGGTCTAAAATGAGTTACCTAGAGCCTTTAGAGATTCTATGACTCTTCCCAGATCATATAGTCAGGATGGTATACTGCTTCTCAGTATTAAGAGTATAGTCTCCATACAGATGAGGAAACTGAAATTTAGGGAGCGCCAAAGAAGCTCTTGATGACTTGTACATCACTAGTTCAGAATTATCATTTAACAGATGAAAACCCCCCAGTCTTGTGCTCTTTATGCTTTAGACTGTTGGACCACAAGGACTTAGAGAAAATAATAAGCTTTGCTCTGCATTCAGAATCCATAGTTCTTTCTCAGGATGTGGATGGTATTTTCCATCACAAGTCTTTTAGATTTATCTTTGATTATTGTACTGCTGAGAAGAGTTAAGATTACCATAGGGGATCATCACACAATGTTGCTGTTGCTGCGTACAATGTTCTTCTGGTTCTGTTCACTTCACTCAGTATCAGTTTAGGTAAATGTTTTCAAGTTTTTCTGAAATAGAACTGCTTACTATTTCTAATAGAATAATAGCATTCCATCACATTCATATGTCTCAGCTTGTTCATCCATTCCCCAACTGATGGGCAGCCCCTCCATTTCCAATTCTTCACAGTCACAAAAAGAACAGCTATGAATATTTTTGTATATGTGTATCTTTTCCCCTTTCTCATGCTCTTCTTTGGGATATGGATCTAGTAAACTCAGTTCTTGACTCCATGCTCAACACCCTCCCTGCCATGACACCCCGAGACATTTCTGAATTATGTCTAGTGAGATTTGTCCTCAAGACCAGTGCTTTACCTTTTGATCAATGAAGAAGATGGGTGAGAGATAATGGGATCTTAAAATTAGGTCTGGAAGGTGTGTCAGCTAATTCAACCTCCTTTACAGATGAAAAAACTGAAGTCCAGAGGAGTTAGACAACTTGCCCAAAGTCACAGAGACTAGAAGGGGCAGAGCTGGGATTATGAACCTAGGTACTTTAGACTCCAATTCTAATTTGCTTTCCATCACACCATTTTGGCATTAGTGAGAGGCTTGTTTCTGATCTTTCCTGATGCTGAAGATAACTGAGGGAATGCCATTCCCTCCTTTTCCCACTAAATATTCAAAGCTGCTCAAGCCCTTTCAAAATCCTTTGGATTCAAAGTAAAATGGAAAGAGCTTTGGGTTAAGTCAGTGACCAGAATTAAAGATTATGCTCTTCTACTATATAAGCTTGGATAGTGACTTCCCTTCACTGGACCTCAGTTTCCTCATCAACTGTAAGAAAAGATAATTGATCTCTAAAGTCCCCTCCAGCTCTGACATTAGGATTCTCTGATTTCTAGGGGCTCTTCCCTTCCCCCAACTCCCCTCCACTGGACCTCAGGGAGCAGACACACCTGATCACAATAGAATTGCTTTTGATTTGTCACCTGTCACATTTCAGGCCACAGAGGGTGGAGAGGGTCAGAAAGGAGATGGGAGGCCTCCTGGAAAAAGAGAAGCAGGTGTGAAAATTAGAGGGGACCAATGGAAGAGGAAAGCCCCATAAAAAGATTTGGCCATACATGCTCTTTGGGGAAACAAGCAAGGGTGAATGTAGCTTTCCTTCCTGAGAGAGAGAGAGACAGAGACAGAGACAGAGACAGAGACAGAGACAGAGACAGAGACAGAGACAGAGACAGAGACAGAGACAGAGACAGAGACAGAGAAAAGGCTCTTATAAAGGAAAACAATTAGAAGGTTGCTCAGGTAGGCTCTCTTGGCTTGAGTATTCTGTTTATAAATTTTTGTTGATTTTTTCAGTTGGATTCAACTCTTCATGACTTCATTTGGAGTTTTCTTGGCAAAGATATTGGAATAGTTTGCCATTTTCTTCTCCAACTCATTTAATGGATGAAGAAACTGAGGCTAGCACGGTCAAGTGACTCACCTAAGGTCAAACAGCTAGTAAATGTCTGAGGCAGATTTGAATGCAGGAAGATGAATCAGGGCAAGCAGCCTTTCTACTATACCACCTAGTTGCTCCCTAATAAATTATTTATATATAAAATAATTCTAATTATTATTAGTAAGACAAATGTAGAGCAGCTCTGTTATACTAGTAGGAAATCAATCATTCCTAATTGTGTTATTCTTTGAGTCCAGATTCTAATCCTAAGAGTGTTTTAACCAGTATAATAACAAATTGTTATAAGTTCTGCATAGAAGGCAATACTCTGGGTTTTCCAATTCTTCTTTTGTATTACAGCATACCCAGCTTTTAGACTTTAGTTTTTTTGCTATCTGACTTGTCTTTTAAGGAACACTGACTTTGTAAATAAACCCACTTGCAAAAGTTTAAAAAAAAAAGTTTGCTATAATGAAAATAGCAATGGATTTGGAGCCAGAGAATCTGGGTTCAAATGTCAGTTCTTTCTACTTATTTGTGCCCCTAGGCAAATCATTTCTCTGAGCCTCAAGTTGCTCATTTTTAAAATAAGGACATTGAGCTAACTGGAATGAGGGGATTAGGAGAGACAGAAGTGAACTTCAACCCTAGCTAGGATGAGTTGTCATGGCAGAGATAGAGATGATGATGGAGAAGACTAAAGGAAATCCAATAAGGAAGCCTCTACCCCAAGTGGAAACTTTAATTAATGCTTCATCCATCTTTAAAGGAGGCCCCAGGGGGACAATGGCCATAGAGTTAAGCAGATACTTCAGGCAAAGGCATCAGCAGATCCACATCAGGGTCATGAGACTGCTCCCCCATGACCCACAAGGATAATCAGTCCCTTCACACCCACCCTGGGTCCTGGCATCCCGCCAGTTCAAGCTACTCCAACTGCTTCTATTGCCTTTTCTCCCAGTTGACTTCTATGTTGCCTGGGAAGTCTACAGGGACTTTTGAAGGAGGAAGGGTTGTTGGGTAAGAGGATGAGCCATGTGCTCTGTTCATTGATAGGTCCCCTGAGGGACAGGAGGAGGATTCTCCATTTGGACCCTGGGAGGGCAGAGAATAATACTTCATTCAGCCTTCAGTTTTTTTGAGATCTCTGACCACTTCCTTTGGGAGCTGATCCCCCAGGCTCCCTGATCTCATGGTAAGAAAATGCAGCTCCCAAGGAGACAGCCCCTATTTGCTCTGAGCTGTGGGCGTTGGGGTGGGGAAGGGAAGCAAGGAGGTAAGAAAGCACCACCATTGTGTCCTTTCCTCTTATACTGGCCAGTCGAGTTAATTCTAGGTGGCACCCCCTTCCCACTCAGTGTATTTCCCTCTCCCTTCCCCCTGACCTTCATCAGTCACTGGCAAGGATAGACCCTCACCAGACATAGTCTGTATGACATTTCTTGAAATCTTCTCTGGTCATTCCAGACCACAATAATTCCTTCTTTTCTTGCACTCCTAGGTCCCTCTAATTTTCTTTCACAATCTGACAAAGGAGGTGGGATGATAATACAATAGGGATTTGTTTGGGGTATATGGGGTATTTAGAGAAGACTGGCACCTCTGGGCTAGGCCTTACCAAGCCCTTTTCAGCACTGCTCATCCTTCTTTGGTTTTTCACCTGTCCCCTAACTCTCACCCTAGCTCTAAGAAGCTGTAGCCTCTGTGGTGGCCTGAAAAGGTTGAGGGTAACCAACAGGCCTCAAAGTTATCAATGAGTTAGGAGAATGTCTACCTCAAGCATGGAAAGTCTCCCCTGACAAATTGGGCAGATGTGAACTTTTAAACTTTTTTTTTTTAAATAGCAGGTGCCATGGAGCACTTAGAACTTGGTCAGCCACCAAAGATACCAAGTCTATCCAATGCTTCTTGTGCTATCACTAGTTGTCTTGACTTTTGTCTTGCCACTGGACTTCCTATTACTCAGGAAGAGAGAATGAAACTGACCATAGCAGGCAACTATTTCATTATTCAATTATTTTACTATGTAGCTATTTTATTATTTATTATTTTAATATGTTACTATTTTACTACATAGTGCAGTGGCTAGAGAGCTGGTCCTGGAATCAGGATTCATCTTCCTCAGTTCAAATTTGGCCTCAGACACTTTCTTTTAAAAAATATTTTCTTATTTATTTTTCAGCTACATGCAAACATAATTTTCAACAATCATTTTTGCAAGGTTTGAATTTCACATTTTTCTCCCTCCCTCCCTTTCTTCTACCCTCCTGAAATCAATCTGATATAGGCTATACATGGTTAATCATGCTAAACATTTTTTCCAAATTAATTATGTTGTGAAAGAAGAATCAAATCAAAACAGGAAAAAAACATTAGAGAGAAAAAAATAATACACAAGACAACTTTTAAAAATTGAAGATACTAAGCTTTGGTCTGCATTTAAGCTCCACAGTTCCTTCTCTGGATAAGGATGGCTTTTTCTACCACAACAAGTCTTTTAGAATTGTCCATGATTATTGTACTGCTGAAATGAACAAGCGCATCATATTTGATCATCACCCGAAGTTGCTGTTAGTGTGTTTTGATTCTGCTTACCAGTTCATGCAAGTCTTTCCAGGTTATTCTGAAGCCCCTTCCTTCATGATTTCTTATAGTACAAAAGTGTTCCATCACAATTATCTACCACAATTTGTTCAGCCATTACCCAATTGATGGGCATCCCCTCAATTTGCAATTCTTTGCCACTACAAGCAGAGCTGCTATAATTTTTTGTGTGCATGTGGGTATTTTACTCTTTTTTGTGATTTCTTTGGGATACAGACCTAGTAGTGGTACTACTGGATCAAGGGTATGGACAGTTTTGTTGCCCTTTGGTGTAATTCCAAATTGCTCTCCAGAAAAGATCTCAGACACTTACTAGCTTTGTGACCCTGGACAAGTCAGTTAATCTTGTTTGTCTTTGTTTTCTCAAATGTAAAATGATCTGTAAATTCCAAAATATTCAGACTCTTTGTATTCAATTTGTAATAGAGCCATCTGAGCTAGTATTGGCATGATCAGCCACGGCTGTGCACACTGTACCCTGGCCTGAAATTGTGAAGTCATTTTGGACTGTTTCAGGAAGAAAGAACAAATAACAACAAGAAATCTGTTTTTTTTTAAAGGTGAGGGGGAGCTTACTCTTTTGCCTACAAAAATAAGGTCCAAATGCCTCAGTTTGGTATATAAAAATCCTCTGCTACCTTTCCTGATTTATTTCATGTACTCCCCTGAATTCCAATTTGTCCATTGGGAACAACCCACTAATCCCTCAAGTGTCCCACATTCTCCTGTCTCTTCAACTGTGCTCATATGCATGTTCAGTAAGTAGCATAGTGGGATAGATGTTAACTGTGGTCTTCTGGCTCTGATTCCAGCTCTATCCCCTTCAACAAGTCCCACTGTACAGTCCTACTTACTGTACAGAGGTGCGTAAATTCTAAAGGAGTTAATCTGGAGTTTGAAAGATCTCCTGGAAGAAGATAGAAATGTCCCATTCTTAGCCTTTGGAACTTGGGTTTTTAATGAATCTCTACCATAGTCTGATAGTCCTGACTGAACCTCTTACATTCCACTAATTAAAAATTATTCTACCTTGTTCTGAGTTTCATGGGCACCTTCTAAGCAAGGTTCCAAAATTGTCCTTCACAAATTTCTTCCAGCCCTGACTCCTGTTTCACAGCCTCTTTCTCCATAGACTTTCCTATCATTGACCTTTTCTTTCAAATAGTTTTTTAGTTTGGTTTTTTTAAGGCAATGGGGTTAAGTGACTTGCCCAAGGTCACACAGCTAGGTGTGTCTGAGGTCTGATTTGAACTCAGGACCTCCTGACTCCAAGGCCGGTGCTCTATCCACTGCACTACCTAGCTGCTCCCTACTTTTTCTTTCAGTTCAACATTCTCATTTAGCAAGTTTCACTCATTTACATTGCTTCTTCTAACATTTTTTGGGGTGGATAACTCTCAAATCTATATTTCGAGTCCTTTGGTGATTTCATTAATGTGGGAAGCTTCCAGTGAGGAACTTCCCTTACCAGTACAACTCAACACTTTATATTTTTAGAAAATTGTATGAAGCATTGAGAACTTAAGTAACAATTTCTCAGGATCCTGGAATCAGTGTGTGACAGAGAAGAGACTGGAACCAAGGTCTTCTTGTCTTTGAAATTAGTCCTTTAACCATTAGAGCATATATCCCTTATCTTCTAAGCACCAGGTCCATAGTAATGTGATATAGAAGCACAATATTTGGTATTGCCAAATTATACATTTGGTATATATAAATGTTAGCTATTTTTTTTAGGGGTAGCTAGGTGATACAGTGGATGAAGTGCTATACCTAGAATCATTAAGACCTGAATTCAAATTCAGTCTTACCCATTTACTAGCTATGTAACCATGAGCAAGTCATTTAGCAACTCGGCCTCAGTTTCCTCATCTGTGGAACAGGGGAAACAATAGCACTTATCTCATAGGGTTGTTGTGAGGAACAAATGAGAAAATATTTGTAAGGTACTTAATGGAGTGCCTGGCATATATATATATATATATATATATATATATATAATATATATATATATATATGTTTATATAACTATATATAGAGAGAGATATAGATATATGTGTATGTTTTATCTGTTAGCTATTGTTATTATGTTACTATTGTTGTTATCATTATTATTAAAGGACATGGATTCAAATCCTAGCTCTGCTGCTCACTGTTTGTAAGTAAACATTAGATAAATCATTTTCCTTCTCCAAATCTTGGTTCCTTTATTTTTAAAATGAGGAGGCTGGACCAGATAATCTCTAAATTCTTTTCTAGCTTGGAATCCTGTGATTCTGTGATAGCTAACCAAGGATAGACTGGTAAATGCTTAATAACCAGCTTTCTGATTTGAAAAAAAAGAGGTACCCACAATACCCTTTCAAATAATCTGAATTTTTAACATTTTCTCTATCACTCTCAAGTCTAGAAAAGAAGAAAACAATAAATCAAGCCAAATTGGCAGTATTTATTATATAAATATTCACATTGACAGTCTGACAAAATGGCTCTTGAGAGCCAATAAAACCTGGTTCTAGCATGCCCCTGTTATCTATGCAGCATTTTCACTTGGGTATTCCAGTGGCACTTCATGTTCAGCATATCCAAAAACAAATTCATGATCTTGTTCCTCCTTCTGGTGTCACTATTTCTCTCAGTGGCACCACCATTCACTTTGTTGTCCATCTTTAAAACCTTGTCCTTACTTCTAATTCTTCTTTCTTCCTCATCTAGCATACTTCTGTAACTGGGGACCAATCAGGAATTTCTTGTGTCGTTCTGGAAGTGATCAAATCATTCCTGCTACCTCCATGAAAGTTCTCACATCTGTCCCTTCCCTATTACCCAACTGCCACCATACTGGTTTATACTTATTAACATCTTTTGGCACTAATGCAACAAACAGCCTCCTAACCCATCTTCCCCTCTACTCCATGTAGTCCATCCTTCACATTTCCTCCAAACTAAACTGTCTTGTGCATAGGTTGAAGTCATGCTTCTATTGATTTCTGTCATCTTTGCTCAGCAAAGTCCAACACAACTTGCTACCCTGCCTCCTTTCCAGTCTTAGCTCATATTGCTCTTTTCTATGTACTCTGAATTGTTGCTCAGTCCCTGAAATATATCTAATATTGTCCCACATTGGTCCACACTGCTTCCCAATCCTAAAATAAACTTCATTCCTTTTTCCCTCATCTTTTTAAATTCTATCCATCCTTTAAAGTCCAACTCAAATTTCACCTCCTCCATGATGCTTTCCATGATCTTCACACACACTTCCCCTACTACCATCCCCTCAGACTTCACAAAGTGCTTCATTTTGCATTTAGCCAACATTATGTATTCCACTTAACAGTGTTTGTATTTTATCCCCCTTTAAGCAATTTGAAGTCAGGGATTATGCAATCTAAACTTTGTATATTCCTTAACATCTATGAAGTTGCTCTGTATTTAAGTAAGTGTTTGACAAATATTTTGATGTCATCCAAATCTGCTGACCAGCCATCCCTAGAAAGCTGAAAATGACCCGGGTGCCTGAGTGGACTTCATTATTAGGAAATATGCTAACAAGATCTTCAGCTGCTTGAAAAGAAAATTGGTTTCCATAATATTACAAATCTACTGTACTCTGTCCTAATAAGACCACAGCTGATATGTTGTTTTCAATTATGGGCACCACATTTTAGGAAATATGGTGACAATACAGGCACTACAAAGTGTATACACCACAGCATGTCCTGACCAATGTCTGTAAGCTATTTGAAACTCTATCATATGAGGATTGATCGAAGAAAATAGGTATATATAAAGTGAAAGGGAGAAGTCATGGCAAGGATATGACAACTGTCTTCAATTATTTGAAGGATCATCTTATAATCTCATCACTCCCCTCTGTGTCTCTGATTGGAAGATGGGGCCATGAACTTCAAACAGAGAATTCAGCTCAGCCATCTCCTTATTTTTGATTTGGTTGAACTATACTGGGACTTCTCTAGCTTCTCTACTGTGCCCCCCCATATTGGGAACTTTCTCCTCCCCACACCCCTTTTTTAGGTTCTTTTTTTTTTGGTGTGTTGTCTTCCTCCATAAAATTGTAAGCTTCTTGAGGGCAGAAACTCTCTTTTTTTTAATCCCCAGCCCTTAGCACAGTGCCTAAAACATGGTAGGCATTTGATAAATGCTTATTGATGGATTATTTTTCTACTTGTACTCACAAGGTAGAACTGGAATCAGCAGAGAGTAATTAGAGAGGATGAAGTTTCTATTGGTATGAAATAATAAATGACCCCCCCCCCCCCAAAGGAAGACTTCCAACATGTTGGGAAGATCCCTTATATACGATTTCTAAAAGGATATGGATGAGAAATACACAGTAGAAGATATGGCTGGGCTATGATCAGCACATGTGAAGGGAGAACTCATGTTAGTGATATCCAAGATTCATTCAAAGTATCAAAGCAAAAGGAAGAAATTTCTCATGTAATTTTAATTACATGCAAACTGCTTGAACCACAAGGAAGTAAGCTCCCCATCATTGGAAATATTCAAGAAGCAGCTCTTTTAGCAGAGATATGGAACTAAAAGACCAAAAGTAAAGCTTGAATATGATTCCATAGTCACCCTTCTCCCCCAATAATTATATACCTTTACCATTTGTTAAATTTCTGAACCAAGCTCCAATAGTTTTGTTATAAACACAAGACTTCTCCAGACTATTTAATGTCTTTCTTCATCATTTTCATAAAATGCTACATAGGCCTTAAGCTTAAGTGCATTATTCAAGAAACCCTTACAGTAAAGAACTGAAAATAAAGCGCATGCCCATCAATTGGAAGGTGACTGAACAAAGTATGGTATGAAAATGATGAAATGATTAAATGATGAAAGAGAGAAATTCAGAGAAACTTGGGAAGATTTGTTTGAACTGAAATAGGATGAAGTGAGCAGGACCTAAAAAATGACAGGCATCAGAAAACAAATACAAATACAAATACAAAGAATAAATTAAGCCCTATTCTCAAGAACCTTATGAGATTTATTTAAGATTCTAACCAAGCATAACTTCAGAAGACTGATGATGAAGCACTTCTTTATGGTGAGATGGTAGTCTAGAGGTGTTGGTACAACAAAGGCTTGAATTTGTTTTGCTTGACTCTACTCATTACAAGGAAGGATTTTTATGTGTTTATGAAGGGTGGATGGGAATGAGTTGGGGGGTTGGAAAACATAAATGATAAAAAAAAAGAAAGAAAAGATTTTAAAAGTATACAGAAGAAAATTCAGAAGGCAACAGCAGCAAGCAGCACAGTATTAGCCTATCCAATCCAGGACAGTCCTCTCTTGTGAAATGTAACTAAAACTCCCTTGAAAAGTTCCCTGAAAAACAGTCCAATGTTTCATATCCACAAAGAAATATGATTCTTGATTAGCTGACAGGGAGCTCAACATGACTTGGATACAGACAAGCTTTGAGAGAGGGTCTAAAGAGAAAGATAAGCAAACAGACCAACAGATGGATAGAGACACTTGAATGGCAGACTAGAATCCTCAAAACCATGAACATTTATGGGAAACTGGCACCATTTTGTTCTTTGGCTTCCAGATCTGACTTGCAACTCTAAAGACTACTGAAAGTAGGCCTCCCCTAAGTGATATCATTCTCTAATTCCTGGTTTCATCTGAGATCTTATCTAGCTGAAGAGTTCATTAATTCTTATGTTTTCTTTGGTATATTTTAGTCTCAAGAACTCCTATTTCTGTTTGGTTTTTTGCTTGGATAAGTGAGTTTACTTATTATTTGCTATTTGTGATGGTCTTTTGCTTGGTAAGAAGCACTACCCTTACCCTTAAGAGTGATTAGGGATGGGACTTGCCTTGTGAACCCTATTCCTTTTTTCTAGAATAGAAATGTTTGAGGAATGACAGATTGATATAATTCTCTTCCCTCTTGAGATCAGAGAAAGAAAAGCACTCTGCCTTGGTAGACTTGGATCCTGACTGTCTCTTTCTTCCTGCTACTCCAACCATGTTACTAGCTGTTTAAGAATTGCCCTTCTAAAAAGGGTAAAAACAGCACTTGTACAAAAATATTCATAGCAGCCCTGTTTGTGGTGGCAAAGAATTGGAAATCAAGTAAATGTCCTTCAATTGGGGAATGGCTTAACAAACTGAGGTATATGTATATCATGGAACACTATTGTTCTATTAGAAACCAGGAGGGATGGGAATTCAGGGAAGCCTGGAGGGATTTGCATGAACTGATGCTAAGGGAGATAAGCAGAACCAGAAAAACACTCTATACCCTCACACCGTCATGGGGGTGATGATCAACCTTGATGGACTTGCTTGTTCCATCAGTGCAACAACCAGGGACAATTTTGGGCTGTCTTCAGTGGACAATACCATCTGTATCCAGATAAAGAGCCGTGGAGTTTGAACAAATTTCATGGACTATTCCCTCTAATTTAGAGAAAAAAAATCCAGATATCTTATTGTCTGATCTTGTTATCTCTTATACTTTTTGTTTCTTCCTTAAGGATGTGATTTCTTTCTCATCACATTCAATTTGGATCAATGTACAACATGTAAACAAAATAAAGACTGACAGATTGCTTTCTGTGGGGGGGGGAGTAAGATTGGGGGAAAAATTGTAAAACTCAAAACTCAAATAAAATCTTTAAAAAAAAAAAAAGAATTGCCCTTCTAGTTCCCACTAAGAAGGAAAGATAATCTCTGTAGGGATGGAGTAGTTTAGATGAGATCTCAAATCCCATATATCCATTCATCCTTAAGTTTTATCTATATACTTAACCTGCCCATACATAGACTACATATAAGCCACCTCAAAAAAAACCTCAGAACTGGGCAGATAAGTGGCATAGTAGATAGAGATTCTAGACTTGGAATCAAAAAGACATCTTTCTGAGTTCAGATTTGGTCTGAGACACTCATTGCAGTATATTTGCCAAGAAAACCCCAAATGGGATTACAAAGATCAGACACAATTATAACGACTCTACAACAACAACAATATACTTAGCCTGCATATACATGTGCTACATAATAGACACTTTAAAAAAAACCCAAACTATATATAATAGAGACCAAGAGTTTATAATTCTTTTTTTAGATTTTCATATATGGGAATATTTATTTTTGATAGAATGACTCATATGAATAATAGCTGGAATTTCTCTAGCTCTTGATAATCATGAGCAGTCTTATCGTTATTCTCTCTGTAAGACCATTTTTATCTTTATTCTCTCCAAAAATTCATCCTTATACAGCCCTGCAGGAGATATGAGAAAGAGAAATTGTGGCTTAGAGTTGTAAAATATATTGCCAGAATCCCACAGCTAGTTAATGGTGAGTATCTAGGATGAGAATCAGGTCTCCTGATTTCTTTCTTACCTACAACTTCCCTTAGAGTACAGCAAAATTTAAATACAAATAACTAGCCATAGGGTCTAGGGCCTAAGAACCAAAATGACTAGCGTCTGAATTGTGTAGGCCTACTTAGCAAGGGTTGACTGGCAGATGGAACTGTTTTGGGTTTAGATCATTATGACTTCCATTGGGGTTTTCTTGGCAAAAATACTGGAGTGGTTTGCCATTTCCTTCTCCAGTTTATTTTACAGATGAAGAAACTGAGGCAAATATGGTTAAGAGACTTGCCCAGGGTCACACATCTTGTAAGTGTCTCAGGACAGAGTTTAATTCAAGTCTTCCTGACCCCCAGCATGGTGCTCTATCCACTGAACTACCTAATCCCTAACAATTGAATTAATCTTCTAAACCATCTCCTACTGGACATATTTCCTCTTCCCACATTCAACAATGCCTGCCAGGCTCCAGTCTCACCTTTGTCCCTCAAAAATCTTACAGCCCTTTTCCTCCATGCTTCCTGGAGCCAGACTCAGATTTCCTTACAATAGTAAAACCCCATACCTCTCAACCATTGACCTTGGTGAGGAGGCCTGAGACATTTCCTGATATCCATTTGCCCTGGGCTTGGGGGTTCACATGGGTTACTCACATGAAATCAAAGAGGAAAATTAGGAAGAGGGTATTAGTGCTCAGGACAGCTGGGGTTTCCATAGTAGAGTCTGGATTCTTTTCTTGTCCAGAGCTGAGAAACTAAAACAAGGATGTTTTTAATTCTTTGACCATTTTCATTCGTCTTGCACCCTCTTTTTAGCATCAGGTCACTGTGAGTACCTTTAATAATAATCTCTGGCATTTATATAGTGTTTTACAGTTTTCAAAGCATTTTCATATCCATTTTTATTTAACAATCACAATAAGGGACATTTCAACAGCTTTGACGTTTACAAAGCATTTTAGGTACACTTTATTTCCATTTGATCCTTAGTACAACCTTTTAAGATAGACAACACAGGTATTTTTATGCTCACTTTGTAGATAAAGAAATTGAGGCTCAGAGAAGTAATTTCCTAAGGCCACACAGTACAGCCTGGCCTGGAACACATTTCTTGACTCCAAGTCTTAGATTTAAATTTAACGTGGAGTCTACATCAGATTGCTTTCTGTCAGGGGGAGGGGCGAGGGGAGAGAGAGAAAAAGGTAAAACTCAAAACCTTGCCAAAAAAGATTGATGAAAATTACCATTGCATATATCTGGAAAAACAAATAAATAAAATATTTTTTAAAATTTAAATTTAAAACCAACAACAACAACAACAAAAACTTCACAAGCAGATAGATTGGGGAAGTATATATCTAGACTACAATTCACATGAAAAAAAATCTGAGGGTTTTAGGGCCCTGCAAACTCAATAAAAGTCAAAGTGAGGCAGAATAATCAACAAAGTTAGTGCTGCCAAAGTGATTTTCCTAAAACACAGATGGGACCATTTCAGTCCCCTCTTCATTAAACTCTTGTGGCTCCCAATTACCTTCAGAATCAAATATAAAACATCTGATTGGCCTTTAAAGACCTATTATGGCCTACATCCCTAGTACCCAGACTTCTTATACTTTGTTCTCCCTTCATAAACCTTGCCCTCTGGCTACTCTGGACTACTCACCCTCATACACATTGTTTTTTTTATCTCCCACCTCCATTACTTTGCATTGGCCTGGGATGCTGTCCTTCCTTATCTCTGTCTCCTAATTACTTTGGCTCCTTTCAAGTCCAAACTAAAATCTGTACTTCTGCTGGAAGCTTTTTCTTGGCATTTCTCCCTCTACTAACATTCTTCCCCCCTTCACTCTTAGATTTCATTCCATTTTCCTTTCATATATATCCCATATATACAAACTTACTTACCTGTTGCTTCCCTTCTTAGAGTGGGAGCTCCTCCAGGGGAAAGATCAGGTATTTGCTTTTCTTTGTAGCCTCAAGGGTTAAGTAGTCTTTGTCACATAGCATGTACTTAATAAATATTGTTGACTTAGTTATCCATTATAACCTATTTTAGATTACTCTCTATCTAGTGGAGGGGGGAGGGAAGAGAGAAAGGGAGAAAAATGTGGAACTCAAAAACCCTACCCAAAAATTGATTGTTGAAAAATATCTTTACATGTAGCTGGAAAAATGAAACAATTAATTAAAAAACAGATATTGTTGACTAACTACATTCTTAGATTGTGTTAAGAAAGGCGTAAAAGCTGGAACATGAGAAATACCCTACTCTATCTTGGTCAGAACAAATGGAAGTATCATTTTTTTCATTTCTAGGGATCACATTTTATTGAAGAAATATTCAGAAAAAAACAGTCCAGAAGAAATTGGCCAAGATGACTGAGTCTTGAGATCATGCCAGGATCATGCTATATGAGAACTGACCAAAGGAACTAGAGATGTTTAGATTGAAGAAAAGAAGATGGGGAGATATAACAGCTTCAAGGATTTGAATGGCTACTGTGTAGAAAAGGGTCTATCTAGGCTATTAGAAAAGGAATTGACTCTAGAGGGTAGAATTCAGTGAGAGACACAGAGGGATGGGGGGAGAGAAAATAAGAAACAGAGAGAGAGAGAGAGACAGAGTGAGGGGTGAGGGGTGGGGGAGAGAGAGGGAGAGAGAGAGAGAGAGAGAGAGAGAGAGAGAGAGAGAGAGAGAGAGATTGAGCTTTAAGCACCTAGTAAGAAAATTTCCTTAATAGAGCTATTTATAAATGGAAATGCTGCTTTGGGAGTAGTTCCCCTTCCCTAGAGGTCTTCAGATAAATGTTGGTTGACATTATGTCGGGATATTGTAGAGGGAATTTATGTTCAGGCCCAGTTTGGACTCAACAATCTCTCTGAGCCTTCCTGTCTCTGTTGGACTGTCACTTCATCTGGAGGCCAGACTCTCTTGTGTGGTCCCCTGTGAGCCCCAGCCTGGTTGTATTGAGATGTTAGATGGAGGGCCAGGAGGCTTGGTTTATGTTGTAGCATCAACATTTATCAGCTGATTGAGTGTAAGCAAATCACTTCAGGAAGTCTTGTTTTCCTTAGCTGTTAAATGAGCATAAAAACTGTTCTCCATACCTCTCTCAAAGGAGTGATATGGGGAAGTACTTTGTTAGCTTTAAAAAGTCTACAGAAAGGGAATAAATGAAGGAATGAATGCACTTAATAATAGCTAACATTTTTATGGTATCTACTCTGTGCTAAGTATTTGACTGTTATCATCTCATTTAATCCTCACAACAACCCTGGCTTTAGGCTCAGTTGCTTCATCTGCCAAATAAGACTAAATTTTCTTGAAAGGCCCTTGATCCTCTCTGACTCCAGATCTAGAGCCTTAGGGAGGGGTGAGGGTGGGGTAGTCTAACTGAGATAACAAACAAAAATAACTAACAGTGAAAACAGCTGACATCATACTGTGCTTAGAATGCCATGGTATCATCTTTGGGCTTCTCTATGAACCTGCAAAGCAGATATTCTGTGTAATATTGTCCCCATTTTGGGGGAAAAGAAAACGAGGGTCAGTGAAGTTAAATGACTTGCTCATCTCTAATAAATGCTGGAGCTGGGATGCAAGCCCAGCTTTTTTGACATTGCCTTTCGAAACCAGGGGAAGGCAAAGGGAGAAGGGAATAAACATTTATATGCATCAGGCACTGTTCCAATTGTTTTGCAAATATTATCTAATTTTATCCTTATAACAACTCTACAAGATAGGTGCTATTATTATCCAGTTTTACAGATGAGGAAACTGAAGCAAAGAATACTTAAGTGACTTGCCCAGGGTCATACAGCCAGCAAGAGTCAAAGAGTGGAGTCAGGTCCTCCTGACTCTCCTGCTTTCACCTACCAGGCTAGTCTCATTGCCAAATGGAACAATGCATTAGCTAAGTGACACTGTGCATAGAGCTCCTAGGAAGGCCTGGATTTAAATCTGACCTTAGATACTTTTTAGCTATGTAACCCTGGGTAAGTCACTTAACCCTATTTGCCTCATTTTCCTCATTTGTATTGAGCTGGAGAAGGATATGGCCAACCATTCCACTTTCTTTGCCAAGAAAACTCCACTTGGGGGGGGGGGGTCACAAACAGACACTTTTGAAATGACTGAGCAACAACAGCAAAATGAGTGATATAGACAATGCATATTCTAGAAATTCTGGTGGAACAGACTGCTATACGTTGAGGTAGTTTACAGAAGGGCTCACAACAGGGATGAGATTACAATGATGAAGGATGGGCAGACTTAGATAGGTGGAGGCAAATGTAGCCAGGAGCAGTGACATGTGAGAAGACAGGACTCCAACATATCCAGTTAAACAAACACCTGACGAAGCACCTATTTTCAAGGAGCTCACAGTTTATAGTAGGGGAGATAACACCAACACAAATAATTTAAAACAGATAAAGTTGGCAGATTGGAATGCATTAAATGCTCAGGAAAGATCCAATCCTGGTAGATTGGAGGGGAGTACCAATCATTTCCCACTAAGAGATTCAAGGGGAATGTGCAGATTAGAAAGCACTGAGTCAGCCAGTTTGGTTAGGGCAGTTGCAATTGAGTTGGAAGGGAGCAGGTAAGGGGCAGATAGTGGAGAAGCTAGGAATGTTGGCTCTTGCATCCTCATCTGAGTTTAAAAGAATCTTAGAGGGTATTTTGTCTGCTTTGCCCCCTATCATTTACAGCATCCCTGATAAATCGTTATTCAACTCTACTTTTGGACTACTCTTGGAAGCTTTCCCCCATACTCAACCTAAATCTGCCTTTCTTTTAACTTCTACCCACAATTGTCCTCATTCTGCTTTCTGAGGCCAAAGAGAATGAATCTAAACACTCTTCCATATGACAACCATTCAAATACTTAAATGTCTTCTCTTCACCCATCTAAAAACATCAATTCCTTTAACTGAACCTTGAAGGATAACATGGTTTTGAGTCCCCTCACCATCTTAATCACTTTCCTATGGACATATTCCAGCTTCTTTGACATGAGTCCAGCCCATTAGATTGTGTGGTCTAATTAGACCATGTAATCAGGACAGAACATTTGGTGAAACTCTACCCTTCCTACATTTGGCTATTAAACCTCTATTAATGGAGGCTAAGACTGTGTTAGATTTTTGGCTATTGTACCTTGCCAGAGACACATATTGAGCCTGGAACAATGGAATTTCAAGGGGTTCCCCCCCCCTTATGAATTGCTTTCTACTTAGATTTGCCTCGTCTTGTGTTTTACCAGGTGCTAATCTGGAGAGATCAAGTATAAGATTTTATATTTTTTTTTCTCAGTAAATTTAATCTTATTAGATTCAGTCCACAGTCCTTGTTTGTCTAATTCTTTTGCTATTCTAATTCTGTCATCCAATATATTTTTCTCCTTTTTCATTTCACTCTTATGCATAAAATTTGATAGGCATGTCATCAGTGATGAATAGGCTGATAAAAACGGTTCAGTGGAAGCTTCGGAGATTTTTTTAAAACTGTTATTTGGTTCCTATTGATTCTGACTTCCTCTTTCCAGGGGTCCTTGTCAAAATTGGAAAAGATACTTCCTACTGAAATGGTCATTGCTGATAAGGACTTTACTTGTGAAGGTATGGGCATTTTAATAGGGATGAGACTTTATCCAAAGGAAAGACTTCAGTTGGTGGGTGGAATTTCAGGCATCAGAAACAGTCAGTGAAGAGGTTATTTGAAACAGGGGGCAAGGGGCAGGGAACATGTGGCCCCCTTCCCTGGAGCCTCCCATATCACAGGACCTCAGTTACCAGTAAGGCTGACTCTTTCTCCCTCGTGGGAACCCTCTCTGGGTCCTTGCTCCAGAGAATTGCTTTCACCAGAGAAAAGGAAGAGGTGGGAGAAAGAGCAGCTTAGAAAAGCCACAGTCATTCCAGACCCAGAGCTCACTCTAGCTACACCACCCACTCCCAGTTGGAGTCAATGCATTCCATTCTCTTTCCTGGGCCCCAGATGACACCCACCCCTCACAACACAAATCAATCTTAAACCCATTGGTCTCCCCCACAGCTCTCACATCAATGCCTTTCCCAACCCTGCCCATCAGGAAGTCAAACCATGTGGAGGCCTTAGCTTAACCCCAGTACCCCTCCACCCCCTTCCTGCCTTTGTGACCCACCTCTTAGGGCAGGCTTCAGGCCAGGGCACCATGGGGCCAGATCAACACTAGCTTGATAATTTATGACTTCTGCAGAGGTTCCCATTTTCCCTAGAGGGCAACAGGCTAGCATCCTTCTTCCCACTGAGGCCCCAGAGGGCAGTTACTAAGTCTTTGGAAGAGGTCATGAGAGGATTATTTCTCCCCAAACACCAAGATGAAATGATGGCTGCTTTCCAAAGTTAAGGAGAGTGAGGGAGTGAATATGTATTAAGCAGGATACTCAACTCTTCTTCCTGAGATTACAGAATTTATCCCTCTGGCATGCTAAGGACTCCCCTCTACTCTGGTAAATCTCTCAGCCCATATCTTCCCCTCCTCCCAAAACACTATTCCATCCAGTTCAACAAACACTTATTAAATGCCTTCTATGAGTGGAATTAAACAGAAGGAGAACTGCTTTAGAGAATCATAATAACCTAAAGCTTCTCCCTGAAACACAGAGCCATCTTTTTAATGCCAATATTCTGCTGGTGTCAAATGACTGAAGGTCATGGAATTTTAGTTGCCAGAGAATTAAAAATGAGTGCAATTATGAGGGCAACAGACAGATGTATGATAGATGTGTCCCTGAAACATAAAAAACAAAGAACTATAAAAAAAAGAATCAAAGTAAATGTAGTTTTCAAAGTCTGACACAAGACACAAGGGCTGGTTGGCCATGGTTGGTTGCCATGAAGAGTGAAGGATAAATAATTAGCAGTCTGTATGTTCCATTAATCTTGCTGTCAAGAGGAAGGCCACCTGAATGTTGACTGAACAACTTTTTGAACATGGTCAATAGTCACACTGGATGGACCTGTGCATTGTTGGAGGGAGCATCCATATAGATAGAATAAAGATTCTTGTAAGCTTTTGAGAATGTATAAGAAATTGTGCTTAAGCAGTCTAAAAGGGGAGGTCAGACACACACAAATCCAAAAAAAGCTATAATTAAATGCTTACCACTGCTAGGAACTGGGTATGACACAAAAGAGACAGAAAATCAAATAATTCCTTCTCTTATCATCAGGGAAAAAATATGGACATATAAGTATATACAAAGTAAATTCAGGGTTATTTAAGAGGGAGAGAAATGAATAGCTGCAGGAATTAGGAAAGATTTGATAGGATATATGAAGGAAGCTAGGGATTGTAAGAGATAGAGATGATGAGGAGGTTGTTTCAGACATATGGAACCATCTAAGCATAGAATATCACATAGGAGGGACAGTAAGGAAAGTTTAGCTGAATTGTAGATGGTTTTAAGTATGAAGTAGGTAGTGTGAAGGTGTATAATAGGAGACCTCTGTATGTATCAGTGGCACTTGACTCATGCAAAGTCTTCCCTGGAAGGGACTGAAGAGCCTGCTTCTGGGAGAGTAATAGAAATACCTTGGAGAGATTAACCATGGATATCCTGCAATATGGGTAAATATTCTGTAAGATGAGATTTTAAAATTCCTTTCTTAATTGTATTCTATCACTTAAAGTGCCTGAGACAGAGTAGATATTTAATATTTACTGAATTGAATTACCTGGTTCTGATAGGTTCACCATGTAGTGAGTTCTTTGACTGTCTATAGAGGTATTCAAAAAGACTAGTTAGTGATGGAGCCTGGCCACTTTCTATCCTTTGCTGATATGTGAGACAATACTTACTTTAAAAAATTATTTTATTTGTTTTACAATTATATACAATAATAGTTTCTACCTATCATTTTTTGTAAGGTTTTGAATTTTACACTTTTCCCCCTTCCCTCCTTCCACCCCCACAGAAGGCAATCTGATAATCTTTGTATTGTTTCCATGTTATAAATTGATTGAAACTGAATGTGTTGAGAGAGAAATCATGTTTTGAGAAGAAAATAAAATATTAGAGATAGCAAAATTATGTAGTACATAAGACACTTTAAAAAAAATTTTTTTTTAGGTTTTTGCAAGGCAAATGGGGTTAAGTGCTTGCCCAAGGCCACACAGCTAGGTAATTATTAAGTGTCTGAGACAGGATTTGAACCCAGGTACTCCTGACTCCAGGGCCAGTGCTTTATCCACTATGCCACCTAGCTGCCCCACTGTGTGGTCTTGGGCAAGCCACTTAACCCCATTGCAAAAAAAATTTTAAAAAAAGCTTAAATTTTTGAGAAAATTGTAATTGATCCTAGAGGTAAGAGAGAATTACTGGACCTTAAGGAGCAGAGAAGCAATGTGGTCAGAGCTGTGCTTTAGCAATATCATTTTTGCAGCTGAATGGATAAATGGGAAGGGTAGGTATTACCAACTGGGAAGCTAGTTACCACAGTCTAGGAGAATAGTGATAAGGGTTTGAACTAGGGTCATGGCTTGACCAATATCGATTCTAAAAGTTACAAGTTAAAAATGTCTTCCTTTCAAATTAAAAAAGTATGAAATGCCTACCACGAAAACGGCACCGTGCTAAGTGCTAAAAATGCAGAGGTAAGGCAAAAAAGAAGCCTCTGTCCTTAAAACAATTTTTCTGAGCATGATGATGATGATGATGATGATGATGATGATGATGATGTGTCCTTCCTTCTCAAAGAAGAAGAGACATCAGGTAGGTAATGCCATAACAAGCACATGAACTGGATTTGAATGAGGGGATGCTGTGCTAAGTTACCAGCCTTACTGTCTCCTCCAGAGCCATCTATATCTAGTATCCAGATATGGATCAGCACCACTGGAGAAGACCCCAGATATGAGGCAGTTAGGGTTACACTACTTGTCCACGGACAGGCAGCTAGTAATATGTCAAATGTCTGAGACTGGACTTGAACTCTCATCCTCTGAATTCCTAGGCCAGCGCTCTATCCACTGTACCAACTAGCTACCAACACTTGTACATATAACTTTTCCAGTATTATTTGACATTCATCTAGAAATGCTAGCAATAAACAAGAGAAAAAAATAAAAAAACATAAAAACAGGCAAAAAGGAGAAAAACTATGCCTATTGACTGAGGACATGGCTTGCATAGAAAAGCCTAGAGAATCAACAAATAGAATGAGTAAAGTAAGTAGTGAAATTATTTTTCAGGTCTATCTGACTCTTCCTGAACCCATTTGGAGTTTTCTTTTCAAAAAGTATTTCTGCAATTCATTTTATAAATGAGGGAACTGAGGCAAATAGGGTTTAGTAACTTGTCCATGGTTACTAGTATCAGAATACAAAAACCCACCTAAAATAGTATTTATACTGGGATGGGGAACCTTTTTTTTTTTTGTCAAGGGTCCTTTGGATATTTATATGTTATTTGCCTGCTATATTTGTTCAAACATTTAATTCATTCACCCCTAAAAGCTCCTAGATTTAATGAATTTCAAGTTGTCCTCACCTGTGGTTGCCCTGGCAGTGCCAGACCAAATGGCTCAAGTTCCCTCAAGGCTCCTGATTTATACAAATAAAGTGGGAAAACATCAATTGCATTGATAGAGGGAGTTTTCTCTCCAGAGCACTCTTTATACTGATAAAACAACAGATCAGACCAAAAGTAAAACTCTAGAAGAAGAGTATAGACAAGAGAAGTTTGATAACTGAGGAGCATAACATTCCTAGAAATGGAAGACACCTCAGAAATATCATATTCATTCACTTTATCTTTATTTATAGAGTTTCTCTTTATTCCTAGCTACTCTTCTCACTACCAATTCTACCTAGAATACCAGCTTACCTTCCCTACATGTCTCAATTCTATCTTTCCTTAAGATTCAGTTCACTTTGCCTCTGGATAACCTAGGTAGCGCAATAGATAGATGATGGGACTTAAAGTCAGGCAGATCTGAATTCAGATTTGACCTCAGATACTTATTAGGTAGTTATGTAATGCTGGACAAGTCACTTAACCTCTGTTTACCTCGGTTTCCTCATCTTCAAAATGGAGATAATGATTAGCATCTATTTCACAGGGTTGTTATGAAATCAAATGGATGAACATATTTAAAATACTTAGCAAACCTTACAGTGCTAATTATTATCATAATAATATTTTTTCCTCCCCTTTCTGAAAGTCTGTTGCCTTTATAGTAGGCAGTTAGAAGGGCTCAATGTGTGTTAATTTCTGGATCTCTTCCACCCTTGAGTAAATCCTGTTTCTTTAGAGAGTATTAGAAGACAGTGAGTGACATGATCCAGAACAACCTTGTCAATTGATAGAGCATAAGAGGAGATCTCTGAAGAATAATCACAACCATTTAAGATGCCAACAGATGGAACAGAAAGAATCCTGTAGACCTTGATTTAGCTCTCCCACTGTTGCTGTGGAACCTTGAGAAAGTTACTTCTGTATCAGTTGGTTTCATCCTTTGGAAAATGAAGAAACTGGACAAGATGATCTCTGAGGTCCCTTTTTCTCCAGCTCTCAAACCTCCAAGAAGCTTCTATTTTCCTTCTCCTCCCCCCAGGTCTGGCTCCCTACTGATTTCTCATCTGACACCCAGCATGGTGCCTCTTCCTCAGGTTCAGCACAGGAAGTAGAGCCCATGATTAGTCCCAATTGAAAAGACACTCTCTAAATTCCAGGTAAAGCCAGGGAGGATTAATTAGTGTCATTAGCCAGGGGGACTGGCACCAGGACAATAGAGCTCTGGCCTCTGGTTGGGCGGGGGTGTGAAAATGCGGGAGGGCTTTAATGACCCAAACTGTATTTCATCTTTCTTCACCTGAGCCTGGATTACGGACTAGGATGGTTATAGCCCAATGGCATGGGTTCCTTTAGATGAGGCTCTTTGTTTCTTCCCTCTCAGGGATTCTTAACTTGGGGTCATGTTAAGAAAAAACAAATTGTGTTTTTTAAAAATTTTCATAATGCATTTTTAAAAAATCCTTCTGAACAAAGGTCCTTAGATTTCACCATAAAGTCAGAGGGGGTTCACTGTATACATATAAAAAGACTAAAGTGGCCCAGGAGAGAGGACTGGGTTTAGCATCAGGAAAACTTCTCTTCATGAGTTCAAATTTGGTGTCAGACATTTATTAGCTGTGTGATTCTTATGGGGGGGGGGGGGTTTGTTTGTTTGTTTTTTAGTTTGTGCAAGGCAAATGGAGTTAAGTGGCTTGCCCAAGGCCACACAGCTAGGTAATTATTCAGTGTCTGAGAACCCAGGTACTCCTGACTCCAGGGCCAGTGCTTTATCCACTGTGCCACCTAGCTGCCCCATAGCTGTGTGATTCTGAGCAGGTCACTTAACCCCATTTGCCTTAGTTTTCTCATCTGTAAAATGAACACAAGAAGGAAATGGCAAACCATTCTAGTATCTTTACCAAGAATATCCCAAACTCTGGAGCTCTCCTCAACACCCTTTTATATTGAGGTTGTCAATGAGATAGTGGTTAAGTCCAGCTCTAACTCTGCCTTCAATAAACTGGGTCATTTGAGCAAGTCATTTCCCTTAGTTTTGCTTGCTTTTTCTGTAAAATGAGATGATTGGATTAGTGAACCTCTAAAAATCTCTTCCAACTACAAGATGCTGTGTTATCTTTCAGACTCAAATATTCTGAGAACTTTTCACATGTATCCTAATTCCCAAGACCACCTTATCTCCTTCCCTGCTGGGTTTGGTTCCTCCTGCTTCTGATCAGTGTGGCTGGCACTCTGAGAAAGTGGTTTATTGAAAATTTTTCTTTCTGGTTCTTCGTCCCAGATGCTAAACAGAAGGACCCAAAAGCCTCTACACTTTGGCTGCCTAGAGAGAGGACTCCTGGGATTCTTATATAGACTTGCAGTGTCAGTTAGTAGCAGGCACTTAATCAATACTTGTTGATGGATTTAATTAACAGTGACTACATTCCATTGCCCCTACCCTCTCATCCCTTCTTAATCCCAGGGGATGAAGAAATAGAACTTATGGAAAAGGATTCTTCCTCTTTTGCCAGGCCTATTTGGCTGGTTTATTTAGGTGGAAGAGATTTATTCAGAAGGAAGGCTGGGACTTACCAAGTAGATGCTTGATTTCTTTTAGATTGGCAACTGAGAGTCATAAAAATCCTAGACTGTTAGGGAGAGAATGGACCTTAGAGGTCATCCAGTTCAAGTCTTTCATTTTGCAGGTGAGGAAACAGACTTAGAGAAGGAAAGTAATTTATCCAAAGTCACACAACTGATATTGTTGGGACAACCTAGTTTTCTTGTTTCCAAGTTCAATATTCTTTCCACTCTATCATCATAAAGAAAGAGAGAGGAGTGGAATGAAGAAGAGGAGAGGAAGAGAGGGGAGGGAAGGGAAAAGGGAGGGGAAAATGAAAGGGAGAGGGAAGGAGGAAGGGAAAAGGGAAGGGAGGGAAAGAAAGAGAATGAGAGGTAGGGAGAAGGGGGGGAAAGGAAGGAGGAATGGAGGAAGGAAGGAAAGAAGGAGGGAGGAAGCAGGCAAGGAAGGCAGGAAGGAAAGAAAGTAGGAAGATTTGTCAGGGAGCTCCAAACAATGGTCTAATTTACTCCTCAGTAAAATTTCCCTGAGCCTGGAGACAGGAAGACTTGAATTAAAATTCAGTCTCTGATACTTTCTAGCTGTGTAAGCCTGGGCAAGCCACTTAACCGCTGTTTTGCCTTAATCCACTAGAGAAGGAAATGGTAAATCACTTTGTCAAGAAAACACCAGTATGGATAGTAAGGTACATGGGGTCATGAAGAATTGGATATAATTAAACAACAAAAAAAATTTTGGAAAAAGATCTTTAATTTTTTTTCCTTGGCTGGGACTTCTCAATTATGGGAAAGGGAGAGAAGTTTCAGATAACTATGTCCTTCTCATCCAACCTGCTGAAAGAGGCAAGAAACTAGAGGAATTAAGCAAGCTATTATGAATTCAGATAGACCAGTTGACAAGTTTTCAAAAGTGATTCTGCTAGACTTACTATGAGAGTCATGGTTGGTCTTACTGCAGAACAATGGCTCTGTCTGTGGTCACCTTGCATAGGAGAATTTACTGGGAGATGAATCAACTGATTCAAGTTATATTTGAGTATCCCAAGGAGAGAGCTTTCTGGGCATTGCCAGGTCATCACCAGATCAAAGTTGATGTCTTGGAGCCAATAGTTTGTCTACAGTGGCCTGAAAGGGAAGACAAAATTGCAGAAAAGACACCTCAAAAATGTTCACAATTTAGCCAACAGAGGACTAGGAAACATGGGAATTCAGTGGGGTGGGTATGGGATGGAAAGAACTCAGAAGCAGTTAAGAGACTATACTTGTTTGCAATTTCTTTCAAGTTATTTAATTTTCAATACTCCTCTGTCCAATTAGTTGATCTAGTCAACTAACACTGAAATGTGCCTCCTGAAAAGTGAACTAGTCCTTAGGGATAGGGCCTTGTTCTTTCTCACTCTTCAGAATCTTGGAATGTTATTCCCCTTCTTCCATCCAGCAGCTCCCCCTTCTATACATTTAAATCCTTTCCTCTCCTTTCAGATACCTCCTTCAGGAAGGTTGTCCTATGGACTCCAGACTTCTCATTTAACCTCTCTCCCTTCTCAACTCCTTGAAGACTTAGAACAGGGTGGGGAACCTTTTTTTCTGCTGAGCCATTTGGATGTTTATAACATCATTTGGGGACCTTACAAAATTATAACTTAAAAATTAGCCTGCTATATTTAGTCACACATGTGATTAACTCATCCCTAAAAAGCTCCTAGATTTATTGAATTTCAAGTCAGGGCTGCAGTAGTTGTGGCACCAGACCAAATGATTTGTGGGACTTCTCACACAAAATATATTCTGACTTAGAATATAAATACATAGATAGATAGATAGATAGATAGATAGATAGATATCTCCAGGTATTCATTCCCAACTTGTAAAAAGTCATTTGCTTGTGTTACATGAATGTAGTAGAATATTACTGAGAGATTAAAAATAACCAAGAATATGAAAAATTAAGAAAATTATTGGAAGACATATAAGCTGGTAAAAAAACAAAGTAAACAGTACTGGAAGATATATATATATATATCTGTGTGTATATATGTGTATGTATGTGTGTAATATACACACATATATAATCCATACATGGATATGATACATAGATATACATGCATTATTTAATATATGTATATACACAATGGCCACAACAACATAAATCAAAGGCATTTTTTAAAATGAGAAATAAATTACATAATTAAATGACCAAATTTAACCCTCATTTCAGAAGTGGAGGACTATGGATGTGGAATATTGTATACACTGTCAGAAACAATTAATATAAAATATAAAATCCTTGTCCCAAGGAATGGCTCACTGGATAAGAGATGGGGACACTTTTATTTAGAAATTAACCTAATGATTAAAGGAAAGAATACAAATAATTTTAATAGTTAATTTGTGAGTTTGGCACTTGGAGCAATTTCCCATGGAGACATTATAAAACTAGAGGAACAGTAGAAGTCCTGATCTCAGAGCATGCTCAGGGGGTTCCTCTGTCTATTTGATGTCTGCTTCTCCAGGTTTTCAATGACGTTTATATAGCACATGATAATTCAGAACATGTGTAGTTATGTTGTGACATCCCCTGCTGTTGCTTCAGTCTTATATGGTGGTAGTTAGGTCCTAGATCAGCTCACAAAAGTCTATTTCTAACCCATCAAGTATTGGAGCTCTGCTATGGAAGGAAGCCCAGGAGCTCAGGAAACAGTGGCCATACATACTCTGGGGGGGGGGGGGATCCTCTCTTTGCCCTGGACCCTGTGGTCTAAATTCATTCTACCTAAAAACTGTACTGGGAAATCAGTGAATAGGGGCTGTTGAACATTTTGTTGAGTTGAAAGAGACCCCCTGAGATCCAATGAGACCATGACTTGCCCTTTTCAGATCACCCAATCTCGAAACCTTGTGTGAGAATTTCTGGATCTTTTCAAAATGCAGCTAAACCAAGCACCTTAAGGCAGACAGTCACCTGCCAGCTAATATACGTCAAACCTCCAGCCTCAAACACTCCCAAAGCACCCATCTGTTCCGGAACTATCCCAGCTACAGTAAACAACAGCCCCCCACACCACCCTCCCAACAGCCTGCATAGCTGGCTCACAAGCCCTGAAGGGCAGTCCTGTTCCCTGACTTGTTCACTTTCCCTGGGGCAACGGGTCAGGAGCTTCAGTGTCTGGCTCCCAGCTCTGCTGGACCCTGATGTGGGGCCATAGCAACCCCAGTTCCCATGTGAAAGGGGTCAGCTGGTCCCTGGGGGTGCTAATCCTCCATGAATGGGAGGAAACTGGGAAAAGAGGTCTGAGCTGGGATGAACAGTAATGATTTGCAAACAGACCTTCCTGGGTGCCATTTCCGCTTGGTCCCTGACTCACTGGCCACCTCCTCCTCACGTCCTTGCTTGGCCTTGAGTTGCAGCTTCCCTCTGCTCCCCCCTAGTCCTAGCCCTGCCAAGGCCATCTGCCACCCTCACCCCACAGAGCACCACGGTCCTCATGACTCACTCTAGCCCACAGCTCTCTCTGTGGGTGGCCTCTCCCCAACCTTCTCAGGGAAAGGAGTGACCTGAGCCACTAGAGACAGAGGAGGGGAGGGGAAGGTCCATGGAGGATACCTTGAAATCCTATCAGGGTTATAACCCTATCCCCAAAAGGACCCCACTTAGAAAGTCCATTTTACATTGAATATATCCTGACTAATTAAATGACAAGATCTTTTCTGCCCTAAACTATCAATCCTGTAGTTTTATCTGCCTTAGGTTAAACTGAGACATTTTTCCACAGGATCCTCCTCTTCTTTCCTCTCCTCCCCACACACATGACTCTCCTTTTTATATCCTTTTCTTTACTTTCAGCAACTGTGGAATTATGGGATATTAGCCTCATTTTACAGAGAAGGAAACTGAGGACTAGAGAAGGAAAGTGATTAATTCAGAATAGATGTGCCAAAGGAAGGATGAGATACCTGTCACTTATACCTCATGTTTAGGGCTTATTTGTTGTACCTTGTTGCCAACCCCACACTTGTGTATTTTCAAGGTAGCCTGACCTCCCCCTCTCTTTGATCTGCTCATTTCATTCACATATATGGTTAATTCTGTGAACATATATAGTATTTCTGTGTTATATATGTGGTCCAAAAGATTTAAGAGAAGAAACTGAAGACTATAAGGATTAACACTACAGAATAACTAAAGTTGGAATTGCTCAAATGAGTGTGTAGAAACAGAGACTTGGAGCTGGAAAGGTTATCTATTCTCCCTCCCCCCTTTTAACAATTGTGGAAACTGAGGCCCATAGAAGTTAAATGTCTTACCCAAAGTCACAAAGCTAGCAAGTGACAGGGTTAAGATTTAAAGTAAGGTCACCTGACTCCAAGTCCAATGTCCTCTCCATTACACCAAAGTCATCTGACTCCAAGTCTAGAGTTCTTTCTCATTGTTCCATGCATTAATGTGGGGGCAGAGGTGGGAAGGGTGGGTGAAGTTGGTCTGGGGATGATTCCTAGAATCTGAAATTGTGTCTGTGAAGTTCTAGTAAAATAGTAATAATGAGAGACTGCTAACCAGACCTTGAAAGGTTCGACAGGATGTTCTTAATTAGATATAGATTAAACTATATGGTCTCTGAGATTCTTTTCAGCATTTATATTGTGAATTCTCCTTTCTAAGACTTCCAGAGTCCATTCTCCACAGCAACTCTGAAGCCTTAGTTCTGACCCTGGTAGACCCCTCCCATCTCTCATGTCTCTCTACTTTCATATTTAGTGGTAATATAAGATATTAACACACTTCAAAAAGTAGGTCCCTTTCTACCTCTCCAATATTTTTCCATTCTACCCCCTTGTATATCCTCCATAATCTAACCTTCCTGGTCTATTTGCTGTTCCTCAAGCACACACTCCATCTCTCATCACTTTGGACTAGCTATTCCCATGTTAGGATGAATGCTCTTTCCTTCCCAACCTTGGACCCCCAGAGCTCCAGCTTCCTTTGAGATTCAGCTCTAGAGACTTCTCCTACAGGGAGCCCATTCTGGTTTCCCTAACTTCTAGTACCCTCTAAGGTCCCCCTTTCACCTTGTGCTATTGTTCAATTGTGTACAACTCTTTGGGACCCTGTGAACCACATGCATGCCAATACATGTCTGTGGTGTTTTCTTGGTCCAGATACTGGCATAGTTTTCTATTTTCTTTTCCAGTCCATTTTACAGATGAGGAAACTGAAGCAAATAGGGTTAAGTGGCTTGCCTAAGGTCAAACAATTAGTAAGTGCCTGGGGCTGGATTTGAACTCAGGACTTTCTGATTCCATGCTCAGCATACCCTCCATTGAGCCACCTATTCTGTACTGCCATGAGAATGTAAACTTCAGGGAAGGAATTATTTTTGCTTTATTTCCATTGCTTACCATGGTTACTGATATACAGTAAGGGCTTAATAAGTCCTTGTTGATTGATTGAAGTAGATGATACCCATAGTATATTCCTAGACTTTGCAAATGTGGAAAGTAAAAATGAGGGGTTCAGAAGTTTGTCCAAGGTCATTCAATCAGCCAGTCAAGAGCACAGGGCTCTTCTCCCTCCCCTGCCTCTCACCTTTCTTTATTGTTATAATCTTGCCCTGACAGAGACATCCACTGAGTCTGACTCTGCCATCCAAGCTGCCAAGGAACAGAATAGCCAATGCTTCAAAATGGCTCATGGGGGGGAAGCTTTGGGGGGGCAGCATCCCTAAACATAGAAGTCATATCTAGGGCTTGCTCTGACTCAGCAGTCCTGGTTTCCTGGGGTACTAGCCCCTAGAAGTCACTGATCAGAGCTTGAGGGGATCAGTCCAGGCTCGTTTTTCACTTTCATTGCCTATGGATATTGGTTGCCTATAAGCCAAGAGATGCTAAGGGCAGTGATGGAAGTCTGGCTGGTGAACTGAACAAGTCAGCTTCCCCCAGGACATAATTTACTCCTATGGAAGCTGCCCTCATTCCTTTTCCCCTGTGTGGGTAGTGTGTGGCTAATGCTACACTTCAGTCTAGGAATTTCAAGATAGAATTCAAGTAGGCATTTTTCCATTTTCCTTTCCAGGAGAGCACCTACCTGTTTCTAGGATAACCCAGGTCTTGAAGATTGCCTGGAAGGTAAATTTTGCCCTCTGCCCTAGAAACTGAATAATGTGTCTTTCATTTCATCTTTTTTCTTTCTTTCCTTCCTCCTTTTTTTCTTCCTACCTCCCCTCCTCCCTCCTTCCTTCCTTCTTTCCTTCCTTCCCTTCCTCCTTTCCTTCATTTCCTTTCTTTCCTCTCTTCCTCCCTCTCTCCCTTCTTGTTTCTTCCCTCCCTCTTTGAAACTTGGATTAAACAATTTACTAGTAAGTATCTGATGTCCAATTGGGACTCAGATCTTCCTGATTCCAGAGTTAGGTTTTTTTTTTAACCTCATTCATTTTTTTCTCACTTATTTTTCATAGGAAAGAGCACTGGGTTGGTATCAGAGGATCTCCATTCAGTACCAACTCTGTCACTTATTACCAGTGTAATCTTTGTCAACTTAAGTAACCTCTCTGAGCCACATATACCTCATCTACAAAATGAGAAAGTTGGATTAAATGGGTCCCTTCTATCTCTAAATTTATAATTCTATAACTGAAAAAGCTCCCCCTCACCCCCTTTATTGTGAGTCCAATGGGTTATTTGTAAATGGAATTGAAAACAAAGAAAGTTCCAAGGATGCCATACATCACTAGGAGATTACCAGTTTGATGAACAAGGAATCTCTGATCCAGGAAAGGAGGATAAATTATTCGGCATCTTCTCTGCTACTCCCAGTATGTCTTAGGCCACTGCTCTACCCATGTGCTTCTCAGTGCTGAAGAACCAATGGGAATGGCCTTGGACTGTTGTGGCATGCCTTTGGCCAGTTTGGGTCTGGGGAGATGGAAATGATGGTGATTAGTCAATTGATCAGCAAGCACTTATTAAATTTCTACTGAATGTGGGGCAGCTAGGTGGCATAGTGGATAAAGCACCAGCCTTGGAGTCAGGAGTACCTGGGTTCAAATCTGACCTCAGACACTTAATAATTACCTAGCCATGTGGCCTTGGGCAAGCCACTTAACCCCATTGCCTTGAAAAATCTAAAAAAAAAAAAAAGATATGAGAGACATGCAAGAGAACTATGAAAAACTGGAAAAGGTAACACAAAAATGACTGAAGAAAACAATACTTTTAAAAATAAAATTGACCAAATGAGAAAAAAAACAAGCAATTCATCTAAAAGTACTAGAAAAGGAAACACAAAAGCTAATTGAAGAAAATCCTAAAAATTAGAATTGGACAAGTGGAAATGATGCTATATAAAACATCAAAATTCATCAAACAAAACCAAAAGATGGGGAAAATAGAAGAAATTGTTAAGATTTCTCTTAGGAAAATGACTGATACAGAAAATAGATCCAAGAGAACTAATTTATAAATTATTGGTCTACTTGAAAACTACAATCAAAAAAAGAGCCTGGGCAATATCTTTCAGGAAATTGTAAAGAAAAACTGTCCTAATATCCTAGAAGATAAAATAGTCTCTGAAAGAATCCATCAAGGGGCGACTAGGTGGCACAGTGGATAAAGCTGGCCCTGCAGTCAGGAGTACCTGAGTTCAAATCCAGTCTCAGACACTTAATAATTACCTAGCTGTGTGGCCTTGGGCAAGCCACTTAACCCCATTTGCCTTGCAAAAAAAAACAAAAACAAAAACAAATTTCTACTGAATGTTAAGAACTATACTAACAGTGGAGAAAAAGGAAGGAAAAAAGGAAGGAAGGAAGGGAAAGAGGGAGGAAGGAAGGAAGGAAAGAAGAAAGGGAAAAAGGAAGGAAGGAAGGAAAAAATAAAGGAAAAAGGAAGAAAAGAATGAAGGAAGGCAAGGAAAGACAGAAAGGAGGAAAGGAGGAGGAAGTCTCTGCCTTTAAGAAGCTTGTATTTTATAGGTAGAACATATTTAAGAAATATAAAAGTAACTTTCTCCTCAGGAGAGGAACTAGCAATTGTGGGAATAAGAAAAATCTCATACAAAGGTTGTATCTAAGCTCATCTTTGAAGGAAATTAGGTATTATAAGAGGTAGAAATAAAAAGGATAGTAAATTTCAGGTATGGGAGTGTATGGATAGCCAATCCAAAGGCATAGAGATGAGAGATGGAATATAATACATGAGGAACAGCAAAAAAAAAAGCCATTTTGACTAGACTATAGAGTGTAGTAGATATGATGAATTGGGGTCAGATCTGGAAAGGCTTTAAATGCCAAATAGAGCAATTTGTATTTGAACCTAAAGGGAATAGGGGTCTCCTGAAGTTTAAATTGGGCCAGATCTAGCCTTTAGAATATCACTTTGGTAGTTATGTGAAAGATAAAATAGAGAGGGCAGAGAGAATGATTAGGAGACCATTTCAAGGAAGGAGGTTATGGGGGGGCTTGTATTAAGGGACTAGAAGGCTGAGTAGGTGGAAAGAAGGGGATTGATAAGGGGGATGTTGTGAAGATAAAATTGACTAGATTTAGCAACTGATTGGTTGCGGGGAGGAGGTGATGGAAGAGTCAAAGATAATTCCAAGGTTGCCAACCTGGAAAGATTGTGATTCTCTTGGAAAAAAGATAGGAAAATTTGAGGAAAATTATATTTGGGAGGGAAAGATAGTAAGTTCAGGTGGTTGGAGTGTGAGATCCCCATAAGACAGGGCTGTATAAGGCCCATGAAATCATTTGGTCAGGTGCTGCCACAGCAACTGCATACGTAACTCCAGGCAGAACTTGAAATTTAATAAATCTAGGAGCTTTTTAGTGGTGAATTAATTGTCTGACCAAATATAGCAGGTTAAGTTTTAGGCTGATAATTTTGTATGGCCCAAGAATAATGTTATAAATATCCAAATGACTCTTAGTGGAAAAAAAAGGTATCCCACTCCTGCTATAAGGCATCCAATTCAAAGTATCTAATGGACAGTTTATGATATAAGATTGGAACTTAGGAGAGAGACTAAGAATGGAGAGGAGGAAAGATAGACTGTGTATATGCATATGTGTAAATAGATGGGGTATGGGGTGGGGGTAGGGAATCTGTATGTGTGTGTGTGTGTGTGTGAATTCAGGGTATGTTTTTTCCCAATTAGTAGGCCTGGTCTGCCTATAAGCAAACTTATCAAAATTCACATACCTGCCAATGCATTCTATTTCAACTTTAAGCACAAAATGAAAAGCAATGTAGATATCAACAAATTCAGAAATGTGGATATGTATTTTCCTCTTGACTTAGCTGTAAATTGTTTCCCTTATATATTTCACCTTCAACCCCACCTCTAGTCCCTTTCAGTAATAAATAGGAACAAAATTGATGATGAAGTCATTTATATGAACATGACTTTTGTGCCCCAAGTTTGTGTAAGTCTGGGAAGCAATTTGGTGCAGCAGTTGAAAATCTGACCTCAGACTTAGGAAAATATGAGTTTGTGTTCTGCCCATATTCTATACTAGCAGTGTGACCCTGATAAGTGCCTCAAGTTAACCTCTAAGATTATGTAGATGAGGGCAGAGCAAGTGCTGATATGCATTGGAAGAAATTATAGGGTCCCTCCTATAAATAAAGTTTATTTATAAATAAAGAAAATAAAGTTTGCATAAATATAGTAGGTGCAATAAGGCAACAGGAGGCTGGAAGGCTAAAGCAAAAACATGTCAAATTCCATAGTATGGTTCCCTGATCTCTCCTTTGATCCTTCTACTGTGGAGTTCAGTTGAAGCTTGTGTAAGTAATTGGTTCCACCATTTTTGATAAACTGGTTAGAGAAGAGTTAAAGAAAGCAGGAAGACTACTATTATATGAGAGATTTGGTTGATGTAGAAACCAACTGTTATTTGGTGGTGTTGATAGTGTAAGCAGAGAATGAGTTACATTATGTGTGGTTTACTAAGCATAAGGAGACTTTTCTGGCCAGATCGGCAAAAGAAAAGGCAAGAGTACACAGAACTGAGCCAGTGGAGGAATTAATGACCTTTGATGCATAAACTTGGCTTTGCCTTTTCCAATCTTGTCTAGGATGGAGAATGGAGTTGGAAAATGAGGGAAAACTCAGATGTTTGGCAGTTATTGGACTAATATCCCTTACTGACTAGAGTTAGCTCAAGGTTCAGAAATTACCATCACAAGATATAGGGAATGTTCAGCTTAAGCTAAGGTGATGAGTCCAATAGAGAGATCCAAACCCTTGGACCAGGAAGGGGAGTTTAAATAAAAAGTTAAGCCTGGGGGTTAGCTTACTGAGAGCACTCTGATCTCTTCTAATCAACCAACTTGGGTCTTGGAGCAAAGGCTCTTCTGTTGGAGAAAAATAGCCTTTGTCAAATCTCAGTGGAAACAAGTAGACTGGAGGGGTTGTTGTTGTTTCCCCCTTGGGTTGTTGCTGGTCTCATGTTTGAGACAAGGGCAGCTGCTTCTCTAAAAGGTCTATGAAAAAAAGTGTCTGCTTTTTGAACTGAATGAGCATCACAGAGGAAGTCCTATCGTCAAAGGCTGAGTCATAGCTCCCCAAGCATGTGCCCAGTGGGGCTGTACCTAGCAATATCCATCAACCAGGATGCACCCCACAGAGTAGTGTCCCTTAGGCAGAGACCATGTGTCCAACAGAGATCAGCAGCAACACAGTGACATAGTCTGAAAATATCTTCTGCCCAACAGTTCCTGAAGCATGAGTTCTCCTTTAGAATATATGTCCTGAAGACATCTGTTTTCTTATATGAATGACCCTTCACATTCATGCCTTGATGTGTACTTTCTATGAGTATCCCCTATACACATGTCTTGGCTACATTTTTTCACTATATGGGTACCCCTTCAAAGTGTCCTCTACAGGTTTGCACTCTTTGTATTGATGATATTTTGGCAGAGAGTGTCCTGGGTTTGGGAGAGAAATATTTTGTGGTTAGTTTTCTTACTAGGCCATTGCATTAAATACCTTTTCTTTTTAACTATTTGTATTCTAGTTTTCTGTTAAGATAAATGCATGACTTCCAGGGGGGCAGAGCCAAGATGGTGACAAGAGAGGATCGTGTCTTAGGCGCTCTCTCATAAAACTTCTAAACTAAGGACTCTAACTAAATTTTTTGAGAGACAGAACCCACAAAGGGACCCAGTGAGGCAGTTCTCCTACTCAAGATAACCTGGAAAAGAGCAGAAAGGCTCTGCTCCCCGGGTTAGAGGGTGGCCCGCCAGAGGGGTGGCCCACAAGAGTGAAAGAACTTCAGCCTCCCAGAAGCAGTTCCAGGGCGCTGTGAGCTGTGGCTCACAGCAGCAGGGGAGTTTCCTGACCTACGCCCCAGGGAGTACCTGGCACAAACTGGGGGAACAATGGGGGACCTCTGCCAGAGCAAGCGTGAAGCCCAGCCCTCAGGGCACACACCGAGCAGCGTGGCCCAAACAGTCCAGATCCAGGAGCTGGTAAGCAGGAGCCCTCAGGGCATGAGCTCATTGCACCTAGGGGAATAAAGAGAGACTGCAGAGCTCTGTCCTCTGCCCCTGGAACAGGACTCTGGGGCTCTGACCACCTTCAGATCCTGATTGCAGTCTAGGCCCCCCCATAGAACAGCAGGGCCCCCCCCACCTCAGCTGCGTGGCAGAGGGGGCCGCATATAGTCATTCACAGACCAGGAGGGAAGACAGAGCCTCACACACTGAGATCCTTGTGGGAGTGTCCCAAAAGCTCAGGAAGCACCCCAAAAAACAGTCTAAGGCTGGGAAAATGAGCAAGCAGAGAAACAAGAGGAACACCATTGAGAAATATGTTGCCTGTGAGCCCAAGAAGGATCAAACACTCAGTCTGAAGATGAGGAAGCACAAGCTCCTGCATCTAAAGACTCCAAGAAAAAGAGAAATTGGGATCAGGCTATGACAGAGCTCAAAAAAGACTTTGAAAATCAAATGAGGGAGTTAGAAGAAAAACTGGGAAAAGAAATGAGAGAGATGCAGGAAAAACATGAAAATGAAGTCAGCAGCTTAGTCAAGGAAATCCAAAAAAAAAATGCTGAAGAAAATAGCATGCTAAAATCAGCTTAGGTCAAATGGATAAAACAGTTCAAAAAGTTATTGAGAAGAATGCTTTAAAAAGCAGAATTGGCCAGATGGAAAAAGAGATAAGAAAGCTCTCTGAGGAAAACAAATCCTTCAGACAAAGAATATAACTCGGGGAGATTGATGAATTTATGAGAAATCAGGAGTCAATACTTCAAAACCAAAAGAATGAAAAATTAGAAGAAAATGTGAAACAGCTCATTGAAAAAACAACTGATATGGAAAACAGATTTAGGAAAGATAATTTAAAAATTATTGGAATACCTGAAAGTCATGATCAGGAAAAGAGCCTTGACATCATTTTCAAAGAATTACTACAAGGAAAATTGCCCTGATATCCTAGAAGCAGAGGGCAAAATAGAAATGGAGAGAATCCACCAATCCCCCGGAGAAAGAGATACCAAAAAACCAACCCCCAGGAATATTGTAGCCAAGTTCCAGAACTCCCAAGTCAAAGAGAAAATATTACAAGCAGCCAGAAGGACACAGTTCAAATATCATGGAGCTGCAGTCAGGATCACACAGGACTTAGCAGCAACTACATTGGAAGCTTGTAGGGCTTGGAATATAATATACTGGAAGGCAAAAGAGCTTAGAATGCAGCCAAGAATGAACTACCAAGCAAGGCTGAATGTCCTCTTCCAGGGAAAAAGATAGATGGGCTTTCAATGAACCAGGGGAATTTCAAATGTTCCTGTTGGAATGGCCAGAGCTGAACAGAAGGTTTGATCTTCAAATACAGGACTCAGGTGAAGTATAGAGAGTGGAGGAGAAGGGGAAAATATGAGGGACTTAATGATGATGAACTGTATATATTCCTGTATAGAAAAATGACACTGATAATTCTCATATGAACCTCAATTAACAGAGCAGGTAGATGAAGCACAGGAGAAAGCTGAATTTGAAGATAAAATATGGTATAAAAATGGAGTCAATAGAAAAAAGGGAAATGTAATGGGAGAAAGAAAAAGGAGAGGGGGAATAGGCCAAGATATTTCATATAACAAGATTTTTCTTTATTACAATGAGCTATTGTGATGATATGGAAGGGGGGAAGGAAAGGGGGAATGAGGGAATCTTCGCTCTCATCAGAGGTGGCTAGGAGAGGAAACAGCATATATACTCAATGGGGTATAGATATCTGGAGTAAGAAGGAGAGAGGGGGGACAGGGGAAGGGGGGGATGTGAATGAAGGAGGAGAGTATGGACCATGGGGGGAGAGTGGTCAGATATAACACATTTTCTTTTTTACTTCTTGCAAAGGGCTGGGATTGGATGGCCTGTCCAGGACCATAGAGCCAGGTAGATGCTGGGCTTAAGGGGTGGTATGGGGTCTTAGGCCTCTTGGCCCCAGGGCCAGGGATCTGTCTGCTGCGCCACTCAGCTACCCTACAGCAGAGTCAGAGTGAAAGGAGAGAGAAAATATAGTACATGGTAGCGGAGAAATACGAAAGGAGGGAGTTGCAATCAGCAATAGCAATGGTGGAAAAATATGGAGGTAACTTTTGTGATGGACTTATCATAAAGAATGTGATCTACACATGACAGAGTTGGTGGTGTTGGAACACAGACTGAAGCACATTTTTTATTATTACTATTTTTTTGGGGGGTGCAGGGCAAATGGGGCTGGGTGGCCTGCCTGGGGCTGTATAGCAGGGTGATAGTTGGGTGTCTGAGGCCGGATTTGGACCTGGGTGCTCCTGGCTCAAGGGCCAGTTCTCTGTCAGCCACCTAGCTACCCCTACTATTGTTACAATTTTATTTTTTTTAGGTCTTTTTTTTTTCTTTTTTTGGTTTATGCAGGGAAGTGGGGTTGAGGTGGCTTGCATGTCACACAGGTGGGTGATTGTTGGGTGTACGGGGTCGTATATGGGCTTGGGTGCTCCTGGCTCCAGGACTGGTGCTCCGTCCACTGTGCCACCTGGCACATACCTACAATTATTACTATTATTTTTTTTAATTTTAATTTTTTTCTCTGCCCTTTACTTTATCACTCAAGTGAGTCTATATTTTTGGGGGAGGGGGTATTTTGTTTACTCTTAAACAAGAATATTTTATTAATGTATAAAAAAACATTGTACAAAATGAGAATAAATAAATATTAAATAAAAATTAAAAACAAAACAAAAGATAAATGCATGACTAGGGGCTTATATACTATGATTTTAAGTGGATGTGTGTTTTCATCCTTAAAAAAAGCTGACATGCAGAGCAGCTGCCTATGGACATATAGTTTATTCCAGAGAGGAGAAAGTCATGAGAGTATCTTATCCTTTATACTTTTCAAGAAGAATTTGACATATGTCAGTCTTCACAAACTCTGAAGTTTTTGTTGTGTTTATTTTTTTACCCTTCTTTGTATCTTCATCAATTAACATGGTGCCTGGAACATAGTAAATTAAATAAAAACTTCTTGTATCTCCTTGAAGTAGAGCAGATATTATTACCCATGCTTTATAAAAGAATACATTGAAGCACAGAGTCTTGCCCAAGCTTACAAAGTCAATGATACATCAGGGCTATGAGTGGTGGTGGTGGTGGATGATAGCATGAGAGGTAAATATTAGGACCAAAGGCAGGTCTGAAAGCCCCCAAAGTGAACCAGACCCACTGCAGCATGGGATTGTAAAGTGAACTCACCAGGGGAATTTCAGAGATCTAGCTCTCAAGTTAAATCTGCAGTGTATGTCATCATTGCTTAGCTTCTTTTATGTAATGTTCCATGTCCAGGTTACCTAGAACCCAACCACTGGACCTCTTAAACACTAGAGGAAGGGTTTGGGTGGAGATGAAATGACTCTTCAGACACTAAACTTAGGACACTAAAAGGGGAAGGCAGAGACAATGAAGGTGAAGTCAATATCTCTTCAGTGCTGGGGTCTTCCTAGGCCTGGAGCTACCAAGTCCCAGGGCATGGCCAAGCCAAATCTCAAAGCTGGGAGTAGTAAAAATGTGAAGAACTAAACCTAGTTAGAATGGAGAGCACAAAGTCAAAGAGAAGAGCAAATATCGGTATTAGGTTAGTGACTGACCCCCACCAAGTGCTAAATAAGACCTTTCTTCCTTTCTCTACAGTGAATTATCCAGGGCAGGAGGGCAGGCATGGAATGCTAAAATGAATCCTCCATCAAAAAGAATATAACCATTACTAAATGAACCTGAGCCTAAGCTTAGTGCCAGCTGTCCAAGTATTTTCAGGAACATTTCTCCACAGCCAAAATGCTCCCAACAAGCAATTGTGGATTAGATTTGCTTGAGTGAACTCAAAGGTAATTAAATAAGCATCAGTAATGGCTGTTCTAAATAAAGAAATGTGATCAGAGCCGATGACGTGAGAGAAAAATCCTTTTTTTCCCCCCGCTTTTGTAGGCCTCCAAGGAAGTGGCAGGGACATGTGATTTCTATGTGTGTGTGTGTGTGTGTGTGTGTGTGTGTGTGTGTGTGTGTGTGTGTATGTGTGTGTGTGTATATCCCAGTGCTGATTTTGAATAGACAAATCTCAGCACTGGAAGTTGGTAATCCCCAGATTTTTGACTCTCACTCTCTCACACCCATCAGCAATGGTGAAAAACAGATACAGGCAGCATAAGGACTGTTTATAAACCTGCCACTCATCATGGATATCTGTGCATCCCTGACCTGCTTTTACTCAACAATTTAACTTCCAATGTACCCATTTACCTTCAAAATCCATTCTTCCCACTGGATGGTAGGAGCAACATCTACCCTGTGCATCTAGATTGTTTTTTCCCTAAAAGACTATGAAAACATTTTACAGATATAATTTGATCAAGGTTTGAATCATTTAAATAGCTTCCAAGTTTTATTTTATTCTTTATTTATTCTATTCCAATATTGTGCCAGATGTAGCTTAAAATACCCTCCCACTATAACCCTCTCTTCTCTCCCCTTACAGGTAAGTTCACCATCATATTCTACTACCCAACTTGGTACTTACCTGAGTATGTTTTAAGTAATTTTTTTTACTTCATCCATGCTGCATTATGAACGGATTACCCCAAAATCATATAGCAAGCTAAAGTTCTTGGGAAAAATTCTGGTCTCCAAAATGATGGGTTTTTAAAAAAAATCTTATTAATATCTTTTGTTTTAAGATCATCTATATTTCCACTGTATTCTTCTTCCCATTTCCTCCCAGAGACCATCCCTTATAATGAAGTTTGAAGAAAGGGGGGAAAAAATCCATAAAATTAATTATCGAAAGAGTCTGGCATTATATTTTATACTCTGCACTTGGGAAAAAGAGAAAAGAAAGGGTTTTATATTTCTTCTTTAGCACTGTTTGATCATTGTTTAGTTTAAATGTTTTGCTGTACTTTGCATTTACATTATTGTAATTTTTGTGTATATTTTTTTCTGGTTCTTCTTTCTTCACTTTTGATTTGTATTAACAGTATAACCAAACTCAAAACAATAATTTTTCTAGTCTGGACATTTTGTGGTAAGAATCAGGAAAGCATGAAACAATTGGTCAATTGATAATTTTTTATTATTTTCGTGCCATAGACTGTACTAATCAATAGGGATTCAATTCTAATGGGAAAAACATGAAAATCATTAAGTATATTCAAAATATTTTCAGAGTCTAAATTTGGATAAAACAGAAAATTGGATTAGAGCATAACTATTGCTATATTGATAGAGCTCTGCAAATTATAGTAAATGATTCTTTTCTCCAAAAGGAATAGTTTTCTAAAAGAATTTATTTTATTTTTAAATATTTATGAACTGCCTTTTGCCTTATAAGATATTTTTAAAAATCAATTTTTATTCACATCTTTTGTATTTACATTGCTAAGATTTCCCCTACAGCTTTCTCCATCCTCATCCTAGAGAGTCAGTCTTTTTAACAAATAATTTAGGAAAAGAAAAAGAGGAAAAGAAAATATTTAACAAAACCTAGCAATACATTTTAAAATGACCCCACACTTCTGCAAAAGAGTGGGAAAGAATTTCTCATATCTCTTCTTTGGGGCCAAGATTGTTCTTTATAATTTTACAACACTCATTCAAAGATTTGGTGCTTATTGTTCTTTCCATTTATAATGTATAGTCATTGGGTATATTGTTCTTTCTACTCAGTTTACTATGCAGTAGTTTAGGTTAAGTCTTTCTTTGCTTCTTTAAATAAAATTCATCATATCTGTCATTTCTTACCAAACAGTACCATTCTATGTGCCACAGTTTACTTAGTCATTCCTCAAATCTCGGCCATCTAATTTATTTCCAGTTCCTTACCATCTCAAAATGAGTTGCTCAAAAAGGATAGGGTAGAATCTATGCTTCTTTCTAGACACCAGACACTAGAATGAATCTGTTAATGAATTAAGACCAAATTTCTTTTGTGGGATTTATGACTGTCTACACACAGTGCTGACTCATATTGAACTTGCACTTTGTTGAACACTTTATCTTTTCCACATAAAATATCTTTTTAATAAATTTTATTTTCCAATGAATAAAAATCTATTCTCATCCTCCTACCTCTTCTGACCCACTGGGAAAAACAAAAAGAAAAGAAAAACAAAATTCTTTCAATAAATATATAAAAAAAAGCAAAACAAATTCCTGCTTGGGAGAGGGAAGACAGTAGAGGGAAGAGGAGAAAAGGGAGGAGCGAAGTAGAAGAGAGGAGGACAGTGATATTTGGAGCACTGGAATCATGAAGCACTGAGTTCAAATATGACCTCAGGTATTTACTAATTACTAAGTTACTTTGGGCAAATCATTTTATCTCTCCATGCCTCAATTTCCTGCAATAAAATATTGCAAAACAAATGCTCCCATGGTTTTTATGAGGATAAAATGAGATACTAATTGAAATGCACTTTGTCAACTTTAAAGAATTACACAAAAGCTAGTTATTATTTTTAAAAATTATGCACTTGGAGTCTATCACCCCTCTCTCTCTCTCCCTCTCTCTCAAAAGGAAAATAGGATGTTTTTCACTGGTCCTCTGGAATCCTGGTTGGTCATTGTGTTGATCAGAGATTTTAAATCTTTAGGAGTAATTTGCCTTTACAAGGTTGTTGTTTTTCTATAAATTAGTGTCTTTGTTCCACTCCCTCAGAAACCATGCTTTTCACCATTTTTTATAGCATAATAGTATTCTATTACATTTATGTGCATTAATTTGATGAGTGATTCTAATAATACATTCTATACTTGAGTAATTAATTCTTTGACCCTAAGTATAGGAATTTACCTTTATTCCTATTCATCTTATTTGAATCATTCCAATCTATTGAAATCTTTTTGAAGCCTGATTCCTTCATTCAGTAATAGAAGCAGAGTTGGTTTGTTGGTTTCAGCCTCCAGAAAAGAGATGAAGAGTAAACTAAATGTAAAGACCTGGTTATTCCCTGTTATCCCCCTAATAAGTATGAACATCTTTCTCTGATTAAATCAGAAGATATGACTTTCATTTCTATGACCTTCCTTCTACCTTTTGAAAAACTCTGACTGGTGGGTAATTATAATGATGATGATGATGATGATAGCAAACACTTATATAGTGCTTACTATATAAGTGTCAGTCATTGGGCTAAGTAAAGATATCATAGGAAGCTAACTACCCAGAAAAAATAGCCCCCTTCTCTGGGTTTTGCAGCATTTGATTTTAACCCCGCACTTTAATTATTCAAGCAATAGGCATTATTGAATACCTACTATGTGCAAGTCCACACTAAGTTCACAGAGGAAATGGAGACATGGTCCTTGGTTTTCAGAAATTCAGTCTACTTGGGGAGAAAGGAAATTAGCAGTACAAAATAGGGCATGATGAATGAATGATAGATGAGTTTATATCCAAATGCAAGAGGAATTCTGGATAGGTTGAGGGAGTCAGAGGAGAAAGAGCTAAGTCGAGGACCAGAGATAAGGTTTATACCAACGCTTACTTAGGAAGGCTACAGCTTGTACCTAGTGGAAATAGCTTAGGGTAGGGTCCTGGGAGAGTCATTTTAATTGTTATGTTAACTAGTAGGCTTCCTTGGGGTGCAGGGCAGGAAGGAGTCCTGGCCAGAAGGATGCCCTGGAAATGGAAAATAGATAAATAGAAACCAGGAAACAGGATATAACTGCAGAAAAGAGGACACCCACACTGAGAATTTGCTGTGACTGGAATTAGAGATTCATGGAAGTGGAGAGGGAAGCCCCCATTCTCCTCCAGAGAAATGGAGTCATCTTTGGAAAAATAGCAGTAACTTTCTGCATTGAACTTTATATATCTCTCGAAACCTATAATTCTAAAGGTGTCATCCGGAAACATTTATTATTCTTTTCCAGTGGTGCCATTTTCTGTTCCCCTTCCCTTTCCTGGAACTTGCTCATGTACCACAGAAATTTACCTCATAATGAAATTCAAGAGCCCAGTCACTGGGGGATGTCCAATGTTACCGTTACTCCTTCATTTTCACAGGAGGCAGGAGCATAGAGGAAAAGGTAACCAGTGATACCAGATGGGTAAGTTAAATACCTGATGAATAGTATAGACCAAAGGTATTGTGGCCCCCAAGTGAGACCAGAACTAAGATTAAATTGTAATTGGGATACATTAGCAAAATAAATGCAAATACTATAAAACATAGGTAAAATCAATACATAGATTTCTAAGTCAACATGGAGACCACAAGGATCCTACCTATTGTTGACATCACTAGTTTAGAAAATATAGACTATGAGATTTCAGTAAAAGAAGAGATCACTGTGGGCTGGAGTGGTCAGGGAAGACTTCATAGAAATGGCAAGAATGAAGGGAAACTATTGGAAAAAATGAAGCTGACAATATCAATAATAATAATAATAATAATAATAATGATAATAATAAAGTAATGTTTACATAATCCCTACTCTGTGCTTGGCACTGTGTTAAGCATTTACAAATATAATCTCATTTGATCTTCAGGAGATACTATTATCATCTCCATTTTATAGATGAAGAAATAGGCAAACAGAGGTTAAGAGTCACACAGCTAGTAAGTATCTGAGGCTATATTTGAACTCAGGTCTGAAGCTCTAGACACTGTGCCATCTAGCTAACATGGAGCCCGTGTTCCGGAACCGCAGAAATTTCACAAAATCATCTACTGAAAGGGGACTCTTAAAATCATCTCATCTACAATGGAGATTTTTATCTGGAAGGAAATCCAAAGGTCATTTCATCCAAATCACAGCACCTCCAAACCCTCTTCCCCAATCCCTATCACGATGGAACAGTTAAGAAGCAAAGCTGGAATTTGAAACTAGCTGTCATACAAAGTTGCCTGACATCATCCTTAGAAAAGAGATGGCTTGAGTCCTTAATGGATTGGCAGGGGAGGGGGGATAAGACAGAATTGCCTTGGCTAGAATGCAATTCCCTTGTGAATAATTAAAGTGAGGTTCCCCAGTAATGGGCATTATGGGAACCATTTACCTGGATCTAGTCAAAGAGAATTAGGAAGAATTAGAATGTGGGGGCAAGAGGAGGAACTAGTTTGTTACTGGAAAACAGTCCCTCAAATCTCACAAATACCCATGTTCCCTTAGCTTCCAATTACCACATTTGTTAATTTTCAAAAAATTTGACATCTCTAGACATGTACCCAAACTAAATCCCTTTTCACTCTGTTTACATATTTTAGACATTTATCATACTCCATGTGGTATTGTAGTTTTTAATATTTTATCTCCTCATAAGCATCCCTGAGGGCTAGGAGTTCTCTTATTTATCAATATATCTCATACACAGCAACTACTTGAATAAATGTGCTTTGGAATTGTTGTCTACCTCCTTTGAGCAACTGCATCCCTTTCAAATCCTAGAGAACTGAAGGTTTCTGAAGAAGTTAGTTTCTGTATACTTGGTTTTTGGTCCTAACCTGTAAAAAAAAGAACTCCCTATTAGAAAACACCTTCCAGTGAGACAACTTAGGCCATTTATGGTCTCAGAGCATTTGTCCAGTGTTATACAGCATTTCAGACTCAAAGGCCATCTATACCCATGTAATCTTATGATAGTTAAAAGTCAAGAACGTTGGAGAAAATCAATCACTCCAATGCCAGCTTCACTAAGAGGTTCTCCTGGTCTCCTGTTATTCTTAAGTCCTAAAGTAGTCCTGAAAAGGTCTTTTTTAGTGTGTGTGTGTGTGTGTGTGTGTATGTATGTTTTTTTTATTTTTTGAAAGGCAAATGGGGTTAAGTGGCTTGCCCAAGGTCACACAATTATTAAGTGTCTGAGACCAGATTTGAACCCAGGTACTCCTGACTCCAGGGCCGGTGCTTTATCCACTATGCCACCTAGCTGCCCCTGAAAAGGTCTTTTTTTTTTTGAAGGTAGGTCTTTCTCTATGAAGGTCCATTAGAGAGATGTATCAGTCCTCCTCAAAGCGTCCCATGGGAGATACTTTGCATTTTAGAGAAGCTCCCTGTTTCTCTCTCTCTATCTCTCTGAGTGTGTGTTTTTGTATGTGTGTGTGTGTGTGTGTGTGTGTGTGTGTGTGTGTGTGTGTGTGTGTGTGTGTATCTGTGTGTCTGTGTGTCTTTGTGTATCTATCTATCTAAGAGAGCTTTCACAGTCCTAGGGTCATTATTTTAGCCTGTAGTTTACATATAGCATCACCTCACCTCATTATATAAGTATTCATATATCACTTCATTTGTTCCAGGTTCACCCAGTTGGAGGGGGTGGGGTAAAGACTGGCAAAGGATGGCACAGGCATAGAATCTTAAAGATTGAGTTGAAAAATAACAAACTTCCTCATTTTATATAGATGAAGAACTGAGACCTATAGGTGCTAAATGACTTGTCTAAAATCATATGATCCATCTAATAACTAGTAGAGGTCTATTTGTCTTCCATAGCTGTTTCAACTATTACCCGCCCCACCCCAGAATCCTGAGTATGGGCAGAGGTGGTCTCTGTAAAGAGGCCTCACAACATATTAATCATAGCAAAGGTTCAGGCCAACAGGCCCCTTTCAAAGCCTATGGGGGTTGGGGTCTTTTTTAGGGGATTCCCATGGTTCTCGGTCAGCCTCCCCAAAGGGAGGTAAAGTTAGTCCTATTTAACCACATTTAACAACTTCCTTAAAAAAAGAAGGGCTTTTCCTTGTTGGCCTGACCTTTATAATTACTGGAAATTCCCTCTACTTCCTCTTTTTTGCTTTCAGTTTGTCCTGAGCCTGAGGTGAAGCCCTCTCATGACACCACAACTGAGGAAACTTAATCCCAGAAAGAAAACCAACACTGGAGAGTTCGCCCCCGCACCCTGAAAGTGGCTTTTGTCCATTGAAAACAATAATAAGACAAGTTCTTGGGCCAGCTTTTATTTCCTCCCCAGCTAGAGTGGATGGACTGCTCAGAAAAAGAATGCAAAGTTGTATACCAACCTCATCCTATCCACCAGCTAAATCTCTCCTGGTCTTTTGTCTTTGAGCCAGGCCTTTAAACTTTAATAAACTACATCCTTTTCTTACCAGATGGCATAAGCTGATATAAAGCTTAAGTGGGGTTAAGGAGGTAGGGTCTCCAGAGTCATTGCTTAAATGATTTAAATTATTTACTATTCCTGTTCAGAAACTGCTTTCTGGAGGGTTGTTTTTGACCCATATTACTTCACTAATTTTTCAGAGCTCCTCTCCATTATGTCAGAGTCCCTCCAGACAAAAAAGAACAAAGGCAAAGGTCAAATGGTAGTGGGAGAGGTTTTTTTAAAACAAGTCTGGCTAACACAGAAGTTATCCCACTATGGGTCTTGAGGGGACCTAGCTGGTAGCTAAGAGAACAGGCTTAAATGGTCCTTGAGCTAATATTTCCTTTTTGTGTTTTGTTTTTTAATATCTTTATTTATTTTGAGCTAATCTTTTCAAAGAAGCATCTGGTATTATGGCCTATATAAATCAGAAGACCTGGGTTCTATATCTCTCTCAATGATAATCTGTTTGACTTTGGTCAAGTAACTTTTTTTTTTTTTTTTAGGTTTTTGCAAGGCAAATGGGGTTAAGTGGCTTGCCCAAGGCCACACAGCTAGGTAATTATTAAGTGTTTGAGACCGGATTTAAACCCAGGTACTCCTGACTCCAGGGCCAGAGCTTTATCCACTTCGCCACCTAGCCGCCCCAACAAGTAACTTTGTCTTAGACTCATGCCTTATCTGTAAAATAGTTGGAACAAATGACTCTTAAATTCTCTTCCTTTCTAAGGCCCTATGACTTATAAAGAGGATCTCCTGGGACCTTAAAGATTAAAGAAGAGGACAAAAGATGCAAATTCTTAGACTCCTTAGGAATGGATGGAAAACTACCTTCCTGAAAACACTTATTCAAAGTGTCAAGGAGGATTGGATCAGGAAAGGAACAGAAGGAAAAAAACCTGAGTTTGATCATCAACACCAAAGGAAGTTTATTAAGATTTGTTTCTATGTAGGCACCAATGTAAGATGTTTTACAAAAGAACTTTTCTCAGAGATGCAACTATGAAGGAGCACCTGGGGTTTGTCCTAGGAAGCCAAGGGTGGCCAGAATCCATGGAGTAAATTTCTTCCCTGTGGCATTTCTCCCTCCCATCATCCCTACCATTACATGGTCCTCTAACCAATCCTGTGCAGCTATCTCTGCTCCCACTCTTGGCTACAACAAAGAATCCTAGGAACATAAAAGTCCCTCTCTTGGAACCCTTATTTTCCCCTGCCACTGTGTTCCATGACTTCCAACTTCCCATTGCACTCCCAACACCTCTCAAAGGTATCTCTGAGGGAAGATTGCACTACAGGGACTTGGAGTAGGCTCTGGGGAAACCTTGGCTGAGGCAGCTGACTTCCCTATTCCTTCTAGTGAATTTTCCCTGGATTTCAAATTCCTAGTTACAGCCCTGCCATTGCCTGAGGGCATTGAGAAAGAGAGATCTTTGATGAGAGCATATAAATAATCTGCTACAATTAAACTGCATCCAATTGGGACATACTAGAGACTGGACCCATAGGACTTCCCCAAATAAGAAATGCTATTTACATGATGTGACCACAGCCTCAGACTTTTGGTGTGTTCTCATCTCTACTTGTGGGAAGGGCTGAGAACTCTGAACTTACTCTTTAACTTAGTCCTTTAACTGTTCCACACACCATCTCAGTTGAAACTGATCTTGGCTAAAGGGCCAAATGCTAAACCTCCTACCCTCTCAGAGGTCGATGAGTTTTACTAAAGGATGTAGAGCTGCCCAGGACATAACAACCTAGAGGAGAAGAGTTACTAGGTCCATTTTCTCCCATTATCAAAGAATGTTCCACAAAACAATTACTAAATGTCTTACAAGCTCCAATCCTTTTATCTCCACCCCCCCACACCCCCATGAGTAAACTATACTTTCCCCTGGGGGCCTCTGCTATGACAGAAGGGGTCCAAGTCACCTCACAGACTAATCTGGGTGACCTGTCCTTCTAACTCTCTCCTATAAATTGTCTTTAACTGTCAGAATATAAATTCCTTGAGGGCAGGGATTATCTTGTTTGCTTGTAGTCATGTCACCAGTGATTAACCCAGTGTCCACTTCTATCTATATTTCTCTCTATCTCCATCCATCCATCCATCCATCCATCCATCCATCCATCCATCCATCTTGGAGATCTCTGAAACACAATAAAACAAATATAACTCATTAGAGAATTATAAAACAAAATACTATGTAGGATCCAAGAAAGGATTTTTGGAGGGATCCCTTTTTAGCAGAGGCTAATCAGGATAAGGTTTAGCTTAAACTAAAGACAGAGAGAATTTCAAGGAAGAGTGTAAGTCATAGTATTAAGAGCTCAAAAAGGAGTCAGTTGGAATGCAGAGTAAGTTAAACAAAGATGCAAAGGTAGGTAACAGATTATGAAGGGCTAGTATGCATTTGACTTCCTAAGCAGCAGGAAATCATGACCCAAAGAACTTGGTAGCTGGTTGAATACAAGAAAGAATCAAAGATAACTAAACCCAAAGCTTCCAACTGAGGAGAATGAATGAATAATGATGACAAAGATGGGAAACAGTAAAGTCAAAAGGAGCAAATTTAGGAAGAAAAATAATGAACCTGGTTTGGACATGCTGAATTTGAGGTGGTCAGGGAATATTTCCAGGTACAATAAACTACTGGAGATGAATAACAAGGAGTTCAATACTATTGAAAGAGTTTAAGTAGTTATCAGCATAGAGGCAGTAGCTGAAGGTAGGGAATGAGTGAAATTGCTAAGCAAGAGAGTAAAGTGAGAGAGAGGTAAAGAGGAACAATAACTAGAATCTTGGGAAATAAATACCCAAATTAAAGAGTTAAGTCAGTAAAATCAATGAGAAGAAGTTTTAGGGAAAGAACTAGAAGAAGATGATGATTTTGAAGCTAAGGAAGAAGGGAGAATTCAGAAGAAGGAAGTGGTCAACAATGACAAAAGTTATAGAGGGGTCATGGAGGATTAGGACTAGGGAAAAAACCCATGATTTTAGGCAGTTACTGTTACCTTTGAACATGAAATTTTGGTAGAATGGTGAGGCAGATGATTAATTATAAGAAATTAGTTGCTGCAGTGGATGAAGTGCTCGGCTCAGAGTCAGGGAAAACTTGAGTTCAAATTTGGCCACAGACACTTTCTAGTTGAACGTGGGTCAAGTCACTTAACCCCTTTTGCCTCAGTTTCCTCATCTATAAAATGAGCTGGAGAAGAAAATGGCAAACCATTCCAGTATCTTTGTCAAGAAAACCCCAGAAGAGGTCATGAAGATTCCTACAAGCCTGAAAGTATTCATTAAGAAGGAGGAGAGAGGGTGGAGAGGAGGTCAAGTATGAGCCACCTATTCTAGAAGTTTATACAGTGAAAAGGAGAAGGGAGATTGAATGGGATTAAAAAGATTAAGGGGAGGCTTTAAAAGATTCAAATACAGTGTGTCTGGAGGTAAGAAGCTATCACTGATCTGTGAATAATCAAGATACAGGGGATGCTTAGAAAAACTAATCCTAATCACAAAGCAATGGTCTGATAAAGGCAAAAGGGAATAGGGTGAAGGGCAAAAGATTAGTTTTATGGAAAAGTAGGACTACCTATTCTCTGATCAGAGGAAAGAAGATAAAAAAAATGATAATGAGAAGTTATAAGGAATAAAGGATGGAAACTGAAGGAACCCAGGAAAACAGAAAACTAAATCATCTGTTGTGCCCTTTGGAGGGGAGTGAGTGGGTAGGTGGGAATATGATATTGAAGTGGAAGGAGAAAAGAAAAGATTTGAAAATTACCACCAGGGTTAGGGTTTAGGGAGTCAGTAAAGGTAGTGTTGAAGGATTGACAAACAAAGAGTCACCCAGCAAAGGTTAGATGCCAAGAATTTACTGTGGACTAGAGTCAGTTCAGTTTTGTTTTTCCAACAATATTGTTGAAACTCTTTTTTTTTTCAAAATTCAATATTTTATTTTTCTAATTACTTATAAAAACAATTTTAACATTCTTTTCTAAAATTCTGAATTCCAAAATATCTCTCTCCTTCCCTTTCCTCCCCCCTAGTTAAGAAGACAAGCAATTTATCATAGGTTTTATATATATATATATATATATATATATATATATATATATATATATATATATATATAGAGAGAGAGAGAGAGAGAGAGAGAGAGAGAGAGAGAGAGTCATGCAAAACATTTCCATATTGGTCATGTTGTGAAAGAAAATATTGTTAAAAATAAAGAAGAAATGAAGTAAAAAGTAATATTCTTTGATCTGCTTTTTCATTTCATCAGTTCTCTGGAGGTGGATAGCATTTTCAACATAAGTCCTTTGGAATTCTCTTGGATCTTTGGATGCAGAGAAAGATCATCATGTAATATTGCTGTTTTCTGTGTACCATGTTCTCCTGGTTCTGTTCACTTCACTTCGCATCAGTTCATGTAAGTCTTTCCATTTTTTTCTGAAAAGCATCCTTGTCATTGAAAGCTTGTCATTTCTTATAGCACAATAGTATTCATGTAATATCGCTGTTTTCTATGTACCATGTTCTCCTGGTTCTGTTCACTTCACTTTGTATCAGGTTATGTAAGTTTTTCCAGGTTTTTCTGAAAAGCATCCATGTCATTGAAAGCTTGTCATTTCTTATAGCACATTAGTATTCCATCATAATCATACACTATAACTTGTTCAGCCATTCCCCAATCTATGGGCATCCCTTCAATTCCCAATTCTTTGTCACAACAAAAAAGAGATACTATAAATATTTTTGTACATATCTCTATCTCTTTTGTACATATCTCTTTGGGATATAGACCTAATTGCGGTATTATTAGGTCAAAGGGTTTTATGACCCTTTGGGCATAGTACTAAATTGCTTTCTAGAATGACTGGATAAGTCGACAACTCTACTAACAGTGCATTAATATTCCATTTTTCTCACATCCCCTTCAACTTTGTCATTTTCTTTTTTCATCATATTAGTCATTTTGATAGGTGTGAAGTGATACTGCAAAGTTATTTTAATTTGTATTTTCTAATCAATAATGATTTAGAGCATTTTTTTTCATAAGACTATAGAAAGCTTTACTTTCTTCATCTGTTATATCCTTTGATCATTTATCTATTGGGAATGATTCATATTCTTATAAATTTTATTTAGTTTTCTATATATTTGAAAAATGAGGCCTTAATCAGAAAAAGTTATAGTAAATTTTTCTTATTTTTGGTCTAATTTTGGCTAGATTGGTTTTGTTTTGCAAAATCTTTTCAAAATAATGTAATCAAAATTATCTAGCTTATATCCTATAATGCTTTCTATCTTTTATTTCATCATAAATTCTTCTTTATCCATTGATCTACCAGGTAAATTATTCCATGCTTTCTCAATTTGCTTTGGTATCACCATGTTTAAATCATTTGCCTATTTTGGTTTTTATCTTTGTATATGGGGTGAGATGTTAGTCTATACCTAGCTTTTACCAAACTGCTTTTCAAGTTTCCCAGCAATTGTTTTTCCAATAGGGAGCTTTTGTCCCCCAAACTGGAATCTTTACATTTAACAAAATCTAGATTATTATGGTCATCACTTACTATGTACTATGTACCTAATCTATTCTACTGATCCACATCCTTGCCTCTTAGTACTAGATTGACTTGATGAATACAGCTTTGTAATAGAGTTTGAGATCTGATACAGCTAGACTATTTTCTTTCCTATTTTTTTCAATTCCCATGATAATCTTGAGCTTTTGTTCTTCTAGATGAATTCTGTTATTTTTCTTTTTATTCAAATTATTAAAAAAATTTTTGCTACATTTCAAGTTATGAATTGTCTCTCCTCTCTGCATTAGAGAAGACTATCATTTAACATATATTTATAAATATATGTAAAATCACACTATGCATTTTTCTATTTATCATTTATTTCTCTGGAAGTGGATAGTATCTTCTTTCATAGGTCCTTTGTAGTTGATTTGAGTATAATATTCAGAATAACATGGGTTTACAATTATTCTTTAAACAGTATTGTTGTTAAATATGCAAAGTTTTCTTGGTTCTGCTAATTTTTCTTTTCATTATTTCATGAAGTCTTTCCAGCTTTTCTAAAATTAACTAGCTCATTATTTCTTACAGCACAGTAGTTTTCCATTACAATTATATTGCACAATTTGCTTAACCACTCCCCATTTGATAGACATCTTTTCAATTTCCAGTTCTCTGCTACCACAAAGAGGGCTTCAATAAATATTTTAGAATATATAGGCTCTTTTCTCCCCCACCCTCCCCATCACTTTGGGAAACTGATCTAATGGTGGTATTGCTGTATGAAAGGGTATACACAGTTTTGTAACTTTTGGGCCATAATCCCAGATTGCTCTCCAAAATGGTTGGCTCAGTTCACAGTTCCTGCAACAGTGTATTAATTTTTCTACATGTCCTCCAATATTTGTCATTTTCCCCTTCTAAATTTTAGCCAATCTGATAGATGTGAGATGATATCTCAAAGTTGGGTTAATTTTCATTTATCTAATCATGAATGATTTAGAGCATTTTTTCATACGAGTATGCCAATATTTTTTCTAGCTCTACAAAATAATATTTTGGTAGTTTGATTGGCATGATATCACTATCAGTAATTTAGGTAGAATTATCATTTTTATTATATTGGTTCAGTCTACATATGAGCAATTAATTTTTTCCAATTGTTCAGATCTGACTTTGTGTGAAAACTGTCTTTGCAATTGTGTTTCCCAGGTTTTTCTTGGCAGGTAGTATTTAATATATTTTCTACAAGTATTCAATATTTCTACAAGTATTTATTATATTTTCTACAGTTATTTTAAATGGAGTTTCTATCTATTTCTGATTGTTGGACTTTGTAGATATAGAAATGTTGATGATTTATGTGTGACTTAAAACTTGCTAATTATTCTAAATTAGCCTAAAATAGCTAAAGTTGCTAATTATTTCAAGTACTTTTTTAGTTGCTTCTCCAGGATTCCCCAAGTATAACATTATATATATCTGCAGAAAGTGATAGTTTTGTTTCCTCATTGCCTGTTCTAATTCTTTTAATTTCTCTTTCTTCTCTTATTGCTATAGCTAGCATTTCTAATACACTATTGAATAATAGAGACAATAATGGGTATTCTTGCTTCACCCTGATCATTCTGGAAAGGCTTCTAGTTTATCATTTGTACAATAATTCTTTTTTTAAAAAAAAATTTATTTAAGGCAATGGGGTTAAGAGACTTGCACACAGCTAGGTAATTATTAAGTGCCTGAGGTTGGATTTGAACTCAGGTCCTCCTGGCTCCAGGGTTGGTGCTCTATCCCTGTGCCACCTAGCTGCCCCATGTACAAATAATTCTTGCTGATGGTTTTGAATAAATACTAATCATTTTAAGGAAAGCTCCATTTATTTGTTTGTTTTCTACTTTTTAAAAAAAAAAACTAGGAATGAGTTTATATTTTGTCAAAATCTTTTTCTGCATCTATTGAAATTATCATATGATTTTTCCTTATTTTGTTTTTGATATAATCAAAGTTTTCCTAATATTGAATCCTCAAGAAACTCTCAGTGGCATCTTTCCAACTTAATTGCACTATTCTTTTTTTAAGTGTTATTTTATTTTTTTCCAATTACATGGAAAGATAGTTTTCAACATCCATCTTTTTGTGAACTTTTGAGTTCCACATTTTTCTCCCACTCTCCCTTCCAGACCCATGATATTGAGTAATCTGACATAGGTTATACATTTACAATCATATTTAATATATTTTCATATTAATCATGGTATGAGAGAAGAATCAGAACCAAAGGGGGGGGAACCATGAAAAAGAAAAAAATAAAACAAGTTTTAAAAAGTGAAAATAGAGGTGGCTAGGTGGCACAGTGGATAGAGCACCAGCCCTGAAGTCAGGACAGGAGTTCCAATGTGACCTCAGACACTTAATAATTACCCAGCTGTGTGGCCTTGGGCAAGTCACTTAACCCCATTTGCCTTGCAAAAAACCTAATAGTATATTTTGGTATGCATTCATTCTCCACAGTTTTTTCTTTGGATGTGAATGATATTTTCCATCAAAAGTCTTTTAGAATTGTCCTTGATCACTGATCTACTGAGAGGAGCTAAGTCCATGATAGTTGATCATCACACAATGTTGCTGTCAATGTGTACAAAGTTCTCCTTATTCTGCTCACTTTACTCAATATCAGTTCATGCAAGTCTTTCCAAGCTTTTGTGAAGTCTGCCCTTTTATGATTTCTTACAGAATAATAGTATATTATTATTTGCAACATTTATCTAACTTTTTCAGTCATTCCCTAATTGTTTGGCATCCCATCCGGCTAGCACCAACCAATTAAACAAGCAAATATTTGTTTACAATGTGTCTAGACCTCAATTTCTAATTCTCTGCATTGCAAAAAGAACTGCCATATTTTTATATACGTGGGTCTTTGCCCCCTTTTATAAGGTCTTTGCATCCCACTATTCTTTTTTTTCCTTTTAAAAATTTTTCCCTGGTTACATGCAAAAACAAGTTTTAACATTCACCTATTAAAACCTCAAGTTCTGAATTCTCTCCCTTCCTTCCTCTCTCTCTCTCATTGAAAAAGCAAGTTATTTGATAGAGGTTAAAAATGTGTAGTTATGGGGCAGCTAGGTGGCACAGTGGATAGAGCCCTGGCCCTGGAGTCAGGAGTTCAAATCCTGAGTTCAAATCCAACCTCAGACACTTAATAATTACCTAGCTATGTGGCCTTGGGCAAGCCACTTAACCCCATTGCCTTGCAAAAACTTAAAAAAAATGTGTAGTTATACAGAAAAGAAAAGAAAATACTTAAATAACCCCATTTCAGAAAAAATGAAATTGAAGAAACCATCAATAAACTCCCTAAGAAAAAATCTCCAGGTCCAGATGGATTTGTAAGTAAATTCTACCAAACATTTAAGGAACAATTAATTCCTATTTTACATAAACTATTTTTAAAATTGAAGAAAAAGGAGTTCTGTCAAACTCCTTTTATGACACCAACATGGTGCTGATACCTAAACCAAGAAGAACCAAAGTAAAGAAAATTATAGATCAATCTCCCTAATGAATATTAATGCAAAAATCTTATATAAAATTTTAGCAATGAGACTAAAGCAACTTATTACTAGGATAATACACTATGATCAGGTAGGATTTATACCAGGTAGGCAGGGATGGTTCAATATTAGAAAAAACACAGTAGCAAAACCAACAGAAATCATATGATTATCTCAACAGATGCTGAAAAAGCCTTTGATAAAATACATCCTTTCCTATTAAAGACACTAGAAAGTTTAGGAATAAAACTATCAACAACTATTATTTATAATGGGAATAAACTTGGAGCACTTTCAATAAAATCAGGGATGAAACAAGGATATCCATTATCATCATTACTTTTCAATATAGTATTAGAAATGCTAGCTGTAGCAATAAGAGAAGAAAAAGAAACTGAAGGAATAGGAATTGGCAATGAGGAAGCAAAACTCTTTGCAGATGATATGATGATATATTTAGAGAACCTGAGAAAAACATCTTAAAAAAACTCCTTGAAACAATTGACAAATTCAGCAACATAGCAGGATATAAAATAAACCCACATAAATCATCAACATTTCTATATATGAACCACAAAGCTCAAGAGCAAGAGATAGGAAGAGAAATTCCATTTAAAGTAACTATAGACAACATTAAATACTTGGGAATCTATCTCCCAAGACAAACCCAGAAACTATATGAACACCATTAATAAAGCACTTCTCACCCCAATAAAGTCAGATGTAAATACTTGGAAAAATGTCAATTGCTCATGATCAGGTAAAGCTAATACAATAAAAATGACAGTTCTACCTAAATTAAATTCCTTATTCAGGGCCATACCAATCAAACTACCAAATAACTATTTTACCAAGCTAGAAAAATAGTAACAAAAGGCCAAGAATAGCAAGGGAACTGTTGAAAAAAATGTAAAGAAAGTGGCCTAGCTCTACCATATCTAAAGCTATATTATAAAGTAGCAGTCATCAAAACTGCCTGGAACTGGTTAAGAAATAGAATAGTGAATCAGTGGGTTAGAAGAGGTTTAAAAGAAACCATAGTACATGACCACAGCAATCTATTGTTTGACAAATCCAAAGACATCAACTTCTGAAATAAGAACTCACTATTTGACAAAAATTGTTGGGAAAACTGGAAAATAGTATGGCAAAAACTAGGCATAGATCTACATCTCACACCTTATACCAAAATAAGGTCAAAATGGGTACAAGATTTAGACAAAAGGGGTGACACCATAGATAAATTAATAGACCAAGAAATACTCTATCAGATCTATGCAAAGTGGATAAATTTTTGACCAAACAAGAACTAGAGTTCAATATAAACTGCAAAATGAATGATTTTGACTATATTAAATTAAAAAGGTTTTGCACCAATTAAATAAATGCTGCCAAAATTAGAAGGAAAACAAAGCTGGGAAACAATCTTCACAACTGGGAGTTCTGATAAAGGTCTAGTTTCTAAAATATATAGAGAATTGCATCAAATTTATAAGCTTACAAGTCATTCCCCAAATGATAAATGGTCAAAGGATATGAATAGACAATTTTAAAATGAAGAAATTAAAGTTAAATATAATCACTTAAAAAAATACTCCAAATCATTATTGATTAGAGAAATGCTAAATAAAACAACCATGAGGTTATCACCTCACACCTATCAGATTGTCCAAGATGAGAAAAAGAGAAGATGTTCAATGTTGGAGAGGTTGTGGGAGGATTAGGACACTGATGCATTGCTGGTGGAATTGTGAATCAATACAACCTTTCTGGAGAACAATATGGAACTATGTCCAAAGAGGAATAAAACTGATCATACCCTTCGACCCAATAATTCCAATACTAGGCCTATAGCCAAAGAAAAAATAGGAAAAGTCCCACATGTTCCAAAATATTCATACCAGCTCTTTTTTTGTAGTGGCAAAGAATTGGAAATGGGGGGGTGCTCATCATTTGGGGAATGGCTAAACAAGTTTTGGTACATGAATATAATGGAATACTATTGTTCCAATAAGAAACTATAAATGGTAGTATTCTAGAGAAGCATGGAATGACTTCCAGGATCTGATGCTGAGGGAAAGGAGAACTAAGAGAACAATGTACACAATAACAACATTGTGTGATGATCAACCTTGATGGAAGCAGCTCCTCTCAGCAGTTCAGTGAGAGAGAGCTGAGACAACCCTATTAGAACTGTCTGTGGACAATGTTATCCCCATCCAGAGGAAGGAAAGCAAAACAAAACAAAAAACAACCTTCAGAATCTGATGTTTATAAAAATTAACTCTTATGTGTCCCTTTCCCTTAATTCTAATTCCTCATACTGAAAATGACTGATCTGTAAACATGTTTATCAAAAATATGGATGCTAAACTGTGGTATATGTATGACATGGAACACTATTGTTCTATTAGAAACCAGGAGGGATGGGAATTCAGGGAAGCCTGGAGGAATTTGCATGAACTGATGCTGAGTGAGATGAGCAGAACCAGAAAAACACTGTATACCCTAACTTCAGAAGGTGATGATCAACTTTGATGGGCTTGCTCATTCCATCAGTGCAACAGTCAGGGACAATTTTGGGCTGTCTGAAATGGAGAATACCATCTATATCCAGATAAAGAGCCGTGGAGTTTGAACAAAGTTCAAGGGCTATTCCCTCTAATTTAGGGAAAAAAACCAGGTATCTTATTGTCTGATCTTGTTATCTCTAAGACTTTTTTGTTTCTTCCTTAAGGATATGATTTCTCTCTCATCATACTCAATTTGGATCAATGTACAACATGGAAACAAAGTAAAGACTGGCAAATTGCTTTCTGTGGGGGGGAGTAAGATTGGGGTAAAATTGTAAAACTCAAAAAAAATCTTTAATAAAGAATATCTAAAGCTTAAAAAAAGTATGCTAACTTGAATGTTTGCTGCTGAGGGGAAGGAATGGGAAGGGAGGATGGAAGGAAATTTTGTAACTTAAAAATATACATGTGGATACGAATGAAAAAAAAATGAAAATAAAAAATGAAAATGCAGTTATGGAAAACCTTACCATATTAGTCATGTAAAAGTAAATATAACCTCCACTGCCCCTCTTCCAAAAAAATGTATTCCACTATTCCACGATTCTTAACACAAATCCCTAGGTCTGGTCAGATATGCTCCTCTTTTTCTGAGGGTATGCATTCATGTTCATCATTGAGTCAACCCTCCCCTCACTTCCTTCCTTTGTTTCTCCACCTCCTACATTCTTCTACTTCTAGTCCTCCGACTCTATAAACTCCTTGAGGGCAGGAACCTAGCTCTTTACTTCTTTCCTCTCCACCCCCTCACATCTTCGCCAAGCAAGGTTCTTTGCATATAATTGGGGTTTATTAAATGTTTGTCTAACGAATGAGCCTCTACTTTTACTTCCTACAGGATATAGTCTACTTCCCACAATTTAGTGGTTAATAGGTAATCTAATATTATTCATCATGGCTTCTTGTATGCTAATTTGCTTCCCCAATTTACCTTCTAGGGCGAACACAGATCTAGGCACATGGTAAGCAGATATTTGTTGATTGTTTAATTGATTAATGCTAGTCAGACAGATTTACAACAGAAGGTACTCATACTAGAGGAACAGATGCTCCAGGAAAATCTCTATCTGAGCAGACCTGTTTCTCCATTTTTGGAGTGAGAAGTCTGATACTCACTCCTTGCCCTGCCCCCCCATCCCTCCACCTCTTTTTTTTGCTCAGTGACTTGAAACAAGTCTTTCCTTGAGATTTTTTTTTCCCTTATAAGCAGCACTGTCTGTTTCTTGTAGCTGATGCTAAGGAATGTGCGTAAAGACTGGAGCTTAAAGTGTGTGTGACACATGCTTACAAGAAAACGAGTTCAGGAATGAATCATCTCTGCTTCCAGTGTGGTGAAACAGCCCAGAGGAATTCAAGAATGTCTCCTTTTACATGCTTTCCAAGGCGCCTACAAACTAAGGATGGTTAGGTAGGTCGTGTCATAGGGGGAATTATTCAGCCCTGAGTCCTTCTCAGGGAGAAGCTTCAGCAGAGTCCTTCTGAAGAAAGGCAGCTCCAAGTGATGTCATAGAGGAAGAGGAGGAGGTGACGAGGGCTGGATTGCTCTTCAGCTCCTCAGCCTGCCTCCCCCCCCCCCAAGTCCCCCCTTCCCCCATAGCACCTGACTCAGAATTGTGGTTTTTTAGCCAGAACATTTTCCTCCCAGCACCCATATATTTGGCCTGTACTTTTAATCATCTGCTGTTTTTGAAGGGCTGTTTTTGAAATGTCAACCATGTAATATAGTGGCAAGATCCCTGACCTGGGAATCAAGTCAGTCACAAGACCTGGCCTCTAGCCCCAAATGTGCCACTCTTTTGATCACTTTGGGAAGCTCACTTTCTTGCTGTAAGCTTCAGTTCCTCTATCTGTGAAATACAGGAATTATTGTTGCATTCATTTCAAGGGTTTTTCTTTTTCTCCCTGCCCCAGTGAAGAGGGCAGGTAGGCTGGAGAGGAAATAACCTTTTTGATAATTAGGAGGGGAATATCAAATAAATTTTAAAAATCCTAAAAGGCTGGACTAGATAACCTTAATATTTTCTTTCAGCCCCAAAGATCTCTACTGTGCCTTATGTTTCCTTTGCATTCTCTGCATTTTCATTGCATTCCTATCCCGTCTTATTTAATGTCTAATTAGAACAGGATTCTACATGCATAGCTCTCCAAAGCTTCTGAGACTAACCCTGCACTTTCCACTTCTATCCTCATCTCTTAAGCAAGATACTGCCATCTCTATAATGCCTGAGAGTAGACTTAACAGTTTAGGGATAGGCAGGATTTCCCCCTTATTAGCTGTGGGACTTGAAGCAAATCATTTAACTTTTCTTGACTTCAGTTTCTTCTTCTGTAAAATGGGTCTTATAATAACTATCCCATTGATTTCAGTCAGTAGTGCTAGGGCAGGGACAAGGAATAGAAAGACAAATTTAACAGTCCTTGCTCTTAAAAATGCTTACACTTTTTTTTTTTTAGGGTTTTTGCAAGGCAAATGGCATTAAGTGGCTTGCCCAAGGCCACACAGCTAGGTAATTATTAAGTGTCTGAGACCAGATTTGAACCCAGGCACTCCTGACTCCAAGGGCCCATGCTCTATCCACTTTGCCACCTAGCCGCCCCTTTTAAATGTTTGTTGGTTTGGTTTTTTTTTTTTAGGTTTATGCTTACACTTTGCCAGGAGAATCATTGTAAACATATCTAGATATTCAAATTCAATTAAATATAAACTAAAATAAATTATTAAATAAAATCCAAGGAAATATTATAGAGGCAATGAGGTAAATCGGGGCCCTTCTACTAGTTAGCAGTGAGAGAGGGAGGTCGATGTGATAGCATTTGACCAGAGCTTTAAAGAAAGGTAGGGTTTCTAAGAGGTGATGGTAAGGAGGGGGAGTAGATTTCAGAACAGACACTACCAGGGCACAGTTATTGAGACCAAATGTCCTTTAACAGTTAAATAGTCCTGGAAAGGTAGGCTGGAGCCCCATCTGTGAAGGGCTTTCCATGCCAAGCAGGACTCTATATTTAAAACAATAGGGAGTCCCTGGAGCAGGGGAATTGTGACATGATTAGATCTGTCCCTTAGAACATCACTTTGGCATCTGTTCAAAAGCTGAGTTAAAGAAGAGTTAAAGGCAAAGTCTGAAGATGTAAACTTAGGCTTATAAATCTGTAGAAGACACTTATATTACTATGGAAATAGGATCAGGTATATATTCTATACTCAAATACATAAATATACAAACAGAAATGGAAGAAGTAATCTGGGGTTCATTGGATAGCCTTGGGCTCACCTTCTGTTTAGACTGGGAAGATTTTCAGAGAAACAAAGACTGAAGTTGGATTTTATGGTCTAGAAGGAAAAAGTGGCAAGGGGTGGGGGCAAATTGTTGTATTTTTAGTTGAAATCCTGACTCTCCTTATTCCCTATATGACTGAGAAAGTCATTTCATTTCTCTAGGGCTCATATTTCTCATTCATAAAATGGGTATACATATATATATATATATATATATATATTTGTGTTGGAGGTTGAGTAAGGTCCAATTCCAAATCTAAATTCCAAATCCTAGAAGCATTCTGTCCCTATTGGATTTCCACCCACCCACTTCCCCATTTGTCTAAGTCTTTTTCTTCCAGACCTCTCCTCTTAGTATCTCCTTAACCCACCTCTCTATCAGTGAGAAAGAGGTTCCTCCTTTACCAAAAGCCTTTCTTATTCTTATTATGCATATCAGAGCAGTTCTGCCCTTTGGTTTTGGCTGAGGAAAAGAATGAAACCAGAAAGGGGTAAATCTTGCCAAGAATGAAGTAAAAAATATCCTTAAATGAATCCAAAGAATCCCTACCCAAACTCACAGACCTTCTAGGAAAAAATGTGCATTTTAAATTCTCAGATTTAGATGAAATGATTCAGATATAGACTAATTTGCTGGCCTTCATTCTCTTTTCTTCTGTCACCTTCATACAGGTCTATGGCAATCAGTAAGCCTCTCCTTTCCTGGGCTACTTGTCCTTTTCTGGGAATATCATCTTTTGATTAGTCCCAGACTCCTTTATCTAAGGTCAGACCATTCTCAGAATTTTAAAGCAGAGTGAAAGAAAGTTATGTGCTAGGGAAATCAGGAGCCTCAAGAAGAAAAGAGAATTGCTCCCAAGAGATTGATAGTTTAAGAACTCGTAGAATCATCGTAATAAAAATAGCCAACATTTGCTTTGCAAAATGCTTTACATATATTATGTCCTTTGACACTAACACCAATCCTGGGAACTTAAGGATCACCTGACAGAAAGGGACCCAATGGACTACAAATTCATATTATCTATGGCCTATTTTATTTTAATATATTTTGTTAAATATTTTCCCATTACATTTATATCTGGTGACTGTTGTATGGTGTGTGTGAAAGTGAGGTGGATGGCATATGACTGTTGGACACTAATGCTCTAGTTTAGTATCCTGCCCAGTTCTAGAATCTTCTCTGGATTTATATCCTAAAGGGATTGTTTTCCCTCTCCTTGAATATCCCCAGTGACCGGAAGACTCACTACCTCAGCTGCAAGGCTCTACTTGTTAGTTCCTCATTATATTTAGCAATTATCTATCTCTTTGTACCTTTTCCTCACTGTTTAAAGTTCTGGATTCCTTTTTTTTACATTCAGTTCAATAGACTTGTATACAAGGAGGAAACAAGAAATGAAGCCTGTCCTGTAAGGAAAGGTAAAGCAGGGAGACTTCAATACAGTGATAACAATACAATGGAAAGAGGACTGGATCTGGAGTTAGTATCTGGGTTTAAATCCCAGTACTGCAATTTGTCATTGTGTTCTTTACTGACTTCACTGCTATGGGCTTCAATTTCCTCATTTGTAAATGAGGGATTTGGTCTTCTGTTCCTCACACATAGCTCTCCATCTTCCTGGTTTGCATTTTTGTACCCCCTATCCGCCCCCCCATACTTCCCATCTCACCTCTGCCTCTTTGAATGATTCTTTCCTTCCCTATTCATTTCAAACACAAGACCCCCAAAAAACTAGGGACATATGGCAGTCTTTAGAATGAAGAAAGAAATCATGTTCCTTCTGAGTTTTTTTTTCCCAGACCGAACATACCCAATTCTTTCAATTGTTCCTGAACATGGTTTCTAATCCCTCAGGCAAAGTTTTCTTTTTTATTTAGTCCTTTTTAGTCATGTCTGATTCTTCATGACCCCATACTAGAATGCTTTATCATTTCCTTCTCCATTTTACAGATGAGGAAACTGAGGCAAACAGTATTAAGAAAATTGCCAGGGGAGGCTAGGTGGCGCAGTGGATAGAGCCCCTGCCCTGGAGTCAGGAGTACCTGAGTTCAAATCGGGCCTCAGACACTTAGCAATTACCTAGCTGTGTGGCCTTGGGCAAGCCACCTAATCCCATTTGCCTAGCAAAAACCTTAAAAAAAAAAAAAGGAAAATTGCCTAGGTCACACAGCTAAAAAACGTCTGAAGCCCCATTTGAACTCAGGTCTTTTTGACTCCTGGCCCAGAACTCTATCCATTGCACTACCTACCTGCCTCTATCTCAATTTCGAAGTCACTTATTATCCTTGAGATTGACTTGTTATTAAGGTGTTAACTTCTCTTTGTTAGGTATAAGCACCTCTCTCCAAATATGATGATGTCTGCCCTTCCTTCTCCAAGAAGAACATGAGGTCGTCAGGGAGGTGATGACATGAATTGGATTTGAGTGAGGGGCAGTTGTGCTAAGTCACCAGTCTCACTTTCTCTGCCAGGGCCTTCTAGGTCCAGTGGCCAGCTATGAATCAGGAAGCCTGGAGATGGACTTGGATGTGAGGCAATCAGGATTTAAGTGACTTATCAAAGGTCACACAGCTAGTGAATGTCTGAGACTGGATTCCAACTGCAGTCCCCCTGACTCCAAAATCAGAGCTCTATCCACTTCACCAAGGGACAACACAATTATCAGAACAAAAAAAAAATCAAGCACATCCTAGAGGAGTTTTAAATAGCTGAACCCTGGAACCTGGGAGGCAGCTTGAAAGAGGCCAACCGCATTTGGAAAAGAATTTAACTTTTTATCTCTTTGTGAGAGATTTCTTCCTTCTTCCTTCTCTCTCCCAACAGATATGACACTCGGAAGGGGAGCTAGAAATGGGCATTCACAAAAGGGTGAACTGTACTTTTTTTCCCCTTTTCTAGTCTCTCTTGTCACCTATTCTCCTAGTTTGTACCAGTTTCAGGTCAGCATATGGGTCCTGTTGATTCTGGAGAGAATGAAAACTTTCAACTGGGTCACCTTACCACAAGTTAACTTTTTACCTTGGGCTTAGGGTTCTGCAGTGAATGGAGTGACAGGCCTGGAGTCTGATGCAAGCATGAATTCAAATTTGACTTCAAACACTTAGTAAACTCTATTCCCCAGGCAAATCACATCGTTACCTTTTGTTTCCTAGACAATAAAATGGAAATAATAATAACCCCCTACCCATTTATTTAGCATCTATTATTTTCAGACCTGTCCAGGAACTTAAGGTCAATCTAAGAAGTGTGGATTTCTAGGAAATGTTTCCATCAAGATGAAATGAAAGTATGGAGGCTTTCTAGGGAAACAAGACAGCTTGAAGGGTTGGTGGTGATAGGTAAAATTGTGAATCTTAGGGTCTTAAAAAAAACCAAAACCAATTGTTAGAGCCATCCATCTCCTCCTCTCCCCTATTCATCTTGCCCACCAGCCTCCCAGAGTCATCACTTAACCTTTAGTTGTTGGAGGCTGAAATTTGTGACCAAGCACTGAACCCAGCCCCAGGGTGGGCTGATTATCTCATAACCAAGTCTTTGGTCTTTAAAAGAAATCCATTGTCAAAGTTATCTCCTTCCCTAGCTCCCTTCCGGCCCACCTACTTCCCAAAACCTTTGTCCAGCTTTTGAGCTGAAAAGTGTGGACAAGTACCTAACCCAGCCCTGGGGTAGGTGATTACCTCATTTTATAGCCTGGGGTTCTTCCAGTACAGAAGCCCAATACTAGATACCTGAAGAGTAGGATGTAAAATAAAAGTAAGACATCCGGTCTGCAGAAAGCTTTTTAATATAGCTGGGGGTGAGGGGTGGGAGAAGAAGATAGAATTTTAGAGTAGGAAGAGACCTTAAAGATGAAGCTAAAGTTTTAAAAATGAGAATTTGGAGACCCAGAGAGGGTAAATAAAATTGCCTGATCCCAGTCACAATAGAGTTAGGGTTAGATTTGAAATCTCCTGACTTCTAGCTGGTTCAGTACCATTTCTACTATATTAAACTTTTACAAAAGAAGTCATTTGTCAGGAGACCAGAAGTATATTGGAAACTACATAGTAATGGGTTTGCTTGAGTTTAGCTTTGTAATATGATTATTTTCCCCCTTCCTAAGGGTCTCTTGACCTCCTGTTAATAGCAAAATAGGAATACTCTTGAGGGACTTCTGTTTAGGCTTTCCCCTTCTGATATTTTTTTTCTTCAGCCATGAATTTTGCCTTGGTCCCCTCTACCTCCCTCCCCCCCCCCCCTTTTAGTTAGGGAAAGAGCCCAAGTGTTATTTAATACTAAGGCTAAGGATAAAAATTTATTTTTATCATCTGAGCACTGTTCGGTTGATAGGAAGATGGTCCAAGTGAAATCTTAGGAGCAGGCTAGGGGATAGTCTAAAATTCGATGCTCAGAATAAACTCTAAGAAGAAAAAAGTCTTTATGGGAATTGACCAAACTATAAACAACAGCTAGTATTTATTAGGGCTTTTATTTGTAGATGGATGTAGAAAGCAAGATGGTGATTGGATGCAGGGGAAAAGAACTTGCAACTGTGGAATCAGAAGACCTGAATTGTGTTTGGACACTTCCTGTTTTTCAACTCTATGCTCATGGGCTTCTCACCCAGAGTTTTGAACATATGAGATAGTTCCTACTCTTCTTTACTTATTTTTTTTTTAGGTTTTTGCAAAGCAAATGGGGTTAGTGGCTTGCCCAAGGCCACACAGCTAGGTAATTATTGTCTGAGACCGGATTTGAACCCAAGTACTCCTGACTCCAGGGCCGGTGCTTTATCCACTGCACCACCTAGCCGCCCCGATACTTCCTACTCTTAATGATGACATGTACATAGTTATAAAATGTTATAGGATGAAGAATGTTAGAGATCATCTAATGTCCTTTTAAGATGAGATGCATGAGTCCCAAAGAATGACTAGCATGCTAACTGAAAGTCACATAACATGATTTTTGTCCTTCATTCTTTTTTTTTAAAGATTTTGAGTTTTACAGTTCTTTGAGTTTTACAATCTTTCATCCCACCCCCATCCCCTACAGAAGGCAATTTGCCAGTCTTTTCATTGTTGTCCATGGTATACACTGATCCAAACTGAATGTGATGAGAGAGAAATCTTATCTTTAAGGAACAAAAATAAAGTATAAGATATAGCAAGATCAGACAATAAGATAACAGTTTTTTTCCCTAAATTAAAGATAATTGTCCTGGGTCTTTGTTCAAACTACATAGTTGTTTCTCTGGATACAGATCTCTGGATACTTCATCGCAGACAGCCCTAGGTTGTCCCTGATTTGTTGCACTGATGTTGTCCATTCTTTTTTTTTAACTTCAAGATTTTATTTATTTTGAGTTTTGTCCTTCATTCTTGAAGAAGGCCATGACATCAGGGAGGTGATGCCATGACAAGGACATGAATTAGATATGGGGGGCTGTGCTAAGTCACCAGCCTCACTTTCTCCCCTAGAGTCACCTGGGCCCGGTGGCCAAACATGAATCAGGATAACTGGAAAGCAGGCGATAAGTCACACAGCTCATGTCTCGGACTGGATTTGAACTGAGATCCTCCTTTCTTCAGGACTGGTGCTCTATGCACCGTGCCATCTAGCTGTCCTTCACACACCATTATGGGCACTTTAAGGATTACATTTCTGAACTTGGTCTCTCATGGAAGTCTTTACTTGCCATCCTAGGGCTGCTTCTTCATCCATACCAAAGACGTGCCTTTGCCAGTAATTATGACAAATAATGCACATTTATATAGGGTTCGAGGTTGGCGAAAAGCTCATTTGATAATACTACGAACGAAGGGCATTAGCAGAAATGCAAACCAAGTGTGAAGGGAGATTCAAGGAGGCCATTCGGGGGCATTTCTGAGTCTGGCTCGTAAAAGGTGGCTCGTGTTGGCACTGCCCCCTCACAGGCGGGCGTGTTGGCGGAGAGCCCTGTGTTGGGGGGCCAGACGCGAAGGGCAGAGCGGAGGGGTGCTCCGGGGAAGGAAGGGCGATGGAGGTGGGGGTAGTTAAAAAAGGCATAGGAGGGGATGGGGCGGGTTGTTTTTGTCGTGTTTACGCAAAAGGAAGCTTTGGGGGATCTGGAAGCAGTCGCGGATCCAAAGGTCTCCGCCCCTTCCCCCCCTTTCCCAGGCAGCGGGTCCCCGGACCCCCCGACTCCCGTCCTTCTCCACTTCCTCTCTTCCAGTATGACTAGGGGGGCTCGGGCGGGAAGGGGAGGGGGGAGGGAGGGGGAGGGGAGGGTCTCCCCGCCCCGCCGCCGCGCGCGCGGGCTTCCTCCCCCGGGGGCGTGTCCTCGGGGAGGGCCGGGGGCGGGGATGCCCATGTTTGGGCCGGGAGCGTGACGTCATTCGCCTTATACGGCGAGAGGCGGCGGGGCCCGGCGCTCCATTCACATAAAGCGGGAGGAATCCCCGGCCTCGGAGGAAGCCGCGCGCCGTCGGAGGAGGAGCAGGACCGCCGCCGCGGGAGGCCCCCTCCGCCCCGCGCCCGTCCGAGCGGCCCGAGCCACTGCGGCGCGGCGGCATGAAGGTGGCCTCGCTCGACGGCCGCCAGCTGCGGAGGCTGCTCCGCCGCGCGCCGGCGCGCTGCGTGCTGCTGGACTGCCGGCCCTACCTGGCCTTCGCCGCCTCCAGCGTGCGCGGCTCGCTCAACGTCAGCCTCAACTCGGTGCTGATCCGCCGCGCGCGGGGCGGCGCCGTGCCGCTGCGCTTCGTGGTGCCCGACGAGGCGGCGCGGGCGCGGCTGCTGCAGGAGGACGGGGCCGGCGCGGCCGCCGTGGTGGTGCTGGACCAGGGCACCCGCCACTGGCAGAAGCTGCGCCAGGACAGCACGGCGCACGTCGTCCTGGGCACGCTGCTCGCCAGCCTCCCGGCCGGGCCCCGCGTCTGCTTCCTCCGAGGTGAGACCCCCCCCCCCCCCGCGGGCCGCGGCTTCCGGGGAGCCCCGAGGCGGGATCCACCCCGGGGGCCCTCTCATGCCCGGCCCAGCCTCCCCGCACCCCTTCCCCTCTGCTCTCCATCTCTCCCGGCCTCCTCCGGGAGAGCCCACTCCCCACCCGTGCCACCAAAGCCCAGCAGCCCCGGGGCAGGCTTGGCACCCCCGTTTGTTGCCAGAAGTGCCCTGGCTGTCACTGAGGTCTCGTGGCTCGGACTTAGTCATTTTGACTCTTCATCCCTTGAATCATGCACATGTCACCCCTTCCTAGCAAAGCCCATCCTCCCCTCCCAACATTTTGCAATTCTCCTGGGCAGAAATGGTCATAGAAACTTTTGCAAAATTAGAAGAGATTAAATACACATAGTTACAATCCCCCCCCCAACAGTTTAGAGCTCGCCTGGGGAGAGATGTAAATAGAACCTTCCCCAAATTAGAGATTAAATATATATAGTTCTAGTGGCAAGGGTAGAGTTGGTCCCTTCCAGGTCTAAATACTCTTAAAACAATCCTCCCCCCCAACAGTTTAGAGCTCTCCTGGGGAGAGATGTAAATAGAACCTTCCCCAAATTAGAGATTAAATATATATAGTTCTAGTGGCAAGGGTAGAGTTGGTCCCTTCCAGGTCTAAATACTCTTAAAACAATCCCTCCCCCCCAACAGTTTAGAGCTCGCCTGGGGAGAGATGTAAATAGAACCTTCCCAAAATTAGAGATTAAATATATATAGTTCTAGTGGCAAGGGTAGAGTTGGTCCCTTCCAGGTCTAAATACTCTTAAAACAATCCTCCCCCCCCTTTTATCCAGTCCTGAGGGACTTCTGTTTAGGCTTTCCCCCTTTGATATGTTTTTTCCTCCAGCCATGAATTTTGCCCCTCCCTTCCCCCTCACCCCGGTTGGAACCCTATCACTAAGTGTGGAGGTCTTCGATTACCCCACCCAGATGGTTAGAAAAGAAGGTTGCACAGCTCCGAGATCCGGAGAGAGACCAAACTGAAGAGACAAAAGGTGTTTGGCAAATTTCCCAGGGAGGGCTGCAGGAAATCGGACCTGCTCCCCAGCAGGACAGAGGTTTCACCAGTGGCACCACGGATATCCTTTTCTTCCTCGTGTGGTTTTCTCCGCTTTCTGTTCTGGGACTGAGATAAATACACTTAACCTATTTCTGGCTCTTCCATAAGGGTTTAAAGATCTGTACCAGGAAACTCCTTCCCCTACCTTTCCTTCCCACAGACCATTCCAAGTAAGCAATGCTGACTCAGTACAGGAAACAGTTTGAAGTCTTTGTGATGGAAGGAAACAACTTTTTTTCCTTCTGTCTTAGTAAAAAGGCTCAATGAGTAGAAATTCAGGAACTATAATTTTAATCTGGTTGCATCTCAGACTTTAAAAAGGACAAAAATCATACTCCCTATCCCACCTTTTTCCCTGGGCAATGAGCTTTCTTTCACAAAGGGACATACAATCTTTGCATAGGTCTCTATAAAGAGGGAGATGGGACATGAAAGAGACTGCCTGGGACCTTTAGAAAGAGACTGGGCTTTAAATCAGAAGACTAGACTTCTGGTCCTGAGGATGCTGTTTATAAAATCATAGTATTTACTATTAGATAGTACCTCAGTTTGCCTACTCCCACATTCTCATTTTATGAGGCTCAGGACAGGTAGTTGGCTCCATATATTGAATGCCAGTCCTGAAATTGGGAAGAGCTGAGTTCAAATTTGGTCTCAGATACTTAATAGCTATGTGAGTCCTGGGCAAATCTTTAACCCACTTTGCCTTGGTTTCCTCACCTGTAAAAACTAGAAAAAGGAAATGGCAAATCACTCCAGTCTTTCTCCATCTTCTGACTGGACAATAATGAAAAACTGAGGCTCGGTGAATTGATAAATTTGGGTATATCCTTCTCTGAATCTATTTTTTGTGAATTCCAGCAATGAGAAGTGATTTCTAAGTTCCCTTTGCGTTCCAAAGATGAGCTAGCCGGTAAGATCTTTCCAGACCTGGGCTCATATCTAGGATTTATTTTCCCAGCGCTTTATCCTTTTCTCTAGGATACCATACTTCTTCTGCTAGCCATGTGTTCTTGGACTAGTTTCTATGGCAGTTGGTTAGAGTGCTAGATTTGGAGTCAGGCAGGACTGGATTAAAATCCTTCCCAGGCAAAATAGTAGTTTAACTATGACAATCCATATGTAAAAAGTCTTTTTTCAATGGTATACAGTATTTCAAATAAGTACTGGACTGAGATTTTTGGGACACTATAAATGCTGTGTATTTTGGAGACCAAGTAATGTCAATCAATTATGATGGAAAGGTTCAATTTGCAAATGACCAAAGGTACGGATGCAATTCAATCATGCAGATTGGGGACACTGTTTATTGCCACTCTGTCCTTGTCAGGTGGGGTTTGCAGAGACATAGAGGAAACCCTTCACCCCTAACAATTGGTTTTTGATTCCACCTAGACAGTAAGCTAGTTAAAACTAATCTATCCCCTCACCCTCACTCCTTTTAGCACCTAACTTCATTCAAATAATTGATATTTGCAAATTGAATTGTTGACCCCAGCTCCCTGGGATTGGTCCATGTTTATCTTTTCCTTTCCTAAATTGAGCCATTTTATCTGCCTAGAGTTTTTTTTGACAGTTGGTCTAACTCTGCCCACATCCCCATGTCCCCAGTTCAACCCTTAAGTCAAAGAGCTGAGATGGTTTGGTAGCCTTATCTTTTCCCAGCCTGAGACAGAAGGCAGGCATTGTTTTTCTTAAATCTTCTGACTTGGACTGTTCTAATCCTAAAAGCCCAAATCCCAAACTATAGCCTATTTGTTTAGTACTTTTCATCAAATTATGAGGACCCTAGAGATTACCTAGTCTTCTCTCTTCCCTATTTTATGAGTAAGGATTTAGTTTTACAAAAGATGGAATTGCACTGAAGTATCTCATTGGAGGAATTTGTAAATACCAAGCTTTAAGGGTGGATCTCAGGAAAGTGGTGAACAGGAGCTTATGGGATTGTGCCCTCTTGGGCTATACTTATTGTCAAGAGTCAGACAAGCAACAGGCATCCAGGTGCCTTCTGGTCAACATGACAAGTATATTCATTACTGAAGACCAGGAATATGCTGAAGTTGGCCACAAGGGAGATTTGGGTGTTCAGTGCTCAAGGAGAGAGGGGGAAGGGAGTGCGATAGCTAGAGGAAGCCGAGATGGGAAAATGACTCATTCTAGGAATTGACTGCAGCCGGCCCTCTCTGCTGAAGGCTTGCTTGTCATCTATTAACCATTTGGCTGCTGCAGGTAAAGGGCTGAACCAAGAAAAGGATCTAGAGCCCCAGAGAAGAGGGATAAGAGACAGTAAAATGTGGTTCTTACAAAAATCTGTTGTTGCTAATCTAGGATCTAAATTCTGTGAATGAGAAATCTCAGAAACGTATATTAAGGGTTTGATGGGCTTTAAAGTAGACAGTAATGGGATTCTTGAGAATGAGCACACTATTATTCAAGGAGTGGTTCCAGATCCTTTTTTTAAAGTAGTCTTCAAAATACATAATAGCAGTGCTTTAAAAAAATTCTTAAGATTCATGTGCTTTAAGGTTTACAAAGCACTTTGCAAATTTTATCTCACTTTATTCTCCCAACAATCTTTAGGAGAGACTTTGGCAGGCAGGGGATAAATATTGGAGACCAAAAAGTGAGGCTGCATTTGGATCCTGACTGACTCCAGGTCTTAGTTGTATCCAGTTGTACCATCTAACTGCCTTTGAAAAATTGTTCTCACTCTACCCTCCAGTCATCTACTATGAAGCCAACTAATGATGGAGGGGTCTATTGATTTAAGCTTGTAATGTGACTTAGTATTTTCCTTCACATTACTTTGCCTATTGTTATATGTCCATGATCTTTTGCTTCCTTTATATTCTCTTCCTTGAATTGGACCTTGAGAAGGAGAAGCAGGGCAAGAAATTTCCTGGTACAGATCTCACAGGTATTCTTAAATGTCTCTAGACTCTTGACATTCTTTTTTTTTCCCCCACTGTGAATAACATTCTATTACAGTCTTGGACTACTTTGTTCATCCTTTTCCCAAACTGTGAGCATCCACTTGGGTTCTAGTTTCTTGCTGTCATTGAGGTCTTTCAGGTACTGAGTAGTAGAAAGAATTTTGGATTTGGCTTAGACTCAGAAGAATCCAACTCTACCATTGACTTAGTCTTGTGTCTTTGGAGCAAATGTTTTAATTGAGTGAACCTCAGTTTTCTTTACTGTAAAAATGGCATTACAATGTTTGTACAACAGAGTTAAAAGGATCAAATGCAGTCTGCAGTTATAATCTCCTGTTGCTATTTTTGGCAATCTTTTTTCAATGGCCTGCCCCATAGAATGGTTCCAAACATTCATTCAGAAGATTCTGATGCCGTGGCTTATTTGATTAAACCATTCCAATTTGTGAGATCTAAAAGGACCAAATTTATTTACATCAAAGAGCTTCCATTCTTCAAATCCTAATTCATTAATAATTGGTTCCTAAGCAACTTTAACTCAAGTAACAGCCCTTGGAAGGATTTTTCTTTTAATTTTACCATATTTTAAATTAGAAATTGTAAATTTGTATTAAAATGGGATTATTGGAAGAATAACAAAGCTGTTAGCTAGTTTGTAAAATACTGGTGGGGATTTAGGATGAAAGGGATCTGATACCAGCATGCTCATTTAAGGCTGCTCTGATCAACATTTTGTACAATAATCTTTTCTATATTATAATTAAACCTCCCTTGTGAAATTTCCCCATATTACTACTACTCAGGAATTGCTTGTTTATCAATTTCCTATACACAACTGCTCTGTCCCCCCCCACACACAGTGGTTTGATACAATTCAGGAAGTATGTTTAAAAAACCCTACTGTTATATGGATCTATGCTTACCATGATTATGCATTATGGCCCTATGTTTGAATTGCTTTCTGTCAAGGTAATGGGAGGGAAGAAGGGAAGAGGAAAATGTAAAATTCAAAATCTTGCAAAAAAATGATGAAAACTACCTTTCCATGTAATAATATATAAAATAGTTAATTAAAATAAAACAATAAAAACCCTATTGTTGTTCTGGCACTGAGGATAAAAAGACGAAAACATCTAGCTTCTAAAAACTTACATTTTATTTAATTCCACCTAATAAAATTTTTAGAGGAACCTATCAGTAGCATATAAATATGGGGGAAATAATGGGATGTCCCTGAGTGAGGAGAGAATGTTTGAACAGATTTTGAATTTCTATGCTTTTTCAAAACTGGCTAGAAATTAATAAATGAAATAAATTAACTTGAAATTTGGTTCCTGAGGTAATTAATGAGATTAATTGCTCTTACTTAGAAGTATAGGAAGAACCATCAACATTGCTCTTAGCTCTGGCAGAGGATGTCAGATAAGAAGCTTAATTGCTACTTCATTAACTCAGAGTTTAGGTCCCTTGTGATTTAGTTATTTCATCATTTCCCTGAAAATCTCTTATGAATGAACTGACAGTGAAAGAAATTCATTTACACTTACCACCTTGACAAAGTCCTATTCTTTCTGTATTGCCATAATTATATGTTTATGTTGAAAGAATGGTGTAGAATTGGCATCTATTTTTGGAGGGGAGGAATTGCTCTTAGCTTTAGATAAAGGTTTGATGTCTGTCCCTGGTAGACTAGGATGAATTAATCATTTCCTTTGAGGTTATCAGTTTTCTTTGAAAGGGCATTTCTATTGCAAACTTTTTTTTAAATTAAATGCCACGATTGAATCATTTTGACAACATTTAAAATGAAGAAAAAATTCCTCATGAGAAATTCAGTATCAGCCTGGAATTTGAACTATTGAGGGCTCCACCAAAATTTTGAACCTGGCTTCATTAAGCTATCCATTCTGGTGGAATGAGAATTCCCAACTGACTTTTGCTACAATTTTTTTTTTGTAGGAGGATATGAGACCTTTTATGCACAATATCCTGAGTGTTGCGTGGATGTAAAACCCATTTCGCAAGACAAAACTGAAACAGAGAGAAACCTCATCAGTCACTGTGAGAAACAGAATATGAGTCGAAAACCTGCTTATGATCAGGTATGTTTTAGGGGAACTTGTCCCCAGTCCTTCCTGTCTTCATCCTGCACCCTACATCCTTATCTACATCCTGTCCTTGAAACTGAACAGTAATGCTAGTGGGCAGCTTAGAGAGTGGGAAGATGCTCTGCCCTAAGCCTTTTTTGACTGCTGCTCTGACAATGGGCTTGAGTCCAGCTAACAAGTAAAATGGAGCAAATTCTAGCCATGGGGAGCTGACAAATTTCTGGAGAAAAGAGGAAGTGGAAGATATCCTATTATTAGCTGAATTGTTGAGGTTCAGAGGCATATGCAGGTCGGTTTTGATTTCCTCAAGTTTCTGAGCTGGCTTTAATGGTTCCTGCGTTTAACTTCTTTCCTATTTATTCATGTTCGGCAATTTCCGCAAACTATCAAGCCCTGTCATGTTGATATTTTTAACTGGAACAAAAAAAGATCTCTTATGTGAATACTTAACCAGGTTCCTCTCTGGTTTTCTTTTCATTATATTCTATAATTTCTTACTGAAATAAAGGAGACCAGAAGGACACAAGAACACTACTCTTATATGCAGTCATAAAAATAGTTTTCTTTTACAAAATTCCTTTTCCTCAAAGAACTCTTTTTAAAGTGTTTATTATATAGAATCGGTGGGGTGCAGGAGAACAAATCCAAGGATCTGATTTCAACTTCTTTACCACTTAACTGTATGTGACATTGGACAAATCACTTTAGTCTTTGAGCCCTAGTGTTAGCTGTAAAATGGGGGCAATAACTGCCCACCTACCTTGAGAGGTTGTTTATGTTAAGTCCTTCACAAAGTATTATATAAATGTGAGCTATTTTGTGGGACTCTTGGTACCACCACCCCCTCATTAATTTCCTACATGGAATCAGGAAATCCGAAAAACTATTTTCTTCTTACAGATAGCTAAAAATAGCCAGATAAGTTAAGGAATGTCCTGCAGAATTTGATGGCAGAACTGGGAACTAGACCTCTGGACCCCTGGAGCTTTTAGCAAAGACAAAAACATGTCAAGTATTAACTGGACTTAAGTTTGATAGAATTCATGGACTATAGGAGGAGATTTAAAGATGCAGCCAGAAACCCTGTCTTAAACAGTGAATGGAAGTCAGCAATGAAATTTTCTAAAGCTTTTTTGGAATATGCTTCCAGGAAATGCTGAGGGATAATTTCCTCTGACTTTATGGTCAAGGATCCCCATTAGTTTTGGACTAGATTAAAAGAAAGTTATGCTGAGCATATAATGAGCTAGTGAGCTGACCCCCAAGCCTATGCTTCCTGTCCTGGACACAACTTGTAGGCATCTAACCTAAATTAGTTGTGGTATTTTTGGTTTGTATGTTTAGGGGTTTGTTTTGTTTTTGTTTCTTAACAAGTGAAAGAGAAACAAAGCATCATTAGGTTGTGAAACCCCAGTGGGTGGTTCCAAACTCTTGGGGATGCACTGGGGGAAATCCCTTGGCACCACTAGAACAAGATTATGGTAAACTTTAGGGCTCTGGAGACTCTGAAATGAGATTGGCTCATTCCTCCCAAGATTAACTTATCTCTATGAATAAGATTCAGAAAGGGAAAGAAGAACCCATTTGATTTCAGGGGTGTTTTGGCTCAGCTCTAAAGGAAATGGGCAAACTCAAATTTCATGAACTTAATAATACTGCCCCAGGACTGAGATGGGGAGATCTTATAATCTTAATTATTTCAACCTCATCATTTGTGTACTCATGGAGAAACAGGTCATGAGAATGGAGGTGGCAGTTGGTAATGCAATGAGTTAGTGACAGACTTAGAGTACAAGTCTCTCAGAAACAAAAATTCTTTACCGTTTTTTTGAGCCATGGCCTTTAGGCTTACCAAGTAAATAAATTCTATAGAAATAGAAATTATCAAAACATCACCATCAAAAACAGCAAAGGTCAAATATCTTACATTTAAAATTCCTGCTCTATCCTTTCATGTTACCTGACTGTTCTCACCTCCATCCACTCACTTTTGTTTATCTGTGCCCTGGGAATAAGTGACAGCCTGAAGAGAAAAAGAGCCCAGGGCCTGAGGGGAAGGGACTAAGAGCCTAAGAACAAGAATTGGCAAGGTCAGCTGTCTCGCTCTTTTTTTAATTTAAGGTAGTGGGGTTATGTGACTTGCCCAAGGTCACACAGCTAGGCAATTAAGTGTCTGAGGCTACACTTGAACTCAGTTACTCCTGACTCCAGGGTTGGTATTCTATCCACTGTGCCACCTGGCTGCCCTCTATAGATCTATCTTAATAGGTATAAGACCACAATAATTAATAATAGTTCACATTTGGAGTATTTGACAGTCAAGTTAGTACATCTAGTCGGGTTATTAATCCATTTTAAAGGTAGAGAAGCAAAATCAGTGTTTCTCTACTGTCATTTCCTCTCTGATATGGTCTTCTACAAAAAAAAATTGAAGGACAAACCTCACCTTTCCCTCCAGGATAAGTGCTTGGAGGGAAATGGAAACATGGGATTGATAAAAATTCTTGGCAACATTTAGATTTGAGACTGGGGCATTGATACTTCCCTTAACATAAGCTTTTTTTTTCCTCTTCTGGTTTTGGGTTTAGTAGAGAAGTCTCACACCTGCCTTGTACTTCTGGGAACTTACAGCTGCTTCTCAGCACCATCTTTCCCCTTCAGCACGGGCTTGGCAACCTCTTCAGCCTTTCCATTATGCTCTTTTGCTCTCTGCCAGGACAGGAAATGGAAATATTAGGAGTAGCCCTGAGCTGGGGGGGGGGGGGGGGGCTGGTAGGGGAGGAGAGGCTCAATGCAAACAAATAACTACTGTGTCCTCCGCCCTGGTTCACTTGCAAATCTAAGAAAGGGTCTCCTAGATAACCAGGTCACTCACTGTTTCTACTATTATTGAACATTTTTTGTATTCAATTCAATACACTTAATCAACATGGCCTACAAGCAATGATAGCCCTGTGTTAGTCACACTGAAGGGAGATGGAAAGAAACAGACAACTTGGACCTTGCCTTTAGGGAAATTTTACACACAGTCAGTCTAGTAGTAGTAGTAGCCCAAATTAAGTAACAGAAGTGAACTTATTTTAACAATTTTGGTTTTGACTTGGTGAATGATCTTTCAGGTTTTATACAATATTATCCCTGGACAAGGCTTTTGTGAAATTTCCATTATATTATAATTGTTTTTGTAATTGTAATTTTGTTTCTGCTCCTTGGGAGTAGAAACTTGACTTTTTTGTAACTCCAATGCTTAGCACACAGTGACTTAAAATGTTAAATTGATATTTCCAAGACTTTTAGAGGGGTGGTTTGGTTTAGGTGGTCTCTAAGATCCCCACCAATTCTGAAATAGCACAGAATTGTAGCATGTAGATTAAATATGGTAGAAATGTTAGATATTTACTTCTCTTTTGTCAGGTTAGGGAGGGTAGTGCTTTAGGGAGAGAAAGAGAAAAAAAGCCCTTTGGTCATTGGTACTTGTATTTTATCTGCTTTTAGAGGATTGAGCTAATTACCTCCTAAAGAACTCCAAGATGATTGATTTCTTGAAATTCTAGAACAGCATCTAGTCTAAACTAATCATTTGAAATTTGTCATAGGTTAATAACTTGCTCTTGTGTATTGATGCCCAGGTTTGATGATCTTAATTCCCTCTTCACTTTCAATAAACCAGGGTTATGGAATCAGAGTGCTAGAAGGAAGACCATTTAACCCAACCCACTCATTTTTAAGATGAGAAAACAGACTGAATTCACTGAGGTAAATTTGTTCAAGGTAAACAGAAAGCCTCTGAATCCAGTGTACCAGGTAGCATAGTTGGAGGATATATTGGCTGTTTCAGAAGGGCAGTTGGGATTTCCCACCTCCATATGGGGATAGGAAAATGAAAACCTTTGTTGCGTGGGCTTTGCCATCATGATGAGTCACAGGCCAATAATACTAGGATGGAGAGTTATTCAGTATGGAGATGACACCCACATCAGCTTGACTGAAGCTGTACCATTCAACTGTTTCTACCAGAAAATCAACTACTGGATCTGACTTGGAGATAAAAATAAGTTGTTTTTTCTTACTTTACTTTAGGATAAGATTTTTTGATTTCTTTTTTAATTATGTTGCAGGGTGGCCCAGTTGAAATTCTACCATTCCTCTACCTTGGCAGTGCTTACCATGCGTCAAAGTGTGAGTTCCTTGCTAATCTTCACATTACTGCCCTACTCAATGTTTCCCGGAAAAGTTCAAATTCCTGCACTTCTCAGTTTGACTATAAGTGGATCCCAGTAGAAGACAATCATACAGCAGATATCAGTTCTCATTTTCAGGAAGCAATAGACTTTATTGGTAAGTTCAACTATTTTTCTTTTGTGTTGGAGAAACCTAAGTAGTATGGGGGAAGAACTTCTCTTGAGGTTCATAATGTATCAATGTAGGAGTGGTATGATGGCAAGAATGAGTTTGGAGTCAGAGGACTTAGATTCTCTACTCTGCTCCTAACTGTCTGTGGGACCTTAGGTAAGCTCAGATTTCTTATCTTTAACAAACAAGAGGAAGTGGTCTAGTTTTCTTTTTTTTTTTTACTTGAAATCCTGGCTCCTTGGTATTTTTTTTTCCTTTTGAAATGTGGGGAAAAGATAACAGCAAAAAGACAATGTCCAGTAAAGAGTGATTGCTTAGAAAGAGGAAAGAGAATTCAGTTTGCTGTCTAGCAGTTTTTCTTTTTTCATTTTCCCTGGTTAGAATTTTTTTATTGTTAAAACAAAGGTTACAATGAGGTATCACATGCCAGTATGATTACAACCCTACCTCCCACTTCCCCACTTTGTCATGATTCAGATTATTCCAAAGAACAAATGAGGGCTACTACATCATTTAGCTTTTCCAGGACTGTATACAAAGTTAGCATAGTGAATAAAGAGCTTTAATTTTTGAGAGAAATGGATTAATAACATTTAGTAATGTCACCCACTGAAGCTTTGATTTTTGATCCTGGCTAGAAGGGAAACAAAACTTTTATTTCCCATTTCATACTGCATATCATATTGGACAGGCTGCAGGGGAAAGGACTAAGGAAGGCATCCAAACTGGATTGTTATGTATTTAGGAATACATATGTTTTCCTAATTGAATGTAAAAAACAATCTTTTTTTTTGAGTTCCAAATGCTTTCCCTTCCCCCTTCTCATGGAGATGGAAAGCCTTTTGATAAAAGATTATGCAAGTACTGTCATGCAGAATATTTCCACATTAGTCATGTTGTGAAAGGAAACAAAAAAAAAATCTAAGAAAATAAAGGAAAAAATGTTGTGATGTGTATTCAGATTCACTTAGTTTTTCCTTTGAAGGTGGATAGCATTTTTCATCCCAAGTTCTTCAGAATTGTCTTGGATCTATGTTATTTCTGAGAATAGCTAAGTCATTCATAGTCAATCATATAATATTGACGTTAATGGTGTACAGTGTTTTCCTGGTTCTGCTCACTTTACTTTGCATCAATTCATGTAAGTCTTCAGGTTTTTCTAAAAAGTATCCTTATCTTTTCTAATAGAACAATAGTATTCTATCTCAATCACGTACCCCAACTTGTTCCGTCATACCCCAATCGAGAATTAGGAATATTTTTACAAGAAAAAGGAGTACCTGGGAACTCCACACATGCATTGAACCACTGACAGCCTATGGCTTTTGATTTCTGGCAAATAGCTTTTGAGCTATTGAGGATTGAGTTTGTTCTGATGAACAGGTAGGCTTCAGAAATATTGGAAGTTTGGTTGCAGATCACTGCAATAAAGCTAATATTACAATAAAAGCACAAATTTTTCCCTTAACCTGTACCTGTAAAACTTAATCTTATACTCAAGTCTATTAAGTATACAATAGTATTGTCTAAAAACCAACAGACATACCTTAGTTAAAAAATACTTCATTCCTTAATTAAAAATACTTTATTGTTGGGGGCGGCTAGGTGGTGCAGTGGATAAAGCACTGGCCCTGGAATCGGGAGTACCTGGGTTCAAATCCAGTCTCAAACACTTGATAATTACCTAGCTGTGTGGCCTTGGGCAAGCCACTGCTGCAAAAACCTTTATTGCTAAAAAATGCTAACCAACATCTGAAACATTAGTGAATCATCATCTTTTTTCTGGTAGAAGAGCCTTGCCTCAGTCTTGCCTCAACACTGGCTGCTGACTGATTTAGGTGGTGGCTGCTGAAGGTTGTGGTGGCCATGGCAATTTCTTCAAATAAAATAAGACAACAGTGAAGTGTGCCAAATCAATTCACTCTTTCACTTGAACACTTAGAGGCCATTGTAAGATTATTTATTAACTGACCTAATTTTCAATTAACAATAGTAATATCAAAGATCAATGACTACAGATCCCTAAAACAGATACAGTTATATTGAAGGCATTTGGAATATTGTGAGAATTAACCAAAATGTGACATGGAGACAAGATGTGAGCACAAACCTATTTGTTTAATTAAAAAAAAACAGCCATTATCTTCGAAGTGTGGTGAAGCAAACCTCAATAAAATGAGGTATGCCTATGTCAGCAAATTTTGAATTTAAGTGTGGCCTTTAGCACAAAAGAACCCCAACCCTTTTTAGGATATGTTTTGAATTGATGTATTTTATGTTTTTATATATATATATATATATATATATATATATATTTTTTTTTTTTTTTAAGAAAGATTTTATTTTCAGTTTTTACCCTATTCTTGCTTCCCTCCCCCCACCTCCCACAGAAGGTAGTCTGTTAGTCTTTACATTGTTTCCATGGTATACATGAATGTGATGAGAGAAATCATATCCTTAAGAAAAATATAAAGTATAAGAGATAGCAAAATTACATAATAAGATCTAACAGTTTTTTTTCCCTAAATTGAAGGTCTTTGTTCAGACTCCTCAATTCTTTCTCTGGATACAGATGGTATTCTCCATTTCAGATAGCCCAAAATTGTCCCTGATTGTTGCATTGATGAAATGAGCAAGTCCATCAAGGTTGATCAGAATTGATGTATTTAAAAAAAAGTTTCACAGAGAACCTGCTATAAAAACCCATTTTTTCAAATCTGAAAATGACCTCAAAAGAAAGTAGAAAGGGGAATTTTTGAGGTTATGTAGGGTATACACAGTAATAGGGTCCTCCCTGACTGACATTGATCCTAGATAATTACACACATAATGTGTAACCATAATGAGAATGAGTGCAGTAAGGGAACTCTTGGGATCTTAGATGGTCAGTCTTCTCATTTTATAAAGAAGGGGAATGAAACTGGCTTCTGTATGATACTTAACAACGCTCTTTCAGTCCCTGGAGGCCAGGGCATTATGACCAGAGTTGGTGAGAGTTCCTCAAGTCAAATGGGGAGTGGGCTCCATGTAGCTGGACTTCTTTACTTCTCCATCTCCTGTGTCCTTGAAGGGAAATAATACAGGTTGCTTTTTTTCACTGTCATTGCCTTGTGTTTGATGGAGATTTTTTTTTTCCTCCCAAGAAGAATCAGTTTCTGTGGGGACATTGGAAAAGGCAGGTGTCCAGGAAGGACCAGCTAGAAGGAGTAGTAATTACAAGGCACAGGCAGCAATTACATGGAACTCTTTGAGCTATGGAGTGGTGGCAGTAAATACAAAGATGATTTCAGCCAAATGAGAAATTCCAACTAAAGGAAATCCTGCCAGAGGCAAAAAAAAGAGGAAAAAAATGAAACTAGTTTCTTCTCTTTTGTAGAGACATAAAATCTCTGAGACCATTATGGATGAAATGGATTCCTTTGGGGCCTATTAGAGATACCCCCAAATGATGGCTTCACATTGGGGAATCTTTAGTCTTTTCTCCCAGTCATCAAGAATGCCTTTGCTATTCTCTGTTAGTTAATTCTCTAGGTAACTCCTTAATGAGGTAATGAAATCCACCTCCTGTCAGACTTCATACACTTGTGTGTGGAGGGAGAATCCATGTGTATGAATACCCAAACCCCCACTCAGTGTTAGGAAAACCTTTCTATGTTGGTTCCCAGGTTATTATCCAGGTGAAGGGAGGACTAATACATCTTAATTAAAGGGGGTGTGGAACAATGCACTAAAGACAAGAAGGGAAGTTTAAATCCAGGAACCACCTACAAGGTGCCCTTTGGTTTAAACAGGTGTGGCTTAGATTGGTAAGAGGCCAGAATCATGGCTCTACTGACTAGAATCCCAGTTCTGAGCTCTTGACTTCCTCAGGAGTGGTACCAGACAATTAAAAAAAAAAGATTAGCTCAAAGAAGAAAGGAGCTTCCTGGAATTGGGAAACCTTTTTTTTTTTAAATGACAGATGATGGAGGTTACTTGATATAGAGGTAGCCAGTAAAATGAGAGATGGGAGCCTTGTCTTCAACTTGATATTTTATATCTTAATTTTACAGTGTGACCCTGAGCAAGTCATTTAAACTCTGGACCTTAGTTTCCTGATATAAAATGAGAATGATAATATATTCTCTTTTTTATCCTAGTAGGTTGTCATAATGATCAAAATAAAAAGACTGTACATTGAAAGCATTTTAGTATTTTTCCAGGTGGAAAATTTTTATAATTTATCCTCAAAATTACATGTAATAATTTGTGATTTTATATATTTGAATTCCAAATATTCTCCCTTTCCTTCTCCTTGAAGGCAATCAATTTGGTATAGATTATGCATGTGTAGTCATATAAAACATTTCCATATTAGCCATATTCTATCCCTGATCCATAAGGTCCATCTCTAAGACTCATCCATGGGAGTTGAGATATTAAACTAACCAAAAGTCCTCATAACTAGTCTACCTTCCATGAAAGGATCATACTATAACATGGTTTAGTTAAAAGACTTGATTTGTAGTCCAGACTCTGCTATCATCTTGCTGCTTGGCCTTGGACAAAGGAGCTTCTCTATAAAATAAAGGCATTGGTCTTGAAGGGAAGTGGTCTTTATCTTTATTGTGTCATGATCCCCCAATTTGGAGGTCTGCACAAGCCTGAGGATTCCTTTTCAGAAAAACATTTATAAATGCCTAAAATAGATGATCACTAAGAAAGCTGGATATATTGAAATGTAGTTTTAAAAATAATTTTAAAAACATTGAAATTTATCCATGAGTCTAGTCCATCAACCTCTGGTTAAGAATTCATAAGGCCTCTTCTGTTGTGGCTATTAACATTAGATCTCTGAGCTGGTGAAAAAATAGAGATGAAGGGGCAACTAAATGGTACAGGACCTGAGTTCAAATTTGACCTCAGACACTTAATAATTACCTAGCTGTGTCACTTTGGGCAAGTCACCCCATTGCCTTGCAAAAACAAAACAAATTTAAAAAAAAGAAACAGCACCAGCCCTGGAGTCAGGAGTACCTGAGTTCAAATTGGCTTCAGACACTTAATAATCACCTACCTGTATGGCCTTGGGCAAGCCACTTAACCCCATTGCCTTGCAAAAACCTAAAAAAAAAGAAAAGAAAGAAAAGAAATAGAGATGAGTGATTTCTTAAGAACTTTTATCTTCTCCTTAGTGGTAAGGTGTAGCTAACTCAATTCTACTCTTGCCACAATTAAACTCCTCACCCATTCCCCCAAGAAAAATTACTGGGCAGAATTCCACCTGAGTTAACTCTTGAAATTCTGAAAAGCTCCAGGGGGACTTTCTGGCTTCATAGGAAACTCCACCTACTCCTCATCTCAAAGGCATCTTATCTTTGACTTTAACATTGCTGACTCATTTCAAAACTTTGAAAATTGGAGATTTTTTTTCTTCTAAACCTTCAGTGACTGCACATAACTCAATCTCCCCCTTGGTGCTTGCGTATGTACAGCTATATTTAACACCCTGTGGTATAACTATTTCCTCACCCAGTAAGAGAAGGAATTGGAAAAGCCATGTATTTTGGTAGTTTCATTTAGGCAAAGCTCTTTTGATCCTCCCCAATTACCCTCCCACTCCCTCCAATCTTTTCAAAAGCCAGTAGGTCCTAATTGTTAACAGTTCATTGCAGTTTGGGAAGGTGGGTGAGGCCATGAGGCTTTTCCTATCCCACTCTTCAAAAATTTATTTAAAATATTGAATCTGAATAACAGTAATTGGTGATTGCACAAAATGGTAATTTGTCAAAGTCATTTATACTCGGTTGAGTCCAAGCATCACTTAGACAGGGCTGTAATTAGAGATTGTATACTATTTATTGTATATTTGGTTGGTGGGAGCCCAACTCCCTCAACTACCTTAGGATCAGCTGAAGGAGAAGTTAAAGCAGGAAAGAAGTCTTGCATGGATTTAACTAAAGTGTTTTAAGTTCCCCACCCCCTTCTTCTACAAGATGGGTTCTTAACTTTTTTTTTTGTTGTGGAACCCTTGGGCAGTAGGTTTAAAATTATAGACCCCTTTAATGGTTTTTTTTTAATGTATAGATTAAACTATAGGATTACAGAGAAAACCTAATTCCTTTTTTTTTGGTTTTTTTTTGCAAGGCAATGGGGTTAAGTGGCTTGCCCAAGGCCACACAGCTAGGTAATTATTAAGTGTCTGAGGACGGATTTGAACCCAGGTACTCCTGACTCCAGGGCCGGTGCTCTACCCACTGCACCACCTAGCCCCCCTGCCCCCCCCCCCCCCGAAAACCTATTCTTGCAAAATAATTATCAAAACGTTTTTCAGAAAAGTTCTGATCTGGAACTTCTATCTCAAAATCCATCAGGACCTGTAGTTTGAATACAGTGGGGACCTCACTATTCTGTTTAAGAAGAAAGAATTCATTAGACACGTCTGTCTTATACTTTAAACATGGGGGATTTTAGAAACTGAACTCAAAGGATATGACTGTTCAACTACTTCACTTAGAGGGCAATCCTGATGTGGGATCCTACCACTAATTCCTAATTTCCATTCCCACCATTTGTTAAGCCTGATCTGAAGACCTCCCGAATCTATGCAACATGTAGAAGCTTGGTATACATAGACTATGAAGTTAACTTTCAGCTATAGATCTATGAAGCTGTGATAGTAATTTTGTTCTTGATAAGTCTTATGTTTTGATTTTGCTTTCCTATCATATTACAACTGACTTCCCCTATCTTTTCTAGATTATGTCAGGCGAACTGGTGGTAAAATCTTGGTTCACTGTGAGGCTGGAATCTCCCGTTCCCCCACCATCTGCATGGCTTATCTCATGAAGACCAAGAGATTTCGCCTGGAAGAGGCCTTTGATTACATTAAGCAAAGGAGGAGCATGATCTCGCCCAACTTTGGCTTCATGGGCCAGCTCCTGCAGTATGAATCAGAGATTCTATCTTCCATGCCCAATCCTCAGGTTGCCTCCTGCAAGAGGGAGGCAGCTGCATCATTCTTTGCCGATGAATTGACTCTGAGCCCAGGGTTTGAAGGCTCTTGCTACACATTCCCTACCTCTGTGCTGACAACAGTGCCCATCCACTCTCCAGTCCACCAGCTGAAACTGAGTCCCATCACTGCATCTTCAACCTGCTAAAGGCAGGGAGAAGTGGATGGGACCCTGAGAGCAACTGTGATTTTTTTTTTTTTTAACTCGAGACATTTCATAACTGTGCAATACTGATGACCTCATCGATGCCATCCAAGCTCAAGTCAAGGCAGTGAGGGGGTGGTTTTGGGAAACAGTTGTTTCTGTTCCAGAGCCCAGGGTAGCAAGCAATGATTAGACTAAAAGACTTTGGGGAAGTGTTCTCCTCAGAGTGTTACCATGGGACACCAAGCCATTCATGTGCTGTGAGGTGCGTCAACTACTGTGCTTCCAGGCCTAAAACTTCCTGGCTGCTGGAAGACTTCTCTCCTTCCTCTTTCCTCCTCAGAGGACTCTTTCAGTTCTTACACCTCATGGTCTGCCTTCTCATTTCTAAATGTAGGCAATAAATACCTACAACAGCCAAGGGGGGGGAAGACCTTTTAAAAAGCCAATTTACTCTGAAGGAAGCACAATTTCTTACCTTTAGTTTCTTAGGTGAAGTGCCAGAACTTTGGCAAGCTTGTTTTCTTTTTATTTTAGTTTTTCTTTTTAAATAACTGTTTCCTGTGGCTTCAGAGCATCAGGAAAATAACCCTTCCAAGTCTATTCCATTAGGAACATTGAATATGGCTCTTGGGGAACTTTAGTCTGGAGCTTCTAATTTCTATGAGTGTGATAGAAATACTGATGGTCATACAGACTCTTGTGGTAGCAGAATGGAAGTCAAGTTTCACTGGACAGGTGGGTTTCCCCCCTGGGTTTCCCATTGTTTAGCGTTAGTATTCCTATAGGCCAGGTGGATTTTTGGGTGAAGCAGGAGGGACCCAACTGGCCAATTAAGATTGAGCCTACTCCCCAACGTGGCTCTTGCCATACTTGAATATCTCCTGACACACCCTGAAACAGAGACACTTATACTTTTGAAAAAATGGTAATTGCTGAATTTTAGACCAAAAAACAACCAACCCCAGCTCCTGTAAAATTGAAAGAAAACAATACTTTCTCGTGCTCTGTGTAGGTCAGTAGCATTGAAAATTTGATGTACTTAGTTTAGCTTGCCTGTTGTATGTGCTTGCTTACCTGTTTGTGTATGTACGTATATGTATTTGTGTATACCTGTCTGCTCACAATGGACTCTACTATGTGTTTCTGTAACTGCCCATCCTTGCCCTGAAGGTCATATTTAAGCTATTGGCTTAATGTCATTTTTTTTTGGTAGATCTGCAGTGTCATCCAAAAACATGGTACTTAGCTGTCAGTTATTCCTCCATGGTAAGAGGCAATAATTTCCTATAATACATAACATGAATGTGAAGAAAGCTGAGATGTTGTTGGTTGCTTTTTTTATAGTATAAAATAAAAATGTGAAAAAAGAACCTTTCTGTCTCTGGATGATATGACAAAAAATAAATCTTTCAATAGTTCTTGGGATGTGAATGTAGCATCACAGATTATTTGTGCCCAAATTATCATTGGGGATCCTGAATCCTCAATACCTATCACATAGGAGTGTTTGGATTTTAATTAGGCAGTCATTGATGTGAGTCATGTTAAAACTGAGTGAGATTTTTTTTTTGAAGTATGGGGAGTTGTTGGATAGGAGTAGGGTTTGTGGTTGGGGAGGAGCATTAGCTAGAGTTTTCCAGAATCATTCTAACTAGCTTGGGTTGTCCTCTTACATTGCCATCCATTCTACCACCACCCCTACCCTAGACTTGTGAGGTTTGTCATGTTTTGTTTTTTTAAAGCCACATAAAGGACTAAAAATTGATCCCTATTGCAGTTCCATCTACTAGATTTCAGTCTGTTTGAATCTGTTAGAGATCATTTTGTATAATCAACTATCATCTAACATGTTCATTATTCCAACTTTGGATCAACTTCATATTATACAATATAGGTGCCATATATACTGTCATTCTAAGACATAACATTGACCCCAAGGACCTAAGTCTAGTCTACATTTCTCCACTGAACAGAAGAAGATAACAAGATTTACCATATGCTTTACTAAAATCTAGATATTCTAGTCAACACTATTCCCCAGATAGAATTTTTTTTTAAAAATATTTTAGTTTTATTTTTTCAACTACATGCAAAGATAGTTTTAATGATTGTTTAAAGCATTTTTTTGGTAAGGTTTTGAATTTCACATTTTTCTCTTTCCCTTTCCTTCCCTTAACAGAAAGCACTCTAATATAGGTTGTACATTGTTAAACATATGTTAATTATGTTGTAAAGAATAAAAAAGAAATGAGGGAAAAAAACAAAAACATAAGATAATGTAAAGATTGAAAATAATAAGCTTTGGTCTTCATATAAATTATATTGTTTTTCTGGATAAGGATGCTATCCATAAGTCAAGTCCATCATAGTTGATCATCACAGTGTTGCTGCTGGTATGTGCAATGTCCTGATTCTGATAATTTCACTCAGCATCAGTTCATGAAGATCTTTCCTGGCTATTTTTAAGGCTGGTTCCTTGTGATTTCTTACAGAACAATAGTGTTCCATCACATTCATATCCCACAACTTGTTCAGTCATTTCCCATTTGATGGGCATCCTCTCAATTTCCAATATTTTGCCACTACAAACAGCTGCTATATATTTTTATACATGTGAGTTTTTTACCCATTTTTGTGATCCTTTTGTGATACAGACACAGTAATAGTATTGCTAGATCAAAGAGTATGCAGAGTTTTATTACCCTTTGGGCATAGTTCCTAATTGCTTTTCAGACAAGCTGATCAGTTCACAACACCATCAGTTCATTAGTATTCTAGTTTTCCCACATTCTCTCCCAACATTGAACATTTCCTTCTTTTGTCATTGACCAATCTATAGGTACATGGTGAAACCTCAGAATAGTTTTAATTTGCATTTCTCCAATCATGATTTGGAACATTTTTTTCCTTTTTTAAAAATTTATTTAAGGTAATGAGGTTAAGTGACTTGCCCAACATCACACAACAGCTAGGCAATCATTAAGTGTGAGGCCAGATTTGAACTCAAGATACTCCTTACTCCACTCTATCCACTGCCCTACCTACCTGCCCCCAGAGCATTTTTTAATATGACTGATCAGCTCTAATTTCACATGAAAACTGTCCATATACTTTGACCATTTATCAGTTGGAGAATGATTTGTATTCTTTCTCTTAAATCCCTTCATCCTCACTTCAGTTTCCTTGTATTATTCCTTGTTTTCCCAGCTACCTTTGCTTCATACTCTTCCCTTTGCAGTCAAATTTATTTTACCAGTTCAACTATCCATTCCTCCCTGGGCTTCTTGCTAATTATATTCTTGTCAGTCTTCCAATTTTTAGTCCATTATCTATTCCTGTTCCTAACCTGCTGAGTGTTATTGGGGGAATCACACACTGGGGCAAGTGGGCACACAACAAAGTCTTGTTCCCTGATCTCTGGAAGGTGCTCTTAGATACAGAGCATCATGTTCCTGACAATAGCCTTTAAACAGTTCCTAGATGTTACGTGAATAGAGCACTGGAGTCAGGAAGAAAGAAGTTCCAGTCTAGCCCTAATTATTTACTAGTTGGGTGACCCAAGACAAAGCAATTCAGCTCTGCCTCAGTTTCCTCATCTATAAAATGGGGATAATAAGTACATCTGCCTCCTAAGGTTGCTTTGAGGACCACATGAGATGTGCCTAATATATCTGAACTTACATCACAAATTATATCATAAATGCTTATTATGTCTCAAATTTTTTTCTTTCCTGATAGATGATTCCCAAATCTTTCTCTTCAAGGAGTGATGCCAATCCTTTGTGATCATTTCTTCCTTTTCTAAACCTTTACACCATTTTAAAGATTCTATGTTCTAGTATCTAATAATTGAAGTTAAGTTCATTATCTATTGTAGGTAAGAACTTCATTCCCTTCCCTTTCTTCTGAAAAGGAGGACATTGAGAGACTCTTCTAAGCATAGCTCCTTGGCATGCATTAAGGACTTTATAAATCAACATTGGGTGACTTCTCCAGGCCTGCAGCATTCCTCCCATTCTCCAGTCTCTCAGTGGTCATCTGACAATGGCTCAATAATCACACTAGTCAGACGTTTTGCTGTCCATAACAATGAGTCTTAGTGTGAGACTGAGAATTCAGTTCCAAGACTCTTAAATCCTTTACTCTTTTCACAATACCATGATGCCTCTCAGAGGGTACCTAGTTGGGATCTTTTATTGTTCCTTTCATTAACCTTCTTTTACCCTCCTCTATTCTGAGCCACCAGTATCTTGTAGAGAAATGGGTTCGACTCTGCCTGTCACTTTCTTTTGTCCATTCCTTTGCTGTACTAAACCTAAACTTAGGATCTTGGCAGAAGCTGGTGATCTGGTAGTGTGAAAGGTGTAATGATGTAGAAGTGGATTGATTGTTTGCCTCTTTCATGAACTTACTGGGTCTCCTCTGGGTTTCTGCTTTCTCCAATCTAAAATTACAACATTGGTACCAGATTCTTTTTAGAGAAATGAAGACAAATAATTGTAGAGATTTTCACTGCTCCTGATTGAGCTACTTCAATTTATTTACAGGTTTAATGTTAAATCCATTAAATTACCAAGGGGTAACTTTATATAGCTAGATAAAATAATAACATTTACTTGGAGGAACAAAAAGTCTTAAAAGGGAAATAACAGAAAAAAAGGAAAACTGAAAAAACACAGCACTTCCAAACATACTCTAAAGCAATAATCATCAAAACTATGTGATGCTGGTTTAAAAATAGGAAGAAAAAAAGTAGATTAGTGGAACAGATTAAATAAAAAACAATCAGTAACAATAGAATTCAGTCACCCAGTGTTGGATAGCACTTCCCTCTCAAGGTTGAGGGGTGAGAATCAAATGAGATAATATTTGTAAAGTGCTTAGCAGAGTCACTGGCACGAAGTAGGGACTTAACAAATTGTTTCCCTACTTTCCTTCCTATTTCAGACTTAGTTCTTCCCTCACAGAGAGATGACTTCTGAATCTTTCTCTGGATCCAAATGGCCAACTACTGAATAGAAATATGCAATAAATTGTAAAGTGTAAGATCTTCTGAAGAAAGAACTTCCTATTTGAGAAAACCAGAAAACAGTTTGGCAGAAAATAAGCAATAATTTACGCCACATACTATTAAATTCCTAGTGGATATGAACCTCAACATAAAAGCCACTTAATAAACATAATTGGGGTATAAAAGGAGGTGCTTTTCATGAGTTTTATTGATGCCTTTTGCTTTAATATCAATCATTTCTGCATAAATATCTCCTTTTCCCTTCTTTCCCTATAGTTTCCCCATGAAGTAAAGAAAAAAGCTAAAGAAAACCAACAAAGGAGATTGACAGCACATTTAACATCCCAACTTTATAGCCTTGTGGAGAAATTATTAGCCATACAAGGGATAGAAATGAGCATAAAAAAAGAAAATCGATAATTTTAATTACATAAACTTTTTTAAAGCTTTAAATAATTTTAACTAAAAAATAGTTGGAATAAGAAGGTGAATTGAATTGTCAATTTTGGGGGAAAAATTTTGAATCAAATTGATAAAAAGTCAAAGATTCATGATAAAAGGAGAATTAACACAAATATAAGATCAAGAGTTGGTCCCTAATAGATAAGTGGTCAAAGGATACCTGAGTTTTCAAAAGAAGAATTATGAACTATCAACTATTTGAAAGACTGTTTCAAATAACTAATAAAAGTAACACAAATTAAATTGTCTGAGGTTTTTCTTCATACCTAGCAAGTTAGCAAAGATAAGAAAATGCAGCAATGAACAACGATGTAAGGGCTAAAAGGAAGGAGGAATAGGTATTCTCTTAGTAGAATTGTGCATTGGTCTAATCCTTATGAAAACAAGTTGGAATTGTACAAGAAAAAAGTAACTAAATTTTTCTTACCTTTGTTGCCCTAAATAAGTCAAAGACAGAAAGGACCTATATATATTACCAACCTATACATAGCAATATTCATTTGTAATATGAAAAGCTGTTAGTGAAGTGTGTAGGTACCTATAGAGTGGGGCAAGTGTGTGTGTGTGTGTGTGTGAGATGTGGCATATGAATGAAACAGAATATTATTTTGTGAAAATAAGAAATATGAGCAAATCAGAGTGACATGGGCAGACTTTTAAGGATTGATGCTTATTCAGATTGAAGCAGGCAAAAGACAATCTAAGGTTACTAAAAGAATATTAGGATATATTACCAAGTTCCAAAGAGAACATTAAAATTAAATGCTGAGTGATTATAATGACAAATCGTCTCCAATAAGAAACAAGAAAACCTGCTTCCTTTCTGTATTTGGATAGCAGGGAAATATTACAGAAGTGGAATGTAGTGTCTAACAGTCTTCTTATCTCTATTTCTTTGTGGTAAGAAAGGGTTAATTCGAAGGTTGGGGGAGGGGAGAATGTGACACCATAAGTGACTGTGACATAATAAAAAATATTTTAAAACCTTTTCTATTTTAAAAAATTAAAATTTTAAAACATACAGAGAAAACTTAATTTTTTTTAAATAAGAGAATTGGACCCGATAGTTCCTGTGATCTCTTCCAGCTTGAACGTCATCAGAGTCATCAGAGTTGCCTTCAGATGACTCCAAACTATTCTGCCTTCCCCTAGGTGTATGTATCTTACATGCTTTCTATGATTCAAGGTATCCAACAAAGAGCATCTTCTAGGAAGAAATCTCCTAAATCCACCCAAACCCTTCACTGTTTATATTGGTCAGTATCATATACCTGTAGAGAGAAGATAAGGAGAGTCCCTAGCTACTGTGATTTTCCAGGGAAGTTGCTGCCACTGAGACAGGGAGCTCCCACCAGTAGGAAGTTAGTCTTTCAAGGGGAAGAAATGATACCACTGTAATTCATTTCCTGACAAAGGATTTTCTGCAAGAAAGCCACTCTGAGAGGTGTGAGTAAGTTCTCTCTAAATAAAGCACATGAAAATTGCTCATAAGAAGGGTTGAGTCATCAGTGGTGGGGACCAGAGAAGGGGTTTAAAGCAAATAAAACTCCAGAGCTGGTTTGGCTCTTGTAAATCCCACCACTGAATATTCTCACCTGTAAATTACATACCTATCTTCACTTCACTGCAGTCACCTTGGAAAAAAAGCTGGTAATACCCAGGGAGAAACTATGAATGAGAGGCAGCATAACAAGTGGGAAGTGTGTTGACTTAGGGAGCAACAGAGACCAGGACTGAAATCCTACAGCTATCCACTTAGTTTCTGAGTTTCTGTATCTTCATCTGTAAACTGGACCTTACTACATAGTATTGTTGTAAGGATCAGATAAGGTTATGGACATAAAAAATTATATAATTATGTATTATTATTAGGGTGGCAGATTCAATTCCATTTTCAGCTATCTTTGGGGAACCACATAATTCAATAAGGATATTTATAAGAATCAGAGTAAAAAAATTGAATGGATGTTTGATAGATGCCATCTGATTTAATCCTTTACCTGATTCCTTCATATCTAGTCTTTGCCAGAGCATATCTTCATGGATGGGAAAGCTCATGCCGAACAAGGTAGCCTATTACATTTTTGGATATGGCAGCAGAAGTTAAATTCCTTCTATCCAGAACTGAAACTAATTCTCTGTAACTTGCGAGAACAACTTTAATCTTTCTTTCATATAAACACCCCTAAGTCTTTTCTCAGACAAGCTACATTTCCCCAACTCTTAACCATTCATATTACAGAGTTTTGAGGTCTTCATTCTTATTACCTTTTATCTTATCTATTTCCCTCTTAAACTGTGGTGCTTTGAACTGAATGTTATTTGACCAGTGCAGAGTACAGAAGGATTAATCCTTTGTCCTGGACACTATATTTCTATACAGTGTATATACATACATACACACACACACACACACACACACACACACACACATATATATACTCATTAGGGCTAATGTATGAGATTTTCAAAATATTTTCATTTCTCCTTTATCAAACACCCCTGGAAGATAGGCAGGATAGCTGATATTTTTTCTTTTTTCTTTATAATTTTTTTTCAAATTAAGATTTTATTTTATTTTTCTAATTACATGTTATGAAAGTTTTTCAACATTCATTCACATGCATATGCATATTGGCAAGTTCCATAATTTCCTTCCATCCCCCTCCCCTCAACAGTGAGCAGTCTGGTGAATACTGTACATATGTATTTGTGTTTAACTTGTTTACAGATTAGTCTTTTCTGTATGAGGAATTAGTCCTAATGGAAAAGAATGAAAACCATGAGATAGGAAAGAAAAATACAGGAGAAATTTTTTAAACGTGAACATAGTGTTCATTCAGATTCTGAAGGGTTTTTTTTTGTTTTGTTTTTCATCCTCTGAATGTAGATGACATTGCCCATAACAGATCTCCCAGGTTCTCTGAACAGCTGAGAGGAATTGTATTCATCAAGGTTGAACAATTCACAATGTTGTTATTAATGCATACTGTGTTTTCTTGGTTCTGCTCCCTTCATGCTGATAGTCTTTTCTCCTGACAAGTGGGGAAACTAAGCCACAAAAAGTTCTGCCCAAGATTATACATTTTGTGTAAGAGACAGTAATAGAAGTTGAGTCTCCTAACTACCCAGTGCTTTTTACAAAAATGCTTTTTTTATATACACTTTTGTTTTTTCCCCCCCCACATCTTTCCATTTTAGACTGTCAGTTTCTTGAGGGTCGGGACATTCTTTCCCCTGCACCCAGGAAAGCGCCCTGACTCTTTGTCTTTGACTGAAAGTCAAAAGTCAAAGTCAGCCCACTTTGGGGCTAAAAAATGTCAAATAAAATAGAAAAATGGCTTCAAAGGAGAAAGCAAAGAATTTGCTGCCTCCTCTGGAGAGTGGAGACAGGCTGGGCTAGGGTTGCTTTTGGAAGGAAAAGCATAGAACTCCTTAGACTAGGGCCTTCTCAGGGAACAAACCCACTTTCCCACTCTCTGCTTCAGAGGAAAGGACCTTTTCATCCTTCCACAATGACAGTAGTAATTTTGTAGGTTAGGTGTTAGAGAGATTTTCAGTTTTGGCCCAACATAAGTTTGCTCTTCTCACATGAGTACATCCTCCTGCCTGGAGGCAGAAAAGAGAAATAGATCCTCATTTCAGGAAGTGTGTCTATTTTAAGCTTAAGCCTGCTGGGTAGATTTCAGTAAATTTTACAGAAGAACTAGGGAAGGAGAGGTGAAATGAAATGTTTAATCATAAATAAACCACAGATTTAAAGTTATAAGTGCCACAATTCAGGATTCAGAATATACAGAATATACACATTCTGCTCCACCTCCTCACCCCACACTTAAAAGATAAGACTTAAACAAACAGAAACTTAGTTCTAGCACCATTTGTTATAGATACCAGGCCAGTGGAAGATAGATAGGAAGTCAAAGTTTAAATGGCAATCCTTAGGTAACAAACCAAGAAGGGTACTCTGAGAAAACATTTATTCTACTTTGGACTTGTAGAAAGGACAACAGAAAATATGACTAGGACAGAGCATTGTGACCTTGGGGAAGTCACTTAATGTGTGTGTGTGTGTAGGAGATAAGAACATACTCCTTATGAAGTGTTCTCCCCTGATAGAAATGACATTGACCTTGGTGTTGGGAGACCTGGAGGTTTAGGTCATCTCTTTGCCACTAAATAATAGGGTTTTGACAAGTCCCTTCTCTCTTCAGGTTCTTCATGTGTGTGGAAAGAATTCAGTGAATTATTCAATTATAAGGTGTTAATAATTTTTTTCTCTACCAACTCTCATTCTAATAACATTTATATGTAGTAAAGCAGTTAAGAAACTACTTTCTATACATTATCTTTGTCCAGCTTATCCTGTGACATAGGTAACGCAAGTATATTTTGCCTATTTTATGGATTAAAGGGCTTGGCTATGGTCATAAGTGCAATAAATGGAAGCTTGAGAACTGGAACACTGTCATTCTTATTCCAAATCCTGGGTCAGTGATATATGCCCTTGAACTTGTCTTTGGGGAATAAATTCCCCAAATGTTTCAAGTATCATTTTCTCTTTGAACCACAGAGCATGTGTGTGTGTGTGTGTGTGTGTGTGTGTGTATGTGTAGGGGAAAATCCTAATATTATTTACTTAAAAACTTGGACATTCCCAGAGAAGCTGTGCTGACCCACCAGGACTACATTTCAGGGAAACTGCTAGGTTTGAAGTCTTATCTTGCCATGTCTCATTCTATTCATAACATGTGGGTTAAGCCAAAACAAGGGACAAATGACTGAATAGATATTGGTAACCTTGTGAGAGAGAGCTAATAATTATCCAGCCTGGCACAACACTTTGATTTATTTACTTTCATAATATTTATCAATCCCACAGTGCTGGGCTGCTTACTTTAACCTTCACACAGCTCAGCAGACTTCCTGTTTATATCAGACTTCTTCCTGTGCAAGGTACTGTCCTTATTTCCCCAAACACTCTTAAAGTTTCTTGGATTCTCCTGATTTCTGCATCATCACAGGCATATTCACACAATCAAAGATTGGAAGAGTTGGAAAGGATCTTGGAGGTCAGGCTTCCTCCAACCTCCTTATTTTATAACTGAGGAAGATGAAGTCCACAGGAGTTGTGACTTGCCAAAGATCATATAGCTTATCAGTGCCAGATCTGGGATCAGAGCCTAGGTCTTAATTCATTCGGTATTCTTTCTACCACATCAACCTTGCTAAGCATACCTTGACTTAGTTATATGGAGCTGCACTGCACTCCTCTCTGTTGTGTGCAAACACACATATACAAACACACACACACACACACACACATTATTTGTAATTCAGTACCGGGTCACTTCCTTACTCACACCTCCCCAAAACCCACACCCACACTTGCACCTGCCTCCTTGTTTCTTTCTCTCTGTGATTCTCAATTGCTTTTCCTCCCTGGTACCTGGTAATTTTGCTCCTTCTCTATAATTTATTTTATGACCAGATGCTTTAATTTAATCACTGCCCTGGGTTTTTTGCCTCATTATTTTCAGTGGTTGAAGCAATCAGCTACCTTATATTTCTCAAATTAGAAAAAAATTAGGGGATTCTGTTGGTATAGTATCCTGAGTGAAATAGCATCAGGTCAAACCCCACCAAGTAAACCTGATGTAAATTCTGTTCTCTTTCTAGATGAAAAGGTGGTCTTTTGGAATAGACTTGCTAGTTGGGTCAGAGAATGCTTGCATAAAGGAAGGCAACTAAAGAGTCTGAACAATTCAATTCGACAGCTTTTATTAAACCCCTAACTACTATGTAGGTGTTGGGCACTATATGATGGGCTAGAAAGGCAAAACCAAAAATGAAACAGCACTGCCCACAAGGAGCTTCCATCCTCCTGGATTCTTACGGGCACCTGCTTTCTGGCCACTCTTTTACTGGAAGCTCTACTCCATCCTGTATAGAACCATGAGACTTTCTTCAAGTACAAACATGGCCCCATCATTTCACCACATAAGAGCTTTCACAGCCTCTCCAGGCCTACTCCCCTTAGCCATGACATTCAAAGTCTTCTATGTCCCAACTCCTTAGTCAGGTAGAGCTTCAACAGTATCTCTAACCTACCTCTTCAGTCCTGTTTGTCAAAGGCAGAAGCAGTGTGATGTAGCTCAGATAGCAAGAGGCCTGTGGTCAGTCAGGAATAAGCATTTATTGAGCACTTTGCTAGGCATTGGGGTTATAAAGATTGGTAGAAGACAGTCCTTGTTATCATGGAACTTAAAGAGTCCAATGGGGAAGAACCTGCAAAGAACTGTAAAAATAGGCTATCTCTAGATAAATAGGAGAGAATTAACAGAAGGCAGGCACCAGCATTAAGGGGGATTAGGAAAAGCTTCCTGTAGAAGGTGGGATTTTTAGATGGTATTTGAAGGAAGTCAAGGAAGCTAGGAGGTAGAAATGAGGGAAATATTCCAGGCATGGGAAGCAGCCAGAGAAAATGCCCAGAGCTAAGAGAGATGGAGTGTCTTTTTTGTGGAACCACAAAAAGAGGACAAGGTCACTGGATAGAAAAGTATGTGTCTGAGAGTAGGGGTAAGAAGCCTGAAAAGATGAGGGTGGGGGAACAGGTTAAGAAAGAATTTGAATGCCAAGCAGGGGGTTTTTATATTTGATTCTGGAAGTGATAGGCAGCCATTGGAGTTTATTAATCTAGTTGGGTGGGGAAGGGGTGACCTGAGCAGATCTGAACTTTAGGAAGATCTCTTTGACATCTGTGTGGTAGGTAGATTGGAGTAGTAAGATCAGGCCATCACAACAGCTCAGGTGAGAGACAATGAGAACCTGAACCAGCATATTGGTCAAGTTAGAGAGGGGAGATGTTGCAGAGGTGAAATCAACAGAGAGGACTTCCTTAAAGGAGGGCAAGTAAGAGTCTCAACAATTCAGTTCAATAATTGTCAACATAGTGGATATAGGGAGATGAGAAAAAGTGGAGGAGTCAAGGATGATACCTGAGTGGCTGTAATTTTGTGGTCATTTATAGGGAAGTTGGGAAGAGGGGATAGTTTGTAGGGAAAGCTAATGAATTCAGTTTTTGGACATGCTGAATTTAAGATGTCCACAGGATATCCATTTTGACATGTTCAATAGATATTTGAAGATTCAACACTGAGAGTCAACAGAGAACTTAAGACTGGATATATATTTCTTGAGAATCACTGGCATAGAGGTGATAAATTATCATTAAAGAAAATAGCATATAAGGAGAAGAGGAAAGGATCCAGCACTAGTGGGACATGATCTGGATGAAGATCCAGCAAAAACTGAGGTGCTGTTAGATAGATAGGAGAACCAAGAGAGTAAAGTCAAGAAAAACTAGAGAGAATAAGAAAAGGAGATGATCTGCAAAGCCAAAGGATTTGGCAATTAAGGGTAAGTCTGGAGAGTATAGCTTGGTTGAATGATGAGACAGAAGCTTACTGTAGAGTTAAGAAGAGAATGAAAACATGGTGGCCTTCTCAAAGACTTGCAATCCTTTGTTCATTAGTCTTGGAGACTCTTTGACAAATCATTTAATCTTGTTAGCCCTCAGTAGACCACATGTCACCCCCAAATATTTCTTCATCCCCAAAGGTCACCAGGCCTTCTCCCACACTGCTTCTTATTCCTGGAATACACTTTGAGAACCTTCTCAGTTATGGTTTGGCTCAACCAGGCTAAAGTGGGCTGAGGAAATGTCATCAGTCATTAGATGGTTTGCAAAGCACCACCATAAACATATTCCTCATCACATTCCTGTTGGTGGTATCTTTCATCTATGGAATCTCAAAGCCCTGGACAAATGGTAATTAATTTTCACAAGTCTTGGTTCAGAGGAGAGGATCTGAAAATGATTCCCAGAGGTCAGAGGTGAATTTCCGTATGATCTGATTCTTGCCCCCACCTTCACTCTCCTATAATCAAGGAATCCCTGGTTCCTTACCTTCTTTTCTTCTTCTGTAAGCCATTGGAGAGGCAGATGGATTTAAGGATTCTCTGACTTTCTTTTTTCCAACCTGAAGGGAATTTTGCTTCCCCTCCCCCCCCCCCAGGTTTATCATCCTGTGTGTTGTGAAGGAATGACTAACCCATCGGGAGCAGGGTGGGAGCACTTCCTGCCTCCTCAGGCAGGCTGGGGCCAAACACCTAGTTAGTTGACTCAGCAGGAACCACACAGTTCCCAAAATACAGTTCTCCTGGCCAGCCCTGCATTCCCTTCTTTCTTTCCCACTACTTACCCCGCAGGATTCCTTAGGAGCTCTGCAGAGCAGTCCTCCCCCATCCCTCAACTCTATAACCCCAGACTCAACTCTACCCCCAGAGGGGTTACTCAGCCTGTGGTTTTTGGTGTTGTTCAGCTCTGAGGGTCATTTTGGGAAGGATAAGAAGTCAGTTTTGAAAGATTCTGGATTTTTTTAGCTGCAGTAGGCAGAACTTCCAGGTTGGGGACAGGAGGAAGGGTCCTTGGAGGAAGGCATCATCCTCTGCTGGTGAAATCTGCCAGGAAGAGAAAGAGAGAGCATACTACTCAGGAAAGTCACCCCTGCTTCCTCTCTCAGGTCCCAGTTGGGGCATTCTCAGCTCCCTTCCCTGATCTACTTCCATTTTCCTAGGAAGGTAACTTTCTTTCTCAGAATGACTTTTTGGAGGGGTTATCCTTTACGTGGATGATCAAACTTCAGTTTCTAGTGTTACATGCCAGGTGTTCTTGGATATTCATACTTTGCAGGAAGAGAACCAATCTGTCCCTGCCCACCTTCTTTTCACACTTCTTATATATTCAACTACCCATGATTCAGGGAAATTGTGGATTTCTAGGCCCTTTCTATTTATCTCCTCTCCATTCTTCCTTCGCCTTCTCCTCCACCTCTCCTCTCTTCTTCTTCTTCCCAAAGATCTTCTCATATCAGTCCTTCTCTTTTTCTTCTCCTGGGGCCTCCTACTAGTGAGTAGATGAAATTCCAAACAGTTCCTTTGAAGCTTTGTACTGAAGAACATAAAGATTGGTTCCAGGAAGTGAGGATGACCTGAGATTCTCTGTGATTTCCTGTCAGCAGGCTAGCCCTCAAATGTCCTGGATGACTGACATGCCATGCCCTGTGATTGGGATGATTTGGGACTTCCTGGGCAGTGCCCACAACAATGGGGGTGGCGGGGCTTTAGCAGGAGCAATAATTCATATTTTGGCCAGGGTGATTTTGATCACTTGGCCAAGGCCTGGTCTCCTCCCAGAGTCAGGAGTCCTCAGAGAACTGCCCCAGCTGCATTCCAAGTGGCAACCTTTTGCAATGGGTTTCCAGGGTGAGGGTTGGGTCCCAAAAGGACAGGCTCCAGTAGGGCCCCCTTGAAGTTCTGGCCTTCATGGCAGGGAAGCAGTAGCAAAGCTAAACCACCCTGACCATTTTCTTCCTGGTCTCCCCAGGAATAATGGTGTCAGTCCACTGAAGCCCTTCCTCAGCCCCTACAGTGATTTGTTCCAAGTCCAGGCTTTGAGATTCTGGAACATAACGAGGGAGAGAAAGAAACAGTTT